>NC_036860.1:28867480-28952668 GCF_002910315.2 Salvelinus sp. IW2-2015 | reverse complement strand
ACTCCGCTGACCTGGGCGTCGTGAGGGAGTCTTGTTCCCACATTGGGGTGCCAGAGCAGCGAACAGTTTTGACTGGGCTGAGCGGCGAACTGTACTTCCTCCGAGGTAGGGAGGGCGAGCAGGCCAGAGGTGGATGAACGCAGTGCCCTTGGTTTGGGCGTGTAGGGCCTGATGCAGAGCCTGAAGGTACGGAGGTGCCGTTCCCTCACAGCTCTGTAGGCAAGCCGATCCATTGGTCTTGTAGCGGATGCGAGCTTCAACTGGAAGCCAAGTGGAGAGAGCGGAGGAGCGGGGTGACGTGAGAACTTGGGAAAGTTTGAACACCAGAACCGGGCTGCGGCGTTCTGGCATGAGTTTGTAGGGGTTTAATGGCACATGCAGGGAGCCCGCCAACAGCGAGTTGCAGTAATCCAGAACGGGAGATGACAAGTGCTGGATAGGACCGTGCGCCCGCTTCCTGCTATGAGCAGGGTCGTACTCTGCGAATGTTGTAGAGCATGAACCTACAGGAACGGGTCACCGCCTTGATGTCTAGTTGAGAAGACAGGGTGTTGTCCAGGATCACGCCAAGGTTCTTAGCGCTACTGGGAGGAGGACACAGATAAATGGAGTTGTCAACCGTGATGGCGAAGATCATGGAAGGGCAGTCTTCCCCGGGAGAAGAGCAGCTCCGTCTTGCCGAGGTTTCAGCTTGAGGTGGTGATCCGTCATCCCTACACTGATATTCTGACAGACATGTGCAGAGATGCGAATTCCAACCACCTGGTTATCAGAGGGGGGAAAGGAGAAGATTAATTGTGTGTCGTCTGCATAGCAATGATAGGAGAGACATGTGAGGAGTATGACAGAAGCCAAGTGACTTGGTGTATAGCGAGAATAGGAGAAGGGCCTAGAACAGAGCCTGGGGGACACCAGTGGGTGAAGAGCAGTGGTGCGGAGACAGATTCTCGCCCACGCTCACTGGTAGGAGCGACCTGTCGGTAGGACGCAATCCAAGCGTGGGCCGCGCCGGAGACATGCCCCAGCTCGGGAGAGGGTGGAGAGGAGGATCTGATGGTTCACAGTATCAAAGGCAGCCGAAGTCCTAAGAAGGAGAGAGCAGCAGGAGAGAGATTAGCTTTAGCAGTGGGCGAGCGCTCCGTGAACAACAGAGGAGCAGTCTCAAGGTTTTTTTTTGAAAGAAGTCTGAAACTTTATCAATCAGTGTTTCAAGGCCCTTTCTAAGATGTTATATCTTTTTATTCAAAGGTTTTCGCAGTTCTACATTTTTTGAAAGCGTGACTATGCAATTGGCTATACTCCTAGAGTTCATTGAAGATTGAAATGAATAATGAGCTTGGTAGGAGTTTTGCTTCGATAGATACATTGGGGGGGGGCTAAGAATGTTCCCACTTTTGTCTGTCCTATTCATATTGAGAATACAGTGTGCACTGTTTTATAACTTAAATTACATTTACTGAGAGAACATGAAGACTCCATAGAACCAATACATAGATCATGTTTTAGTGTCATGGCAAACTGTATGTTGGACCAATTTCTTGAATAAGTAACAAATCTCAGAACCAATGAGTTTTTAGCTGATAGTTCTTATTTAAAACAAACCAAACAAACAGTGCTCCTTTATAACAGGAGTTGTAAACACGAGTTGTAATTTTTCTAGATGATCAATTTCCTCTAAGACCAGAAATGTGTCAATGACACTGTGGAATAGTGGTCCTACGCTACGCCAAAGAAGATGTTAACTCATCAACCGAAATTCCTCTTATCTCGCCAAGAACTATTGCCTTACAATTACGAGCTGAAAGTCGGTGTGGATGAGATAGTGCTGGTGAGATTTTTTGGAGGCTCCTGATCACCAGCAAATGCAAGAAGAATAGGAGGGGGAACTTAACATAAATACATTGGGAGTTGAAGACCTTGTTGTGTGCCATATTATTTCATGGGCTCAAGCCCCCATCCATGCAGGGTGTACATCTTGAACTCATGTTTATTGGCTTCCCCGCCCCCACGCGTTCCGAGGTAAACATTTCACATGGAGGAAAGAGGAAATGTGTGTCTCACTCAGATAGCGCATTCCTCCCAGAGGGTCGATAGGACGCGTTCGCGAGAATGTGTTGTGTGATACACCGCGGTGCTATCTCGCGTACTTCGCAGAGAGACATACCTGGTCTTGGCGCCTAGCACAGTCCCTGTGCTGAGCGAGCACGGAGAGAGAGGAGCCATGGTACAGAGACAGAAGCGCATTTGTAATAATGCGCAGGTTGTCACATGGGTAAGCAAGAACTGCATAGTGTCAGGAACGTGTTACCTCTCCAGCCCCCTATATTGCTTACTGTATCCCTTCTTATTCTATACTTCGTGCAATCGATCAAAGGTGAGGGACGAGCAATGTGGGTAAAGCGGTAGGAGGTGATTATGAAACTCATGGCTCTCACATTCAGAAAGGATTAACCTATCACATGACTACCGTCGGGCAAGTCTCTGGTGCGGAATGAATGGCTATGACGCGGCTTTGAGACTAGATCCTTTTAGCTGGCAGGGAGGTGCTACGCTAAAGAGGCTATCGATGCCACCTGATATTGAATAAATGATCGCAAGGCTGCCAATCATCTGGGAGATGGGGTACCATGGATGGGCACCACTTCATGTCCTTAGCCACCACCGAGGATAGAGTTTGCTGCTGTGCTCAGGCTAATAGGGCTGAATGCTGATGCGAGAGGCATAGCATGTAAGTTCATACCACCGCAGTCGGCATGGATATGCGACCATATTTGGATCTCGATCCATCAGGTGATAACTTCGGGTTCATACAGAGACAACTCTCACCCTTTGTGTATAGGAGCGTGATGGTATAGGGAGAAAACGAAGAAGCAGCCAATTCAATCACAGCACGACGTAGCTTACTAGCTGGGTAATCAATTGTGGAATACTGAGCACATAGTGATTTGTGTGTTGGTGACTCTAATGTGGAGTGAGTCCTCGGTTGATTTTGAAGTAATTAACATCTTGGTTTTGGCACGTATGATGACGCATGGCATAGAATCAGCTCTAATCCACCCAGTGTCATTGGCAATATGTCGGTATTAGAACTTGGAATTCATTCCTAGAAGATAGTGCTTACTAACTGCGGGCTCGCTACAAGAGTCCTGTTAGTAAAATGGAGTACGCATCTGTTGTGATTTTGCGTTTGTTTTAATAACATGTAGCTGTACCTCATCTATCCAGAAGAATAAAAGACGAATTGGAGGGTTATACTGGGATGTGTGTACTTGAGATTGGGATGCGTATTCGCCATATCGTTTTGAACCAGATGGAGCACTGACACTAATGTATCTAATTGTATTGTGTCTCTCTTTGCGAGGTTACATATGTGATATTCTACTCAGTGTTAGAAATGTAATTTATAAGTTATAACAGTTGCTACGGAATGGATGAGAATTCTACTATATTAATGAAAGCTACCACAGGGCGCCAGTAGCAAACAAGTGGGTATACACTCGTTACGCCCCCACTCCGCACACTCGCTAATACTTTCGGGGATATGGAATAAGTCTGCACTTTATCATGTCACGATTGCTTTGCATAAGTGCGCTTCTATGGAACTACTCGATGCACGCTCGTGCTCATATTAGCACTCAATTGTGATCTGTATCAGGCTCTTAGATAAAGTTGATCATGTTGAGAAACTAGGTAACCAGATGATAATGAATTAGCGCTTTATCATTAGAACCTGATAGTCATTTCTATGTCTCTCCTCGTACGATACTCGGCTCCTTCTGCATGGTCAGGGCACGTGTCAGCTCGTTACTCGCAACTCCAATGGTCTTACACCTCTGTCCTCGCGATACACCTGCTGGTCACTCAGTCTCGTCTAAGACCTATCAGGCTGCTCTTTGACCCTACCTGGGCTGCTGCGCGCTATCAGTCGACTCCACCCTCTCCGAGCTGGGCGATCTCCGGCGCGGCCCAGCGCCTTGATTTTGCGGTCCTACTGGCAGGTTCGCTCCTACCAGGTGGCGTGGCGCGACTCGCATCGACCTCATCGAGCGTGGAGCAGTTGGTGCGTCGATGCAGAACCAATCTAGAGATGTCCCTCGATGGGTGTAGTGGTTCTAAGGAACCCTCTCCTACTCTCTTGTAAATCATGCGCATTCTCTGGCCATCAAGTCGACATTAGGGCGCCTTGTAGTACTTCTAACCCTCCCATTCTCGACATTGCGTGCACTCTAGACATCATATAGATTGTTCTTATATGGCAGATCGGATTAGTTCTCAGAACGATTGGTGAATTACTTCTGTGCTTCGAGTTTCTCTGCACAGTTACCTGTGCTTGATCTATTCGCAGGTCGCGCTAGAAAATGGAGATTAGTTTCATGGACTCTATAGCACGGAGACCGTCATTGTGTACTGACAGAAATGCATATTTCTAACAGCTTAGATTGGTAGGATCACCACGATTCACCAACCTTCTCCATAGAGGAGAAGTCGCACCGAGTTGAGAGAGCAGAGACCAGGAGCCATGGGTGCTTTTCTCGTGGGAGGACATTGTCCGATTCCCATGATCCTCGCCATCACGGTTGTAACCAACTCATTGTCGTCCTCCTCCCAGAGTGCCTAAGACCTTGGCGTGTCCGTGGAACAGACACCCTGTCGGTATCTCAACTAACAGTCAACGGCGGTGGACCCGTACCTGGAGAGTTGTCATGGCCTTTCACTCTAGCAACATGTCACGCAGAGTAAGACGACCCTAGTGCTGTCATGGCAGGGAAGCGGGCGGGCAAGGTACCTAACTCCGGCACTTGTCATCCTCCCGTCTGGATTCCTGGGAAACTCTGGCTGTTGGCTGGGCTCCTGCCTGTGCGCCATTAAACCCTACAACTCATCGCAGAAACGCCGGCAGCCCGTTTGGTGTTCAATCTTTCTCCAAAGTTTCTCTCAACGTCACTCCGCACCGCTCCTCGCTCTCTCTCCATGGACTTCACAGTTGAAGCTCGCAACTCCGGCTACCAAGACCATTGGGCTTGCCTACGGAGCTGTGAGGGGAACGGCACCTCGACCTTCAGGCTCTGATCAGGCCTACACCCAAACAAGGGCACGTGCGTTTCATCCACCGCTGGCTGCCTCACGCTTCCCTACCTGCTGAATGCGAAGTACTAGTTCCGCTCAGCCAGTAAAACTGTTTTTCGCTGGCTCCTGGCCCCCAATGGTGGAACAAACCTCCGCTCCGGCGCAGGTAGCGGAGTCAATTCACCACTTCGGAGACACTTGAAACCCCACCTCTTTTAAGGAATAGCTAGGATAGGATAAAGCTAATCCTTCATCACCCCCCCCTTAAAAGAGTTTAGATGCATATTGGGTTAATAGTGGGTTGTTCCCTCTGGCATTAGTCAGTAATGGTGAATGCACCTAACCTTATTGTAAGTTTCGGCTCTGGATAAGAGCGTCTGGCATGAAAATGAACCTTAAATGTAAATGTAAATGTAATGATGGTTGATAGAAAATGAATGAGCAGTCCTGCCATCACAAAAGCAATAACCCATACGCCTTGGGGCACCTTTCATTTTTTTGGGGGTTCATTGACAATCATAAAACCCACTGGAGCATGGTCAAATGAGCCTGAATGACGTGCAGGCAGATGAACTGGACAACCTAAACAATGACTGGGTCTCGAACAATTGATTGTGAATTGATGCACATGAATATGAACAGAATGTACGGTAAGTAGCAGGGGTAAGTCAACTCACGTCAACAAAGTACTTCCTGGACCAACGGATAAGCTGGAGAGCAACCATGCTGATGCTTTTGCGCCATTTAGCCGACGCGCTTCTGTCTCTCTGGCAACGCTAGTGAACACAGGTTTGGGTCTAGCTTCTCCTAGATTCTCCTGAGATTCATTAAAACAAGAGCCTACTTTGGCGCTCCACCGGTCAAAATGGGAGAGCGAGTGCTCGCCGCTGTGAGGTCTAACAATCCAATAAATATAGTGTAGGCTGCTGGCGTGACCTGAGTGAAGACAAATTAATTTATGACGCCTCTGACAGCAAGCTCTTTTTGATCATTCCGAAAGCAGGATGACTGAAACCACCTCGTCTCGGGCACGTGGCTCCAAAGGTTTCAGAGCCTTCTTTTATTTTCTTAACACTGGGAAAATTAGAGGCCTGAAAAGGTCTGTGGCAGCCCACATCCACCCTTCAAAGCCCTGCTTTTTTCATCTGCTTGCATCATGGCATTTGATCCATCTCTGCAAAACAAGGCTTTGAAAACGTAGGTGGAGATGATAGGAGCATTGTCTCTGTGCAAATGGTTAGAATATCTCTTGCTTTGCAGTATAATATAATGTGACGCCGATATCAGGAAACTAGGCGTATGTCGCAGTCACGACCTCACAGGTAGGGCGAGTTTGACCGTAAACAATTTTTAAATTTTCAAAATGCTTTTTTTCGCCAAAAATACCATCTTGGGAACATGTGAACTTTCATGTGCTAGATAAACCTACCACGTGCAGGCCATCTGTAAAATACGAAAACAATGTTGTTAATTAACAGCAGCCTTGTTCCGTTAAACTTCCAGCCAAATAAGTTTTGCAGACCTTCCTCACTAGCCATGATCTGTCTGAGACAAATGAGTGGGCTGGACATGCCGAGAGAAGAGAGTTCGGGATTGGAGTAAGGTGCCCATATAGAAGCGCTTCTTGTCTAATTTGAGCTTGTCGTCTGTGTTGGTAATTCACTGTCGACGCGGCTTTTAAAATGTTTTATTGTGTAGTGGAGCTGCATAAGTGTTGCTCTCCACCGTCTGGAATTAAGAGTATGACAGCTAAAGAGATGGAGAAATCACCTGTCTCGGCGGATTAACGAATTTCAAACTAAGGGCAAC
Source organism: Salvelinus sp. IW2-2015 (assembly GCF_002910315.2). Lineage (NCBI taxonomy): Eukaryota > Metazoa > Chordata > Actinopteri > Salmoniformes > Salmonidae > Salvelinus > Salvelinus sp. IW2-2015. Next base: position 28,945,792 of record NC_036860.1, on the reverse strand, counting down.
GCGTAAGTATCATGACGAGTAATAACCGTATACAGTTAAAAATAGTATACATGCAGTATAGCAGGTAAAATAGTCTTGCGTTAGCTAGCTAACATTTTCAGATATTTAGCACAAAGAGGTTTCATTTGCAAGCGTCAAAGTGTAATGTTACGAGCTATGCTTAGCATTAGCTGCTGGGTCTCCCCTAGCTTGATGTTATTATTCCATATGTCCGCAGAGCAAATTTGCTTTTTCTAGTTTAGAGCCTCTATGTTAGCTAGCTAACACTGGACATGGGGTTGATTAGCTCCCAGCACGTGGCATTGTTGGCACTTTGTTGTTTAACTAGCTAACGTAAACTTCACTGTAAACTCGTACATCGCCTTGGTCCGTAAATTGCCCTTATTTTAGCGCCCCTTAAAAACAAGGTTTGTGTCAAATTTGACCTCGGGTTTTTAGGGCGGTGCTAAAAGTGATCTTAGAAGTAAACAGCGGCTTTGAGAATGATGATCGCATGCAATGATGACGCAAAAAATGACTAGGTTAATGGCCCCTTACATCGTCACTGTCAATTTCCTTGTTTTAAACTATGAGAGAGTGCTCCCTGGTGGAGAGAGATTTCTGTAAGCCTGAGAAATAGTTGCTTTTATGCGTGCTGTACGTTACGACATGACAACGTCACGATGTAGATGGAGGATCCGTTTTTCAACTTTTCTCCAATATAATAGAGGCATTAGCCCCCATGTCGATCACGCTTGAATAGAAACTAGTCGCTACAGTCCCATTAGTTTCTTTGTAGCCTCTTTTGGAATGTTGCGGTTCACACATTTGTACGGAATGGGCGGTGAGTTTACGTTAATGTTTAGTGGTCTGCTCGCTCTTAGCTAACGTTACGTGATGTGTATGTATACGTTTAAATCTGTAGTTTACCCTAGCTAGGTACACCTAATTGTTTAACCTAGCTAGCTAGCTACAGTTAGTGAACGTCGGAAGTTTACAATACACACCTTAGGCCAAATAACATTTAAACTCAGTTTTTATACAATTCTGCATTTAATCCTCAGAAAAATTCCGCGGTCTAGGTCAGTTAGGATCGGAAATGTCAGAAAAATGTAGAGAGAATATTTAATTTCAGCTTGTTCATTCTTGTGTTCATAACATGTGCACAAGTTGCGCGGTCTTAGAAGATTGACATAAACATGTCAATTAGTCTATTGTAGCATTGACCTTTAAATGTTTAACTTTGGTCAAACATTTCGGGTAGCCTTCACAAGCTTCCTCGACAAATAAGTTTTGGGTGATATCTGGCTACGCTATTGACCTCCTAGACACGACGCTGTATCTCTCGAGTCAGGTTTGTAGGCCCCTTGCTTGCTCACACACGCTTTTTCAAGTTCTGGCCACACATTTCTATAGATTGAGGTCAGGGCTTTTCTGATGGGCAGGCTCCAATACCTTGTACGGTTTTTGCTGTGATAGCTTAAGCCATTTATGCCCAACATTTGGAAGTACTTGCTTGGGTGGTCATTGTCATTTTGGAAGAGCACATTTGCGAACCAGCCTTTTACTTCCACTGACCTGTATGGTCCTTGAGATGTTTTGCTTATCAATATATCCACCATATTTTCCATCCCTCAATGATGCATCTAATTTGTGAAGTGCCCAGTCCCTCTGCAGCAAAGCACCACAACATGATGTTGCCACCCGTCCGGCTTCACGGTTGGCGGATGGGTGTTTCTTCGGCTTGCAAGCATCCCCTTTTCCCAAACATAACGATGCGTCATTATCGTAAACGGTGCCTATTATCTGTGTTAATCTCAGACCAGAGGACATTTCTCCAAAAAGTTACAAACATCTTTGGTCTTCCCCATTGTTGCATTTGCAAGATCGTGTCCTGAGTTTTTTGATGTGCGTGCTTCTGGATAGTAGTTGGCTTGCTTCCTCTTGCTGAAGCAGAGCTTTTCGGTTATGTCAATATAGGACGTCGTTTACTGTGGATATTGACGAATACTTTTGTACCTGTTTCCTCCAGCATTTTCACAGTAATTTGCTGTTTGTTCTGGGATTGATTCTGCCTTTTCATACCAAGTACGTTCATCTCTAGGAGACGAGCATATCCTTCCGAGAGGTCATGAGGCTGTGTGGTCCATGGTGTTTATACTTGCGTACTATTGTTGTACAGAATCGAAGAGTGGGTACCGCAGTTCAGCGGTTGGAAATTGCTCCAAGGATGAATCAGACTTGTGGAGGTTAGCCCACTTTTTTTTGCTGAAGGTCTTGGCTGGGATTTATTTTGATCATTAGCCTACTAGAAGATTCTAATATAGCATTACCATCAGTTTTACTGGAATGTTCCATAGCTGATTTAATGGGCACTAGTCCACTTGGTGTATTCGTCTTAACCTTTGACCCCCTGGAATCTGTATTCCAGTGAATTCTAAGTTAAAGTATTACTGTCGTAAACATAATTTGTTTGGAAAAAATTACTTGTGTATGCCACTAATTATCCCTAACGCGAGTTGCAAAACTAGCTCAGTTTGTTAACAAGAATGTGTGGAGTGGTCGAGACTAATGTGTTTTAATGTGACTCCAACCTAAGGTTGTACTTGTAATACTTCCGACTTCCTCTAATTGTATACATGTCTTAGCTAAGTGTTAGCTGTTGCTAGCTGGCTAACATTAGCTGGCTTGCTCCTTGCTGACCTTATTTGTTTCCCAGTGCGCGTTTGCTTTTCAAGTTAGAGCTAATGTTAGCTTGGGACCTGTTTCTGTTACTCTGCCAGCAACTGGACTTGGCCATTGTTGACCTGGTTCCAATGATGTTGTTTAACGTAGCTAACACCTTTCTGGACTGGCTCATTAGCTAACGTTATGTTGACAATGTGTACAACACCCATTGGAATATGGCCGGTTGGTCAGTAAAATGTCTGGCAAAAAAGCGGGTAAAGTGCAAATAATTACAGCAGGGTTGGTTAAGGCTGTTTTCGAGATCTGTTATCCAGAGGTAAACAAATCCTGCGGCTCCGAGTGTCAAGTGTGCGCTAGCAAGTGCGGAACTAAATGGGTGGGGCTACACAGCCTTAACGAGGGTGTGATTGATGCTGAATGGATGAGAGAGTCAAAGAAGACTTATTCACTATGATACCAATCATTCAATAGTACCATTTTTCGTGCAAGTGAAGAGTCTATACATTTGATTATAAGCTCTAATTACCCATTGTTCTCTGCCAAATGCCAGTGTATGATATACACCACTTTTGATGACAATAGCTCCTTGAGTCTACCTACCTATCCACTCACCACATTAGTAAATAAACCACAAATAAAAAATGGTTGCTATACCAATAAGATGAAAAACTCTAGTTGGTGTAGTTACATACTGCCCTGAACACTGCTGCTCAGGGATGTCAAAGTGAGGTCCGTGGCAAGATTTCAAAATATCAACCAAATAACAAATAAAAATATTAGCCAAGGGATCCGTGAATAAGTTTAGCAGGGGTGTATTACAATAAAGTAATAAACTGTAAACTTTTATTTAATCACAATGAGTGTTCTTAACCATGGGCATATGAGCCTTGTGAGGGCTCTCTACAGGGAGGATATTAGCTCCAGCTCAATTTAGTTTCAACTCAATGATTTTCTATAAATGCACTGTAATTTAAAGCCTTTAAACAACATCGTCTAAGTATGTTTTCCCTGGCCTTATGGCAAGTGTGTAAGGATTTCAAGGATATTAGCTTTAAAAGCTGCAAACAACAAAAGTAGCTCGTCATGTGCATTAATCTTCCCTTTATTAGTGAAGGGCAGGAATTAGATTTTGAAAACAATTTTCAGATGCCAAGACGCTTCCGAGGATCTCGAGAGCTTGCTTCTCCAATCAGCTCTCTTGCCAAAGTGCATGAGTAAAACTCCTTGCATGATATTTTGTAGTACATTTACCCTCGGAGGATGTGTTCTGATTATGAGGGGGGGATTTAATTAGCTATCACAAAAGGGAAGCAGGTATTATTGTTTTTTTCGACATGTAGGTGTTACTAGCTGCTAACAATTTTACCATAATCCTGAACCCATAGAGTTATCATCGCATGATTGTCTAGCTAACGCAACACAAATGGCGATCGATATTGTAAGTCGCAGGTAAGCTTAAGCAAACGCAATCGTAGTTTCATGTTTAGGCTAGCTAAGCTAACATTAGGCTATGAATAGCAATGCAAATGGGTGAGTTTTGGAGACTACATAATTAAGTATTTTTACTACACTGGAATTCATACACGTAATGTTAGCTAGCAAGCCAACAAGCTAATGTTTGCTAAGAGGCAGCTTACAGTACTCGTGTATGACCCTTAAATTGAGATGGCCTCGAAGATGGCAATATTATTTGGCCCAGCCAAAGGCCTCCCAATAGAAATTCTTGTATATGTTTTTATCGTAGGACTCTGAGATGCACAAAAAAGTCTCAAATGCAATGTTCCCAAGAGAGATGATGACCCTCATTCTAAATAAACAAAGTTTCATTATGAACTTCATTCTGGGAGAGAGTAGAATCAGGGAGACAGTCGACTATAAAGCAGGGCTAGCCGGTTCTTTTTTTAAGGGTGCTGAAATTGTAAAGCTGCAATGCAGTTGCATCATAGGATGTGAACAGCGCCTGGTGCTGAAAATATTAGCTAACTTGTTATGCGAGTGGCACCCAAGCACAGTATGGGAAAAAACTACACACGTCGGTTAGCAAATCTTCAACAAATAAGATCTATCATTTTAATTTGACTATGTTATAACACCAAGACGCGCACTAAATTTGATGTCTTTTTTTTTCGAGCAATAAGGCCCAATATTATAAAATAATAAACTTCGCTACCTCAGCCCTGTTATGTGGCCTTTAACAGCTATTTTCATACAAGAAATAAGGAAAGTGAGCCTAATAGAGTGGGATTTGTATTTAAATTTCTAGGCCTACTTAACAATTACACTGGCTTAAAAGGGTAGCTTCTACCATGAAACAATAATTTTTAAAGCCAAAAAGGCGATTTTTTTGTGTCTCAATCACCACCTTCCGGAGACACCTGAAACCCCACCTCTTTAAGGAATACCTAGGATAGGATAAAGTAATCCTTCTAACCCCCCCCCTTAAAAGAGTTAGATGCACTATTGTAAAGTGGTTGTTCCACTGGATATCATAAGGTGAATGCACCAATTTGTAAGTCGCTCTGGATAAGAGCGTCTGCTAAATGACTTAAATGTAAATGTAAATGTAATGATGGTTGATAGAAAATGAATGACAGTCCTCCACACAAAAGCAATAAACCATAGCCTTGGGGAACACTTTCATTTTGGGGTTCATTTGACAATCATAAAACCCACTGCGACATGGTTCAATGAGCCTGAATGACGTGCAGCAGATGACTGGACAACCTAAACAATGACTGGTCTCGAACAATTGATGTGAATTGATGACATGAAATATGAAAGAATGGTAGGTAATAGAAAGGGGAAGTCAATCCGTCAACAAAGTACTTCCTGGACCAAGGATAAGTKGAGAGAACCATGCTGATGCTTTTGCCACATTTAGCCGACGGCTTCTGTCTCTCTGCAACGCTAGTGAAAAGGTTTGGTCTAGCTTCTCCTAGACTTCTCCTGAGATTCATTAAAACAAGAGCCTCGACTTTGGCTCCCCGGTCAAAATGGAGACGAGTGCTCGCCTGTGAGGTCTAACAATCCAATAAATAAGACGTAGGCCTGCTGGCGTGACCTGAGTGAGACAAATTAATTTATGAACGCTCTGACAGCAAGCTCTTTTGATCATTCCAACAGGACTGAACCCCTTTGGCCACGTGGCATCAAAAGGTTTCAGAGCCTTCTTTTATTTTCTTAAACTGGAATTAGAGGCCTGAAAGGTCTGTGGCAGCCCACATCCACCTTCAAAGCCCTGCTTTTCATCTGCTTGCATCATGCATTTGATCCATCTCTGCAAAACAAGGCTTTGAAAACGTAGGTGGAGATGATGCATTGTCCTGTGCAATGGTTAGAATATTCTTGCTTTGCAGTATAATATATGTGACCCGATTCAGGAAACTAGGCGTATGTCGCAAGTCACGACCTCACAGGAGGGCAGTTTGAACGTAAACATTTTTAAATCAAAATGCGTTTTTTGCCAAAAATACCATCTTGAACATGTGAACTTTCATGTGCCTTAATAACACACGTGCATGCCATCTGTAAATACGAATACAATTGTTAAATTACAAGCCTTGTTCGTTAACCCACCAAAAAAGTTTGCAACCTTCCCACTAGCCATGATTGTCTGAGACAATGAGTGGGCTGGACATGCCGAGAGAGGAGTTCGGATTGGTCTGCCATATAGAAGCTTCTGTCTATTTGAGCTTGTCAGTCTGTGTTGGTAATCCTGTCGAACGCGGCTTTTAAAATGTTTTATTGTGTAGTGGAGCTGCATAAGTGTTGCTCTCCACCGTCTGGAATTAGAGTATGACAGCTAAAGAGATGGAGAAATCACCTGTCTCCGGATTACATCTTCAAACTAAGGGCAACCGTAGTATCATGCAGTATACAGTATACAGGTAAAATAGTATACATGCAGTATACAGGTAAAATAGTCTTGCGTTAGCTAGCTACATTTTCAGATATTACACAAAAAGAGGTTTCATTTCAAGCTAAAGTGTAATGTTAGCGAGCTAGCTAGCATTAGCTGGCTGGCTCCCTAGCTGATGTTATTATTCATTTCCCAGAGCAATTTGCTTTTCTAGTTAGAGCCTAATGTTAGCTAGCTAACACTGAACATGGTTGATTAGCTCCCAGCACTGTGGCATTGTTGGCACTTTGTTGTTTAACTAGCTAACGTAAACTCACGTAAACTCGTACATCGCCTTGGTCCGTAAATTGCCCTTATTTTAGCGCCCTAAAAACAAGGTTTGTGTCAAATTTGAATCGGGTTTTTAGGGCGGTGCTAAAGTGATCTTAGAAGTAAACAGCGGCTTTGAGAATGATGATCGCATGCAATGATGACGCAAAAAATGACTAGGTATCCCCCCCTTACAATCGTCACTGTCAATTTCTTGTTTTTAAACTATGAGAGAAGTGCTACACCTGGTGGAGAGAGATTGTAAGACAGAAATAGTTGCTTTATGCGTGCTGTACGTTACGACATGACACGTCACGATGTAATGGAGGATCCGTTTTTTCAACTTTTCTCCAATACTATAGAGCCATTACCATGTCGATCAACGCTTGAATAGAAACCTAGTCGCTACAGTCCCATTAGTTTTCTTTGTAGCCTCTTTTGAATGTTGCGGTTGCACACATTTGTACGGAATGGGGTGAGTTTACGTTAATGTTAGCTGGTTGGCTCGTTAGCTAACGTTACGTGATGTGTATGATCTTAAACGTTGTTTACCTAGCTAGGTACATTGTTTACCTAGCTAGCTAGCTACAGTTGAAGTCGGAAGTTTACATACACCTTAGCCAAATACATTTAAACTCAGTTTTTTACAATTCCTGATATTTAATCCTCAGAAAAATTCCCGGTCTTAGGTCAGTTAGGATCGGAAATGTCAGAAAAATAGTAGAGAGAATAATTTATTTCAGCTTGTATTTCTTTCATCACATTCACAGTGGGTCAGAAGTTGACATACACTCAATTAGTATTTGGTAGCATTACCTTTAAAATGTTTAACTTTGGTCAAACATTTCAGGTAGCCTTCCACAAGCTTCCCACAATAAGTTGGGTGAATTTTGGCCCATTCCTCCTGACAGAGCTGTAACTGAGTCAGGTTTGTAGGCCTCCTTGCTTGCTCACACACGCTTTTTCAGTTCTGCCCACACATTTTCTATAGAATTGAGGTCAGGGCTTTCTGATGGCCACTCCAATACCTTGACTTTGTTGTCCTTAAGCCATTTTGCCACAACTTTGGAAGTTTGCTTGGGTGGTCATTGTCCATTTGGAAGACACATTTGCGACCAAGCTTTAACTTCCTGACTGATGTCTTGAGATGTTGCTTCAATATATCCACATCATTTTCCATCCTCATGATGCCATCTATTTGTGAAGTGCCCCAGTCCCTCCTGCAGCAAAGCACCCCCACAACATGATGTTGCCACCCCCGTGCTTCACGGTTGGGATGGTGTTCTTCGGCTTGCAAGCATCCCCCTTTTCCCCCCAAACATAACGATGGTCATTATGGCCAAACAGTCCTATTTCTGTTTAATCAGACCAGAGGACATTTCTCCAAAAAGTACAATCTTTGTTCCCATGTGCAGTTGCAAACCGTAGTCTAGATTTTTTATGGCGGTTCTGGAGTAGTGGCTTCTTCCTTGCTGAACGGCCTTTCAGGTTATGTCAATATAGGACTCGTTTTACTGTGGATATAGATACTTTTGTACCTGTTTCCTCCAGCATTTTCACAAAGTAATTTGCTGTTGTTCTGGGATTGATTTGCACTTTTCATACCAAAGTACGTTCATCTCTAGGAGACAGAACGCATATCCTTCCCGAGAGGTATGACGGCTGTGTGGTCCCATGGTGTTTATACTTGCGTACTATTGTTTGTACAGATGAAAGTGGTACCTTCAGGCGTTTGGAAATTGCTCCCAAGGATGAATCAGACTTGTGGAGGTCTACACTTTTTTTGCTGAGGTCTTGGCTGATTTATTTTGATCAATTAGCCTATCAGAAGATTCTAAAGCCATTACATAATTTTCTGGAATGTTCCAAGCTGTTTAAAGGCACAGTCAACTTGGTGTATGTAAACTTCTGACCCACTGGAATTGTGATACAGTGAATTCTAAGTTAAATATTCTGTCTGTAAACAATTGTTGGAAAAATTACTTGTGTCATGCACAAACTAAATATCCTAACCGAGTTGCCAAAACTATAGTTTGTTAACAAGAAATGTGTGGAGTGGTCGAAAAATGTGTTTTAATGACTCCAACCTAAGTGTATGTAAACTTCCGACTTCAATTGTATATGTCTTAAGCTAAAGTGTACTGTTAGCTAGCTGGCTAACATTAGCTGGCTTGCTCCCTTGCTGACCTTATTTGTTTCCCAGAGCCGTTTGCTTTTCTAGTTAGAGCCTAATGTTAGCTTGGGAACCTGGTCTGTTACCGCCCAGCACTGTGGCATTGTTGACACTGTTCATTGTTGTTTAACTAGCTAACCTTATCTGGCTGGCTCATTAGCTAACGTTATGTGACATGTGTACAACACCCATTGAATATGGCCGGTGTCAGTAAATGTCTGCAAAAAAGCGTAATGAAATAATTACCAGCAGGGTTGGTTAGGCTGTTTTCATGTTATCCAGAGGTAAACAAATCATCGGCCAGAGCGTCAAGTGTGCGCTCCAAGTGCGAAACTAAATGGGTGGGGCTAAAGCTTAAGAGGGTGTGAATGATGCTGAATGGATGTAGACAAAGAAGACTTATTCACTAGATACCAAATCATTCAAAGACCATTTTCTCAAAAGTGAGTTTACAATTTGATCAACTTTCCCATTGTTCCTCAAATGCAGTGTATGATATACCATTTTGTAGCTCTGAGTCTCTACTTTCATCCAATGTAAAAAACACAATAAAAAATGTTGCTACATAAGACTGAAACCAGGTGGTGAGTCACATATCCTGAAACCTGCTGCTCAGGGATGTCAAAGTGAGGTCCGTGGCAAGATTTCAAAATATCAACACAATAAAAAATAAAAAATATTAGCCAAGGGATCCGTGGAATAAGTTTAGAGGGTGTATTACAATAAAGTATAATGTAATTTTATTAATCTACAATGTATGTTCTTAACCATGGGCAATATGAGCCTGGAAGGCTCACAGGGATATTAGCATCCAACTCAACAGTTCAACTCAATGTTTTCTATAAATGCACTGTAATTTAAGCTTTACAACTGCTAAGTTTTTCCCTGCCTTATGGCAAAGTGTGTAGGATTTCAGGATATTAGCTTTAAAGCTGCAACAACAAAAAGTAGCTCTGTGCCATTAATCTTTTTTTTAGAATTGCAGGAAATTAGATTGAAAACAATTCTCTCAGATGCCAAGACGCTTCCGAGGATCTGAGACTTGCTTCATCCAATCATGCACTGCCAAAGTCATAGTAAAACTCCTTGCATGATATTTATATCTCCCTCGAGATGTGTTCTGATTATGAGGGGGGATTTAATTGCTATCACAAAAGGGAAAGCAGAGTATTTTGTTTCGACATGTAGTTCACTAGCTAGCTAAACAATTTACCATAATCCCAACCCATACAGTACAAACAGATTGTCATAGCTAACCAACATGCATGATATGAATCTGCAGGTAGCTAAAGCTAACCAACTAGGTTTAATGTTAGCTAGCTAGCTAACATTAGGCTATAACTAGCAATGCAAATGGATTTCTGAGATACAAATAATATTACTACACGGATCATACACGTAATGTTAGCTAGCAAGCCAACAAGCTAATGTTTGCTAGCAAGCTAACAGTACTAGTTTGACTAAATTGGTGGCCCGCCAGCAATATTATTTGGCCCACCAAAGCCTCCCAAATGAATTATGAATATGTTTTATCTTGGACCTGAGATGCAAAAAGTCTCAAATGCAATGTCCCAAGAAGGAAGTGACCCTACCTAAATAATACAAAAGTTACATTTGAACTTCATTCATGAGGGGAGAGAATGCAGGAGACAGTCAACTAATAAAGCAGGCAGCGGACATTTTTTTTAAGGTGCTGAAATGTAAAGCTGCAACTGCAGTGCAATCAATAGGATGTGAACAGCGCCTGGTGCTGAAAATATAGCTAACTWGTTATGCAAGTGGCACCAAGCAACAGATGGAGAAAAACTACACCAGTCGGGTAACTAATTTCAACAATAATCTTCATTTTAATTTGACTTTACAAACAAGAGGACTTAATTGTAGTCTTTTTTTTTCGAGCAAAGGCCCATATAAAATAACTTAGCCTACCTCAGCCTGTTATGTGGCTTAACAGCATATTTCACAAGAAAATAAAAATGGCCTAATAGAAGTGGGATTTGTATTTATTTACTAGGCCTACTTAAAATTACAACTGGCTAAAAAGGTAGCATTCTACATGAAACAATAATTTAAAGAAAAAAAGGCGATTTTTGTGTCTGAATGTCTGTATCCCTGTATCGGGAGTCTCAGGATAACCTGCTCCTGTAACGACAAAACTAACAGAAAATACTGTCAGCATGAGACCTAAAATAGCCATGGATAAGCACTAATAATAATCACAATAATGTTAGTGGCCTATATTACTTTTTATTAAACACTAAGTTACTTAATGGGAAAAGTTGCATTTCCCCTCGGACACAATCTTGTGGATGTCGGGAGAGATGTGATTTTGATGCGCAGGCAGTCCTCGATTGATTTGTGAAAGCCGGTTCCTGTCGTGAGTCTTGATTGCATTCATAGAGGAAAAAGAGGACTCGCAGGTGTAAGTCGATCCAAACATTGTTAGCACATAAAAGACAAGTTTCTTTAATGTGATGTATTCCTCTGAGCATGCCACCCAAAACGCACACAAGGACTCAGCACTCCTGAGCGCATCCCTGATTTGGCTCGATGTTTGGAATTTAATCAGCTTAGTTTGAATTGCGGCCTCAACCAGTGAGGGTATCGTTTTCTTAGCGAGGGAGGAGAATTCACCACCTGGGCGGACTGTGAAAGGATCACGTACAAACGCAATTATATCCTTGGGCTTGATGTAGTCTTCAAATCTGGTGGAGAAGTTGTCTCTCAGCTGATTAATGAAATCTTCCAACACCTCTGTGACAATGCTGCGGCCTGGTACCTCTACCTGCTGTTTCTTTAGTGTGCTGAAGTGCAGTAGCCTTCCAGAGGAAAAGTCCAAATCGAACAACTCAAGCTTCCTAGTAAAGGCCTCAAGTTTTTCCACAATGTCCACGACTGTTTTCCCTCTAACTTGTAACTGCAGATGTAACCCGTTTAAGTGACAGAATATGTCAGCCAAAACATTTACATTAGAGAGGAATTCCTCAATTTTCAGAATATGAAGGTGGTCAGCTGCTGCCCTCATTTGGCTTTTTCTGACAAAATCCACAACCTGGTCATGCAGCTCACAGAATCGCTCTAGAGCTTTTCCTTTACTCAGCCAGCGCACGTTGTTGTGAAGCAGGAGATCATCGTGGATGGCCTCCTCTGATTTTGTCACAAGCTTGCGGAAAAGGCAGTGTTGTGTGATTGATGTCCCCCTGACAAAGTTTGATTATGCGCATTTCTTTATCCATCACATCTTTTAGCTCACCGTTTAGTCTGGCACACAGCACACTCTGATGGATGAGACAATGCAAGCCATTCATTTGTGGGGCGATTTCCTTTAACCTGCTGACCAGGCCCCTGTGTCTGCCCACCATAGCAGGAGCCCCATCGGTGACCACAAAGTTGACTTTTTCAAATGACAAGCCATGCTGCGTGTACCACTCTTCCAGCTTTGTGAATAGAATGTCTCCGGTGGTGTGTCCTTCGAAGGGAATCAGTGCCAGTAGCTCTTCTTTAAAGTCATTTCCATGAACATAACGGACATATACACATAAATGTGCTACATTGGTGTTGTCAGTACTCTCATCAATAGCCAGGGAAAAATGGTCAGCCTGACTGAGCCCCTCCAGAACAATCCTATGCACATCATTCGCCAGTGCATGGACACGGCGTCCGGCTGTCGACACAGACAGAGGCACCTGTTTGACAGACGCAATTATGCTATCCATAGACTTGTCGGTAGCCAATTCCTCAAACTGTCAACATGCACTTTTTACATACCTCCGCGTCTGTGAAGGGCATGTTGTGTTTGGGTAGAAACAAAAACGCTTTTAGGGAGGCACTTGTGACCTTCTGTTATTGGGTCAAGCCACGAAGGAGGATTCTGGTGCCGTGTTTGTAGCTTGTAGTTTAACGCTTCAATTTGTCTGCGTCGGGCCTCTGTCTGTGGCAGGAAGACCACTTTGAAAGTACCATGCTTAGATTCATAATGCCATCTGAGATTGAATTATTTGCAAACAGCGACATTTTCATTGCAAATAAGACACACTGGCTTGGCATTGGAGAAAGATGGTAAGATGAATGCATCTCTCTGTCCATTCGACCCTGAAACTTTGATTTTCATTATCCACCTTTCTTTTGATACTTTTTGAGAGCAACATGTTCTCTTGCTATCAAGCTAATTGTTCTGAACAAATGTTGACATTAAAAAAGTAGTGTAGACTACAGTAGGCTATGTAGACCTGTTTTTCCCCACCAATCAACGCTCAGAGAAATAAAAAATAATAATTGACTAGAGATATTGGTGATTTTATGAACTTAATCAAATCGAAAATTATGTACTAATCAAATGTGTTAAACATTTTGTTCAATTTGTAGTGTAGGCCTATTTATTGTGCTAATATTATATGCTAATTATTTTCCTGCCCGCCGACTATTAACTAAGCCAAACCTAGTTGACGAACCTTGTGCTAGACTCTTACCCGTATACATGGATGAGTGCGTCACGGCAGATTGGAACCCCTTTAACTAAGTAAAATACTTCCTGTGTCGTTTCCATTTTGTTTGTAGCTACAGCTTGTTTGGCCTGTTATGTCAAATCACTACGGTTCACAGCGTGTGCAGAAAGTAGTCCATCACAACTTTTTCCCACTGATCTTTGTCGATAGCGCCTGCTAAATTCAGGGCAGCAATGAGAGCAGTAGCAACCTTTTTGCAGTTCTCCATGGCAAACACTATATCTTTCAAAAATGCCATGGTAGCAAGGATTATCGACACATACTAAGCAACTCATGTTATAGACAAAAGCATGCTACATGGAAGACCAATCCAAACTCTTCTCTCAGCATATCCTCTAAAACTGTCTGGCTAGCTAGCCAACAAATGGAGTGCAGATAAAARAAAWATATATATTTTAAACATCCAAGATGGATTAGCAGTCAGAGGTCTTTGTCCTTCGTCTTGATGTGTCCCATGTATATATCTTTTTATATATTTTTCTTCACATATATTTTTTCTCTCCTTCTAAACCTCTTCAAAATACTCTCCTGCAACCCCCCTCACCCAATGTGGTGTGGATCTGTTTTTTTCTACCTCGGAACCGGAATCCCCCAACAGAGGCTAGCCAGCTCACTAGCTACTAGCTAGTCGTCAGCTAACCACTGCTAGCAATCATCAGCTAACCTTTAGCTTGGAAAGCTCTCGCCAGTTTGCACAACGCGACTCAAACCAAAGCCTACTGAACCTATTTTCTCTCCATATCACCAGATTCCAACCTCAAGCTCTGGACCTTTTCACCTGGATCATCGCAGCTAGCTAGCTGCTATCCGAGTGACTACTCCTGGCTAACGTCTGCATGGCTTTAGCTAGCCCGTGCTAGGCCCATTCTCCAGGCTAGCTGAAGATGCCCATCAGCCACTCCTGGGCTACAATACCTGGATCCCTTCTACTGCCGGTACGGGGCATGGAACCCCGCCGATCCTTCACGACTGGACTACAACGTAATCTGCTCGAGGGGGTACTCAACTGGACCCTACATCGCGAAGTCCTCTGAATGCCCATCTGCTAGCCAAGGCCCGCTAGCTGTCTAGAGCATATTGGACTGTTAGCTGAATAGATCCATCGGCCAATTTCTTGGGCCACTATACCAATTTTGCCAATTGGACTTGGACCACTCTGCTATTCGGAACCSTACTACTTCATCACGACTGGTCTATCGACATCACCGCACGCGGAGGCTAAAACAGACTTTCCTCCGTTGAGACGTCCCTCTAAGGCCCTTCTGCTAGCTTGCTAGTCCCGGCCTGCTAGCTGTCTGAATCGCCGTGTCTCCAGCCAGCCCAACCACTCACTGGACCCCTATGATCACCCGGCTACGCATGCCTCTCCCTAATATCAATATGCCTTGTCCATTACTGTCCTGGTTAGTGATTATTGTCTTATTTCACTGTAGAGCCCCTAGCCCTGCTAAATATGCCTTAACCAACCATTTAGTTCCACCTCCCACATATGCGGTGACATCACCTGGTTTAAACGTCTCGAGACAATATCTCTCTCATAGTTACTCAATGCCTAGGTTTACCTCCAATGTACTCACATCCTACCAGACCTTTGTCTGTACATTATGCCTTGAATCTATTCTATCGCGCCCAGAAACCTGCTCCTTTTACTCTCTGTTCCGAACCTACTAGATGACCAGTTCTGATAGCCTTTAGCCGTACCCTTATCCTACTCCTCCTCTGTTCCTCTGGTGATGTAGAGGTTAATCCAGGCCCTGCAGTGCCTAGATACACTCCTACTCCGCAGGTGCTCTCATTTGTTGACTTCTGTAAACGTAAAAGCCTTGGTTTCATGCATGTCAACATTAGAAGCCTCCTCCTTAAGTTTGTTTTATTCACTGCTTTAACACACTCTGCCAACCCGGATGTTCTAGCCGTGTCTGAATCCTGGCTTAGGAAGACCACCAAAAACCCTGAAATTTCCATCCCTAACTATACAATTTTCCAACAAGATAGAACTGCCAAATGGGGCGGTATTGAAATCTACTGCAGAGATAGCTTGCAGAGTTCTGTCTTACTATCCTGGTCTGTACCCAAACAATTCGAGCTTCTACTTTTAAAATCCATCTTTCCAGAAACAAGTCTCTCACCGTTGCCGCTTGCTATAAATCACCCTCTGCCCCCAGCTGTGCCCTGGACACCATATCTGAATTGATTGCACCCCATCTATCTTCTGAGCTCGTGCTGCTAGGTGACCTAAACTGGGACATGCTTAACACCCCGGCCATCCTACAATCTAAGCTAGATGCCCTCAATCTCACACAAATGATCAATTAACCAACCAGATACAACCCCAAATCCGTAAACACGTAAACATCCTAACCAACTTGCCATCCAAATACACCTCTGCTGTTTCAACCAAGATCTCAGCRATCACTGCCTCATTGCCTGCATCCGTAATGGGTCTGCGGTCAAACGACCACCCCTCATCACTGTCAAACGCTCCCTAAAACACTTCAGCAAGCAGGCCTTTCTAATCGACCTGGCCCGGGTGTCCTGGAAGGATATTGACCTCATCCCGTCAGTAGAGGATGCCTGGTTATTCTTTAAAAGTGCCTTCCTCACCATCTTAAATAATCATGCCGCATTCAAAAAATGTAGAACCAGGAACAGATATAGTCCTTGGTTCTCTCCAGATCTGACTGCCCTTGACCAGCACAAAAACATCCTGTGGCGTTCTGCATTAGCATCGAATAGCCCCCGTGATATGCAACTTTTCAGGGAAGTTAGGAAAGCTAAGGCTGTCTTTTTCAAGCAGAAATTTGCATCCTGTAGCACAAACTCAAAAATGTTCTGGGACACTGTAAGGTCCAAGGAGAATAAGAGCACCTACTCCCAGCTGCCCACTGCACTGAGGCTAGGAAACACTGTCACCACCGATAAATCCACTATAATTGAGAATTTCAATAAGCATTTTTCTACGGCTGGCCATGCTTTCCACCTGGCTACCCCTACCCCGATCAACAGCCATCCACCCCCCACAGCAACTCGCCCAAGCCTCCCCCATTTCTCCTTCAGCCAAATCAAGATAGCTGATGGTCTGAAAGAGCTGCAAAATCTGGACCCCTACAAATCAGTCAGGTTAGACAATCTGGACCCTCTCTTTCTAAATGTATCTGCCGAAAATGTTGCAACCCCTGTTACTAGCCTGTTCAACCTCTAGTATCGTCTAAGATTCCCAAAGATCAAAGGGGGAGACACTCTAGACCCAAACAGCTACAGACCTATATCTATCCTACCCTGCCTTTCTAAGGTCTTCAAAAGCCAAGTTAACAAACAGATCACCGACCATTTCGAATCCCACCATACCTTCTCCGCTATGCAATCTGGTTTCAGAGCTGGTCATGGGTGCACCTCAGCCACGCTCAAGGTCCTAAACGATATCATAATCGCCATCGATAAGAGACATTACTGTGCAGCAGTATTCATCGACCTGGCCAAGGCTTTCGACTCTGTCAATCACCACATTCTTATCGGCAAACTCAACAGCCTTGGTTTTTCAAATGATTGCCTCGCCTGGTTCGGCAACTACTTCTCTGATAGAGTTCAGTGTGTCAAATCGGAGTGCCTGTTGTTCGGACCTCTGGCAGTCTCTATGGGGGTGCCACAGGGTTCAATTCTCGGGTCGACTCTCTTCTCTGTATACAGTGAGGGAAAAAAGTATTTGATCCCTTGCTGATTTTGTACGTTTGCCCACTGACAAAGAAATTATCAGTCTATAATTTTAATGGTAGGTTTATTTGAACAGTGAGAGACAGAATAACAACAAAAATATCCAGAAAAATGCATGTAAAAAATGTTATAAATTGATTTGCATTTTAATGAGGGAAATAAGTATTTGACCCCTTCTCAATCAAAAAGATTTCTGGCTCCCAGGTGTCTTTCATACAGGTAACGAACGGAGATTAGGAGCACACTCTTAAAGGGAGTGCTCCTAATCTCAGTTTTCTTACCTGTATAAAAGATACCTGTCCACAGAAGCAATCAATCAATCAGATTCCAAACTCTCCACCATGGCCAAGACCAAAGAGCTCTCCAAGGATGTCAGGGACAAGATTGTAGACCTACACAAGGCTGAATGGGCTACAAGACCATCGCCAAGCAGCTTGGTGAGAAGGTGACAACAGTTTCTGTGATTATTCGCAAATGGAAGAAACACAAAAGAACTGTCAATTCTCCCTCAGCCTGGGCTCCATGCAAGATCTCACCTCGTGGAGTTGCAATGATCATGAGAACGGTGAGGAATCAGCCCAGAAACTACACAGGAGGATCTTGTCAATGATCTCAGGCAGCTGGGACCATAGTCATCAAGAAAACAATTGGTAACACACTATGCCGTGAAGGACTGAATCCTGCAGCGCCCGCAAGGTCCCCCTGCTCAAGAAAGCACATATACATGCCCGTCTGAAGTTTGCCAATGAACATCTGAATGATTCAGAGGACAACTGGGTGAACGTGTTGTGGTCAGATGAGACCAACATGGAGTTCTTTGGCATCAACCCAACTTGCCGTGTTTGGAGGAGGAGGAATGCTGCCTATGACCCCAAGAAACCATCCCCACCGTCAAACATGGAGGTGGAAACATTATGCTTTGGGGGTGTTTTTCTGCAAAGGACAGGACAACTTCACCGCCTCAAAGGGGACGATGGACGGGGCCATGTACCGTCAAATCTTGGGTGAAAAACCTCCTTCCTCAGCCAGGGTATTTGAAATGGGTCGTGGATGGTATTCCAGCATGACAATGACCCAAACACACGGCCAAGGCAACAAAGGAGTGGCTCAAGAAGAAGCACATTAAGGTCCTGGAGTGGCCTAGCCAGTCTCCAGACCTTAATCCCATAGAAAATCTGTGGAGGGAGCTGAAGGTTCGAGTTGCCAAACGTCAGCCTCGAAACCTTAATGACTTGAAGAAGATCTGCAAAGAGGAGTGGGACAAAATCCCTCCTGAGATGTGTGCAAACCTGGTGGCCAACTACAAGAAACGTCTGACCTCTGTGATTGCCAACAAGGGTTTTGCCACCAAGTACTAAGTCATGTTTTGCAGAGGGTCAAATACTTATTTCCCTCATTAAAATGCAAATCAATTCATAACATTTTTGACGTGCGTTTTTCTGGATTTTTTGTTGATATTCTGTCTCTCACTGTTCAAATAAACCTACCATTAAAATTATAGACTGATCATTTCTTTGTCAGTGGGCAAACGTACAAAATCAGCAGGGGATCAAATACTTTTTTCCCTCACTGTACATTTCAATGATGTCGCTCTTGCTGCTGGTGAGTCTCTGATCCACCTCTACGCAGACGACACCATTCTGTATACTTCTGGCCCTTCTTTGGACACTGTGCTAACTAACCTCCAGACGAGCTTCAATGCCATACAACTCTCCTTCCATGGCCTCCAACTGCTCTTAAATGCAAGTAAAACTAAATGCATGCTCTTCAACCGATCGTTGCCCGCACCTGCCCGCCCGTCCAGCATCACTACTCTGGATGGTTCTGACCTAGAATATGTGGACAACTACAAATACCTAGGTGTCTGGTTAGACTGTAAACTCTCCTTCTAGACTCTCCAGACTCACATTAAGCATCTCCAATCCAAAATTAAATCTAGATTTGGCTTCCTATTTCGCAACAAAGCATCCTTCACTCATGCTGCCAAACATACCCTCGTAAAACTGACCATCCTACCGATCCTCAACTTCGGCGATGTCATTTACAAAATAGCCTCCAATACCCTTCTCAACAAATTGGATACAGTCTATCACAGTGCCATCCGTTTTGTCATCAAAGCCCCATATACTACTCACCACTGCGACCTGTACGCTCTCGTTGGCTGGCCCTCGCTTCATACTCGTTGCCAAACCCACTGGCTCCAGGTCATCTACAAGTCTCTGCTAGGTAAAGCACCGCCTTATCTCAGCTCACTGGTCACCATAGCAGCACCCACCCGTAGCACGCGCTCCAGCAGGTATATCTCACTGGTCACCCTGAAAGCCAATTCTTCCTTTGGCCGCCTTTCCTTCCAGTTCTCTGCTGCCAATGACTGGAACGAACTGCAAAAAACACTGAGGCTGGAGACTCATATCTCCCGCACTAACTTTAAGCACCAGCTGTCAGAGCAGCTCACAGATCACTGCACCTGTACATAGTCCATCTGTAAATAGCCCATCCAACTACCTCATCCCCATACTATATTTATTTATTTATTTATCTTGCTCCTTTGCACCACAGTATCTCAACTTGCACATTCATCTTCTGCACATCTACCATTCCAGTGTTTATTGCTATATTGTAATTACTTTGCCACCATGGCCTATTTATTGCCTTACCTCCCTTATCCTACCTCATTTGCACATACTGTATATAGACTTTTTCTACTGTATTATTGACTGTACGTTTGTTTATTCCATGTGTAACTCTGTGTTGTTGTATGTGTCAAATTGCTTTGCTTTATCTTGGCCAGGTCGCAGTTTCAAATGAGAACTTGTTCTAAACTAGCCTACCTGGTTAAACAACATGTCCAGCTCATTTATTATCTCAGTCAATCACGGCTAACGGAAGGTTCCTACTTTTTCCATTGCTACACCAACCAGGCTTGTAATTTAACAATTGTATTTGTATTTACAGATGCATACATGTTTGTTATTAAGGCACATAAAAGTTTCAGATTCAGAAAACGTTTACGTTCAAACTGTTCTCCTGTGAAGTCGTGACTTGCGACATACGCCTAGTTTCCTGAATCGGGTCACATATATTATACTACAAAGCAAGAATATTATAACCACTGCAAAGGACAATGTATCACCTCCACCTACGTTTTCAAAGCCTTGTTTTGCAGAGATGGATCAAATGCATGACATTCAAATGAAAAAAATGACATTCAAATGCCTCTCCTGTGAAGTAGTGAAGTGCGATATATGCCTAGCTTCTTGAAAGGGGACATATATTTGGATATCATTAACCTAACGGGGCAAAATAGGTGAAAACCACATTCCATACAGGACACTAGGCTCTGGTTTGTAATCTACAAATGTTTCTAAGCTGGGAGGAACAGTGCTTCACCTCACAGATATGAACACGGATGACGTCGACATGACATTTCATACTGTGACAATCACTCCTCCATTTTCATAATAACATTCAGTGCACTGCAGGCCTTCTGTGCACTGCAGGTTATTTTTACCCTCGGAACATAATGCAGAGATGATGAATCAAAGAGTGCGCTGCTGGGTCTGATGAGGTATAAAATGAGAGACGAGAGATGTCTGGGGAACGCAGTGCGAGTGCAACCTCTTGACCCTTGTTACTCAGACCTGGGGTTTCTTAATCAAACCCAATATTATATGTCAAGTGCTTCATAAACAACAGATGTAGACTAACAGTGAAATGCTTACTTATGAGTCCTTTTATAGCAATGCACAGTTAAAGATAAAGACAAAAAATATAAAATAAAAATGTTAATAGTGACACGAGGAATAAATACACAGTGAATAAAAAATAACAATAAAGAGTTAAAAAGAACATAGCTATATACAGGGAGTACCAGTACTGAGTCAATATGCAAGGGTATGAGGTAAATGAGGTAGCTACAGTATGAAGCATATATATATATAAACTGTAAACTATATATAAACATCGCTTTTTCAGGACCCTGTCTTTCAAAGATAATTCGTAAAAATCCAAATAACTTCACAGATCTTCATTGTAAAGGGTTTAAACACTGTTTCCCATGCTTGTTCAATGAACCATACACGATTGATGAACATGCACCTGTGGAACAGTTGTTAAGACACTAACAGCTTACAGACAGTAGGCAATTAAGACCACAGTAATGAAAACTTAGGACACTAAAGACGCCTTTCTACTGACTCTGAAAAACACCAAAAGAAAGATGCCCAGGGTCCCTGCTTATTTTCGTGAACGTGCCTTAGGCATGCTGCAAGGAGGCATGAGGACTGCAGATGTGGCCAGGGAAATACATTTCAATGTCCCTACTGTGAGACGCCTAAGACAGCGCTACAGGGAGTGGCAGATCACGTGTAACAACTGTCGTGTCTTTGCTATCATTAAATTGAAGACTTACAGTTTTTATCAAAGATTCCTGTAATTAGGGATTACGCGATCACTTGAGTAATAACGTAACTAATTAACTATGAATTCGAGGGCACCAGGGAAAGTTATTAGATTACAAAGTTATAATTTCCCAATATAACCTTTCAGATATTTTCATATCTGATCAATAGTCTTCTGATTAATGATTTATTTACTTTACCTCACGTTAGTCTCATTCCAAACGTCGTAAATTGTTGATTATCTGCACGAACCCAGTCTTCACTATGAGTCATCCATACATCAATTGTCTTAAATCATTTATTTATTACTAACTAATTAATTCACAGAAATGCATAAACAAACAAACAAACTTAAAATAGTTACATGAAATGATGGGAGAAATATGCCCTAGTGGGCTGAACCGGCATTGCGGCTTGTTAGACAAAGGGAAAGTTGCGTTCGACTAAGAATTCACTACAGAGTCCATAATTATAACAATTGACATGCTAATCCTTACACATGAACGCTCACTCATTCTGGAACAATTGCAATCAATATATATATAGTTACGCTCGGTGTGTGTCGTCTTGATCGTTGGAGAGAAGTTCGTTTTGGTTGGAGTTCCTTCTGTCTCGGTTAAAGTGGATATTTCAGAGTGACATTCGTTATAGAATGGATGTTTCGGCGGTTGTCTTTCTTCGCGTTCAATGATACCGAATTCCTAGCTGCAGACTAGTAGTCAATATCAAAACTTGTTCTTATTAGTATAAGAGTTTAACCACGTCGTATGGTTAAAGATTCAGCAATGTTACCTTAACCTTCGTTCTCCCCATGGAGAGAAAACATGGTCTAATGGTAATTTCTCAGAGTCGACTTTTATTCAGATAGCAGGAAGGGGCGGTCCTTGGATGTCTGACCCGTACTGGGCTCAGGGCGGTCCTTGGATTTAGTTCAAATACAACAGGGATTTGTATTTTTCTTCATTAAACAGTTCAAAATCATATTACACAATTATACAAACAGTATCATACTCACTCATTCATTTTATACAACAAACAGATGTAAACCTTATATCTGAGGTTATTATATAAACAGCGGTATGGTAATGTAGTCCCACAGTCTCACATGAGTTTCCCACGTGGTGACAAATGGACCGGTTCATAGCTGGACTCTCCACCGATCTTTTATACTTTTGCAGGAATATGAAATATGTTCGTACCTCAAGTTCTGTGAGGTGGAAGAGAATTCCTTTGTCCTGAAAGTTTACCCTCTCTCTTAATACTGTTTGGCCATGAGGAGATTCTCAGGAATTTACGACATCTCTCTATGATCACCGCATGGGTTGTGGTAGGAAAGGGAGAGGGAGAGGCAGGGAGAGGGGGATGGGGTTTGCAATACCCAAGCAGGTGACGTCATGACACAACATCTGCACAGGATCGGTACAACTGAACATCACACCTGCAGGACAGGTACAGGAGGGCAATAACAACTGCCTGAGTTACACCAGGAACACACAATCCCTCCATCAGTGCTCAGACTGTCCACTAGAGACTGAGGGCTTGTAGGCCTGTTGTAAGGTTCTCACCAGACATCACCGACAACAATGTCGCCTATGGGCACAAACCCACCGTCACTGGACAAGACAGGACTTGCAAAAAGTGCTCTTCACTGACGAGTCGCGGTTGTGTCTCACCAGGGGTGATGGTTGGATCTGCGTTTATCGTCAAAGGAATGAGCGTTACACCGAGGCCTGTACTCTGGAGCAGGATCGATTTGGAGGTGGAGGGTCCATCATGGTCTGGGGCGGTGTGTCACAGCATCATCGGACTGAGCTTGTGTCATTGCAGGCAATCTCAATGATGTGCATTACAGGGAAGACATCCTCCTCCCTCATGTGGTACCCTTCCTGCAGGCTCATCCTGACATGACCCTCCAGCATGACAATGCCACCAGCCATACTGCTCGTTCTGTGCGTGATTTCCTGCAAGACAGAAATGTCAGTGTTCTGCCATGGCCAGCGAAGAGCCCGGATCTCAATCCCATTGAGCACTTCTGGGACCTGTTTGATCGCAGGGTGAGGGCTAGGGTCATTACCCCCAGAAATGTCCGGGAACTTGCAGGTGCCTTGGTGGAAGAGTGGGGAAACATCTCATAGCAAGGACTGGCAAATCTAGTGCCGTCCATGAGGAGGAGACGCACTGCAGTACTTAATGCAGCTGGTGGCCACACCAGATACTGACTGTTACTTTTGATTTTGACCCCCCTCATTTGTTCAGGGACACATTATTAAATTTCTGTTAGTCACGTCTGTGGAACTTGTTCAGTTTATGTCTCAGTTGTTGAATCTTGTTATGTTCATAAAAATATTACACATGTTAAGTTTGCTGAAAATAAACGCAGATGACAGTGAGAGGACGTTTCTTTTTTTGCTGAGTTTATATAGGTTGGGGTAAAGTGACTAGGCAACAGGATAGATAGACTGAACTGTAGACGCAGCGTATGTGGAGCAGTAGCAACAGTGTATGTGGCGAGTATGTGAGTGTAAGTATGTGTTAGTAGAGTCCACTGTTTGTGCATAGAGGCAGTGCAGGAGAGTTAGTAAAAAATAAAGGGTCAATGCAAGTAGTCTGGGTAGCCATTTGATTAGCTATTTAGCAGCCTTGTTTAGCAGTCTTATGGCCTGGGGGTAGAAGCTGTTCAGGGTCCTTTTGCTTCCAGACTTGGTGCACTGGTACCGCTTGCTGTGTGGTAGCAGAGAGAACAGTCTATGGCTTGGGTGGCTAGAGTATGACAATGTTTTCGACCTTTCTCTGACGCCGTCTGGTATAGAGGTCCTGGGTTTGCAGGGAGCTCAGCCCCAGTGATGTACTGGGCAGTACCAAGCGGTGATGGAGCCAGCTCCCAATGGTGCAGCTGTATAATTTTGAGAGAGTCCCCCCATCAAATCAATTTCAATAGAGCATCTTCATTGACGTATAAACGCAACATGCAACAATTTCAAAGATTTTACTGAGTTTACAGTTCATACACGGAAATAAATCAATTGAAATAAATAAATTATGCCCTAATCTATGGATTTCATATGACTGGGAAAACAGATATGCATCTGCTGATCACATATACACTACATGACAAAAAGTACGGGGACACCTGCTCATCGAACATCTAATTTCAAAATCATGTGCATTAATATGGAATTAGTCCCCTCTTTGCTGCTATAACAGCCTCCACTCTTCTGAGAAGGGTTTCCACTAGATGTTGGAACTCTTACAGTTCTTCAGTCAGGCCATTCTACTGCCAATGTTTGACTATGGAGATTGCATGGCTGTGTGTTTGATTTTATACACCTGTCTGCAACGGGTGTGGCTGAACTAGCCGAATCCTCTAATTTGAAGGAGTGTCGACATATTTTTGTATATATAGTGTACGTTAAAAAAGGTAGGGACATGGATCAGAAAACCAGTCAGTATCTGACGTGACCACCATTTGCCTCATGCAGTGCGACACATCTCCGTCGCATAGAGTTGATCAAGCTGTTGATTGTGGCCTGTGGAATCAGCCTCCATGAGACAGTTTCTGACAGTTTGTGCAAAAAATGTTGGGTTGTGCAAACCCAGTTTCATCAGCTGTCGAAGTGGCTGGACTCAGACGATCCCGCAGGTGAAGACGACGGATGTGGCGGTCCTGAGCCGGCGTGGTTACACATGGTCTGCGGTTGTGAGGCCATTTGGATGTACTGACAAATTCTCTAAAATGACGTTGGAGGCCACTTATGGTAGAGAAATGAACATTCAATTCTCTGGCAACAGCTCTGGTGGACATTCCTGCAGCCAGCATGCGAATTGCAAGCTCCCTGAAAACTTGAGAAGTCTGTGTGGCATTGTGTTGTGTAACAAAACTAAACATTTTAGTAGCCTTATATTGTCCCCAGCACAAGGTGCACCTGTGTAATGATCATGCTGTTTAATCAGCTTCTTGATATGCCACACCTGTCAGGTGGATGGATTATCTTGGCAAAGCAAAAACGCAAAATAACAGTGATGTAAAAAATTGTGTGCACAAAATCTGAGAGAAATAAGCTTTTTGTGTGAATGGAACATTTCTTGGATCTTTTATTTCAGCTCATGAAACATGGGACCAACACTTTACATGTTGCGTTTATAACACAGGGAATTTTTACTAGGATCAAATGTCAGGAATTGTGAAAAGCTGAGTTTAAATGTATTTGGCTAATCTCAACTGTAAGCGACCACTGTATATTTACATTTTAGTCATTCAGCAGAGGCTCTAATCCAGAGCGATTTACAGTATTGAGTGCATACATTTTTGTACTGGTCCCCTGTGGGAATAGAAACCACAACCCTAGCGCCATGCTCTACCAACTGAGCCACACAGGTAAGAATACTAGTCTCAACTGTCAAGACAAGGATAATGATTCTGGCAGCCATTCTCAGAAGGCAGGAGAATATTGGGACTGTTAAAAGTGGCCCACAGTCTTCCCTGCCAAAAGGTTAACGTTGCATGATACGCCAGAGTGAAGGAATATTATAAACGATACTGGGAAGGCATTGACTTATGCTTGGAAAACAGAGCGCATTTGCAGGGCTAGCACACAAGACCAATAGTTTCCCAAAGGCCATATGTACCCAGCTGCAGAAATCTGTTTGTGCACGACAGTGCAAGTAGGAAAGAGCAGTGTGGAGTGCAATATAGATTGCATCATATGTGGATATGTTGGGGCGGTATACAATTTGGAGTGGGTCTAGGGTTTCTGGGATAATGGTGTTGATGTGAGCCATGACCAGCCTTTAAAAGCACTTCATGGCGACCGATGTGAGTACTACGGGTCAGTAGTCATTTAGGCAGGTTACCTTGGTGCTCTTGGGCACAGGGACTATGGTGGTCTGCTTGAAACAATGTAGGTATTACAGACTCGGTCAGGGACAGGTTGAAAATGTCAGTGAAGACACTTGCCAGTTAGTCCGATGCTCTGAGAACACGTCCTGGTAATCTGTCTGGCTTTGCGGCCTTGTGAATGTTGACCCGTTTACAGGTCTTATTCACATCAGCTACAGAGAGCGTGATCACACAGTCGTCCGGAACAGCTGGTGCTCTCATGCATGATTCAGTGTTGTTTGCCTCGAAGTGTGCATATAAATAATTTTGCTCGTCTGGTATTCTCGTGTCACTGGGCAGCTCGCGGCTGCGCTTCACATTGTTGTTTGAAGATTTTTCTGGAGTGTGTGCAGGCATGGCAGCGCCAGACCTCCAATGAGGCCTGGGAGACCTCGCATGAGTGGTCGCTCGCATTGTAGACTCCAGATGTTTTCCTAATTTACTATTCCTAGCGTCACATTTGGCTGTGGACATTAATGGTGGTCCTCTGTAGCTCAGTTGGGAAAGCATGGCGCTATTTTACTCACGTAAGGCTGTCAACCATGTCCAATCACCATCCAGTTGCCCATGTTTCATAAGCCATCATGTATAGCTTCTCCTTTGGAGACATCCAATAGAGTTGCACCCCACAATCTTTTGAAAGATGGAGTGGTGTGGCACTATTGGTTGACTTAGCCAACCATCTGGGATCCTTGGGACATCCCTACTCTAAACCCTAAGTACCATAACCATAATCCTTACCATAACAATTTTAAAAGTAAACTTAAAATGGGGTAAGGACATCGCAACAGCACAGACCGAAAAAAAAAGTGCACGATCAAGAGAACTGTAGCTAACTAGCTAGCCAGCCAACCTTCTCCTGGACTATCAGCTTTCATACCACAAGGTAAGATGAAAAATATTTGTTTTTGTAGGTAAGAGAACTGTCAAAGTTGAGATCTAAAATATAATGCAATCTGCTAATCAAGGTTAAGTTATAGTCCATTTTAGCCAGCTATTCAGCAAGCTAAGTTTATTTGTGAGCTTGGTAAACAGCTTACAGTAAGGTCACGCATATCATTTGGTAACCTTACAGTAGCATTCACTTTCAATGGGGGGAGCTGTCAGAGTTAGTATCATCTGATTTTCTTTTGACTAGCTAGGTAGCTGTATTATTATGCCAACTAAGTTAGATAATGCTTTGATATCCAGGGGACAAACTTTCTTGTTATGTCTAGCCATAGCTAGCGTTACCTACATACCTGTGTATTTGTTTATGCATTATTAACATAAGTCAGTCCATAATATAGCCTACAGTAGCTGATAAAGCCTGTTGACCTATTTGCTAGGAAGCTTGATTAGCCTACTTGCTTGAATACTGACTAATTTCCAAATAACACTATATATTTTTGTAGGCTGACTGTATTAGCCAAATTAACATTAGATTTGCTATGTATCGCAAATTGTTGTTGTGGTAGTGTGATACATTCATCCTGTTGGTTTCAGATGTCTAAAAGCCCCATAAGAGAGTGGATGTCCCGCTTGCGGACATTTGCCACCGCAGGGGTTTGTCTTGCCGACGCGGGGACACGGCAAGCTCCGAGGCAGAACAGGAGGTGGTACGACCTCTTTCAGAAGTTATGTATTATGACAAGATAATGGGAAAACATGCATAGCCCTATGACATTTTAACTTTGTGTTCATTTAGAAAACATACCCTATTTTTTGTTAGGGATGGAGAATTGTCCAATGCAGGTCCATAGACAACTCTAATCGATAATTGTGCAAGTAACTAAACAATCAAAAAAAATTGACCTAACTGAATGATGAGGGTGAAGATGTTGATTTAATTTAGAACAACAATAGTGTAATGATGAGTTTTGTTATACCTATTTATCAGTGTTGGCGCTCATGTTAATAATTCTCTTATGTTTTACTTTGTAAAAAGAAGCTGTTACCGTACTGTTTTATTTACTGTAACTCTATTACTAATCAAATGTATTGTAAGGGAAACAAAAATATGCTATGTATTGCAGTAGGCCTTTAGAACAATGCAAAACATACAGTGCATTCGGAAAATATTCAGACCTCTGACATTACAGGCTTATTCTAAAATGGATGAAATAAAAATAAAAACCGAAATACCTTATTTACATAAGTATTCAGACCCTTTGCTATGAAACTCAAAATTGAGATCAGGTGCATCCTGTTTTATTTGATCATCCTTGAGATGTTTCTACAACTTGATTGGAGTCCACATGTGGTAAATTCAATTGATTGGACATTATTTGGAAAGGCACACACCTGTCTATATAAGGTCCCCCACTTCACAGTGCATGTCAGAGCAAAAACCAAGCCATGAAGTCGAATAACTTGTCTGTACAGCTCCGAGACAGAATTGTGTTGAGGCACAGATCAGGGGAAGCATACCAAAACATTTCTGCAGTATTGAAGGTCCCCAAGAACACAGTGGCCCTCATCATTCTTAAATGAAGAAGATTGGAACAATCAAAACTCTTCCTAGAGCTGGCTGCCCGGCCAAACTGAGCAATTGGGGGAGAAGGGCCTTGGTCAGGCAGGTGACCAGAGTTCCACAGTGGAGATGGGAGAACCTTCCAGAAGGACAACCATCTCTAAAACACTCCACCAATCAGACCTTTATGGCAGAGTGGCCAGACAGAAACCAGTCCTCAGTAAAAAGGCACCTAAACGACTCTCAGACCATGAGAAACAATATTTTCTTGTCTGATGAAACCAAGATTGAATGCTTTGGCCTGAATGCCAAGCGTCACGTCTGGAGGAAACCTGGCACCATCCCTAATGTGAAGCAGGGTGCATCATGCTGTGGGGATGTTTTCAGCAGCAGGGACTGGGATACTAGTCAGGATCAAGGGAAAGTTGAACAGAGCAAAGTAGAGAGAGATCCTTGATGAAAACCTGCTCCAAAACACTCAGGACCTCAGACTGGGGTGAATGTTCCCCTTCCATCAGGACAATGACCCTAAGCACACAGCCAAGACAATGCAGGAGTGGCTTCGGGACAAGTCTCTGAATGTCCTTAAGTGGCCCAGCCAGAGCCCGGACTTGAACCTGAATGAATATCTCTGGAGAGACCTGAAAATAGCTGTGCAGCGATGCTCCCCATCCAACCTGACAGAGCTTGAGAGGATTTGCAGAGAAGAATAGGAGAAACTCCCCAAATACAGGTATGTCAAGTTTGTAGCGTCATACCCATGAAGACTCAAGGCTGTAATCGCTGCCAAAGGTGCTTCAACAAAGTACTGAGTAATGGGTCTGAATACTTATGTAAATGTGATATTTCAGTTATAATTTTTTGGGAAAACTTGAAAAAAAAAGTTTTTGCTTTGCCATGATGAGTTCTTGTGTGTAGATAGATTTATTTAAAAAAATCTATTTTAGAATAAGGCTGTAAAGTTTTAAAAAATATATAAAATAAAAAGTGGAAAAAGTAAAAGGGTCTGAATACTTTCAGAGTGCACTGTATCCTTGACTCTATCGAAGTTTTTGAGCAGGAAACAAACAATGTCAGTCAGCCTGCACAGCCGGCCCATCGAAACTACAGCTAAACTATACCAAAACTAATTTCACACATAATAAGATTTAGCCTATAGACAAGATCAATAATCTGATGAGTGACAATATTAGGCTTATCAGTTGTCAAATTATACATGAAGAGATGGGTGCAGCTTATGCAGGGAAAGACATATTACTTTATCAAATCCTCCTTTAGAGTCACATGCAGGTAAAACGTGATTTCGATATAGCATCGGAAATAGCATATTCTGCAGTTTGACACATTTGTCAAATAACTCAAAATTCAAGAGGTGCAGCTTTTTCCCCCAATTTCTGTGCTGTCCATGCATTCCGCACACGAGCACTCACGCGGCAGCTCTGCTCTTGCTACCCAGCAAAAACGAGTAACATAATACAAGTTAAATTACAATATGATATTATGTCGTCAACGGATGAATGCGCGATAGAAACTGATAATGGTGGATGTGACGAAGTTTTGGTTAGCCGCCGATATTGAAACCAAGTACTTGCTAAATGGCTTTCCATATCAGGGGAAAGATGAAACCAGGCCAGCAGGTGAGCAACTGTCTGAGACTGGGGTTTTGAGACTTCTGGCAGAAATATGACCATGGACAACTTCCTCACATCAATTTCCCTGGCAGACAAATTGATTGCAAAGAAGATGAGCCCGCTCGGAAACAGTATACAAACAAAGGCGGGAGCTCCCCCCCCTCCGAGCAAAACATATCAGCGGAGCTGTACTCCACATCAGTGTCGGAGTGTGGTAAAGCAACACTCACAGTGTACAGATGTAAAATAAGAGTGTTTGCATCCTCAGCATCTGGCATGTGAGCTTCGTGGGAACCACATGAACGCCAAGAAAGAAGCTACAGCCGCCAAGCAGGCCGTAAAGGCGGCAGGTAATCCTCTCCCTCTTCCCCAAGCACCACAGCTCGCACTCGGGAAAAGTGTCAAGTTGGCAAGTGCATACAAAACAAGGCCAATGAAAACGGTGTGCAGTGCAATGATTTGTTTGTGGGGCTTGTTCACACAAAGCCCGAAACCGTGTGCTGACTGTGGACCCAAAGCATGAAGAGAAGATGCGATTGAGTCGTGTACTTTTGGTAATGTAGTGTATGTGTCTCTCAAAGTATGTGATATATATATAAATCGGTGGTTCGAGCCCTGAATGCTGATTGGCTGACAGCCGTGGTATCAGAACATACAGTACCAGTCAAAAGGTAGGACACACCTACTCATTCAAGGATTTTTCTTTATTTTTACTATTTTCTACATTGTAGAATAATAGTGAAGACATCAAAACTATGAAATAACACATATGGAATCATGGAGTAACCAAAAAAGTGTTAAACAAATCAAAATATATTTGAGATTCTTCAAAGTAGCCACCCTTTGCCTTGATGACAGCTTTGCACACTTGGCATTCTCTCGACCAGCTTCATGAGATAGTCACCTGGAATGCATTTTAATTAACAGGTGTGCCTTAAGTTAATTTGTGGAATTTCTGGGGGACCTTCGGCTCCACTCTTCTTTCTAAAATACCAAAAATTATATAATTTCATTGTTTTTCAGGTTATCATAATAAATTATTTATAATAAACACTTTTATTATGAAGAACACAATGTTTCCTTTTTTCTTCTCCCCCTTTTAGTATTGTTCCCCAGCTTTGGGGCAAGCAACGCAAGGATAGTGGGTTCGATTCCCGGGACAACCCATATATAAAATAAAAAATATTTATGCAGGCATGACTGTAAGTCACTTTGGATAAAAGTGTCTGCTAAATGGCATATACAGTACTGGACTGAAAACATCTGTCTTTTCTCTCTCCCTCTCTTGGAGTACTGCCCTGGAGCCCACATGGGCTCATTAACACATGGCTGAGCTAAAGGGGACAGTCCAGCCCAGCAGATGAGCCTGGTCCAGCCTGCATCAGTTGCTGTATTATCTTCATTTAGGATGCAGAGGGACTTCAAGCCTGCACAGACGGAGGCACACACACAGAAAGAGAGACACAGAGAGGGAGACACACACAGAAAGACACAGATACACATAAAGACACAGAGGCTCTCTGGCTTTCTCTCATAGAGAGAGGGACACACACACACATGCACACATACACACAGGCACGAATAAACACACACACACACACACACACACACACACACACACACACACACACACACACACACACACACGGTCCCTGAATGTTTCACCCTTAGGGTAATTCAGAAAGTGGAGTATATTGGAAGGTAGCAGGGGTCGCCAGGGAGGCAATTTCATATTCTGTCCCTTTTTTTCTATTTTCTTTATTCATGCTGTAATCAAAGTCGATCCTCCTTTCGCTCTTTCTCTACTTCTAAGTCTGTCCATCAGGATTTCTATCATACAGACTGAGTGCATGTGACTGTAGGGTGAATTAACCTTGGAATAGTATAGACTACTCATGTGTAACCGTTTGCTGTGGTCTCCTGAAGCAATACTCATAAATGCTACAAACATGAGCCCCATTCCATCTGGACAAAGGACGTAAGGTTCAGGCATAAATAATATAATATAGTAGTCTACATGTTTGTAGCCGTTTGATTGACATATAGTTACGTTGACGTTTTTAACGTTTATCACCACAACAGAAAATTAGCATTTATTCTGTGTAGGAGTCAATCAAGTTTTTTTGCCATTTCCTTGTCGGAGTTAACTTCTGTGAGGAAACCACAGGCGACTTTCTCGGCTTGAAGAGTGAAGACAAACAGGGTCAGCCAATTACATTCCTACAATATTCAGTCCAGTGTGATATGGGCCATAGTAACAATAAAGACAATGGGTAGAAAGACTCTGCAGGAGCATTCAGTCAGTAGTTACATGGCTTGAAACCACAATCACCAAGAGCACATGAGTTCCCGACAACACTGCTTCAAAGGTGGCTTAGAACAAGTGGCTGAACCTGCCTCTGCTTTGAAGCTAATAACGCGCTAGTCTCCTCTGTATGGTTTACTAATCCTATTCTTTAAAACACTTTGCAGTGGGGGAAAGTCCCTGCAATCTAAATTGGATCTTAATTACGAAACGCAACAGCAGCACTCAGTCCTTACAATGAGAAAATTGGCACATTTGCTGGAGTGTAAAGCATGGCTATGCATGACAGAGACACTATAGCGGCGGTAAGACAGAACTCCCACCTCCATTCCTCTGGGGGAGAAATAGGGTCCAAAGCACAGGAAGTAGGAGCTGGAGGAGGGAAATAGAAAGAAGAAAACTGCTGGATTGTAACAAACGGTTCTCTGTGCTTTTAGTGTTCTCGGAAAACCCGGAAGGTTAATGTAGATGTGTCTAAAAAAAAAAATGTAAAAAAACCCCAGCCTTAATGAACTATTTAATAGGACACATCCAGTCTGCCTGGTCGTCCTCCTGTTTAACGGCGCTTCTCTCTTCAGGCGTCGCTGTGGTGCATCCCAGGAAAGGCGTATGGCAGCTGCTGGCACACCTGACAAATCTGATCGGATTAGAGCCAAGTTCAAGTAGCTCTACAGCAACAGGCCCCCTTAATCCACTTTCATTTATTATGAGTAAACCAGATTCCGCAGGGGGATGACTCGGGGTCTCTGACCTTCTCCTTTCTGACGGCTGGGAGCAGTGGTCAACAAAGGATTAGTCTGGAGGCCTAGAGGGGCAACATGGTCTGCTGTCAGGTGATGATTTACGGTGGTCCCGAGGGGCAACCCACAGAAACAAAGATAATACTGCAGTACCTGAAACACAAACTGGTGGCGATATGTTGCCGATTCAAAAGGTCTAAACCCTCAATGTTGAGCATTTTCAAGATCTGGACTAATCAATCATCTGGTCAAAGATGTCGCGAAGTTATTCTACAGTGAATTCACACCCATATTTGAATTGACCCCATCAGACAATCATATGGCCTGTTTTAGTTTTCATATGTTATCTGAGAGAGTTAGGGCTATAATCTACAATACCCTACGAACATCCGACCAGATTTGACCCTTTGAAATGAGCTCGCAAGCCCCATTAAAAGGTCATGAGGAGGTGAGCCCCGAAACCCAGCAGTAACACCCACGGGTGAGCGCTCTAGAGATAGCTAGCCTGTGTTCTTTGCCTGGTCATTTCACTGATGATTAAACCCATTAGTCTAAACACAGCTGATTTACTTCTGCGCTGAAAGAGTTGCTCCCATAYCCCCCCCCCAAAATACAGCTCGACTCAGTATACAAACTGGCTGCTAAGTGGTTAGTCAATATGTCAGTGTACTTTTTCCCCCCACATTTTGTTACGTTACAGCCTTATTCTAAAATTGATTAAATTATCGTCCGCCCCTCATCAATCTATACACAATAACCCATAATGACAAAGCAAAACTGGTTTTTAAATTATATACATATAAAAAAAAAAATGGAAATATGTAATTCACATAAGTATTTAGACCCTTTACTCAGTACTTTGTTGAAGCACCTTTGGAAGAGATTAAAGCCTTGAGTCTTCTTGGGTATGACACTAGAAGCTTGGCACAACTGTATTTGGGGAGTTTCTCCCATTCTTCTCTGCAGATCCTCTCAAGCTCTGTCTGGTTGGATGGGGAGCATTGCATTCATCAGAACAGAGAACTTGGTCTGAGAGTCCTTTAGGTGCCTTTTGGCAAACTCCAAGCGGGATGTCATGTGCCTTTTACTGAGGAGTGGCTTCCGTCTGGCCACTCTACCATAAAGGCCTGATTGGTGGAGTGCTGCAGAGATGGTTGTCCTTCTGGAAGGTTCTCCCATCTCCACAGAGGAATTCTGGAGCTCTGTCAGTGTGACCATCAGGTTCTTGGTCACCTCCCCGACTAATGCCTTTCTCCCCCAATTGCTCAGTTTGGCCAGGCAGCTCTAAGAAGAGTCTTGGTGGTTCCAAACTTCTTCCATTTAAGAATGATGGAGGCCACTGTGTTCTTGGGGACCTTCAATGATGCAGAAATATTTTAGCACCCTTCCCCAGTGATGTGCCCCAACACAATACAGTCTCGGAGCTGTACGGACAATTCATTCGATGTCACGGCTTGGTTTTTGCTCTGACATGCACTGTCAACTGTGGGACCTTATATAGACAGGTGTGTGCCTTTCCAAATCATGTCCAATCAACTGAATACACCACAGGTGGACTCCAATTAAGTTGTATTAACATCTCAAGGATGATCAATGGAAACAGGATGCACGTGAGCTCAATTTCGAGTCTCAAAGCAAAGGGTCTTAAGTCAATAAGGTATTTCTGTTTATTATACATTTGCAAAAAAATCTAAACCTGTTTTCGCTTTGTCATTATGGGGTATTGTGTGTAGATTGATGAGGATTTTTATTTAATTTAATCCATTTTAGAATAAGGCTGTAACTTAACAAAATGTGGAAAAAGTGAAAGGGTCTGAATACTTTCCGAATGCATTATATATAAAGAAAGCATAATAGCTGTAGACTTTGTTATTTATGCTGCATAACTGCAGTTGTTTAGGATTGACTTCATCTTGAAGGCATTCCTTGACAAGCAATTTACAGGTATTCGCCAGTAGAGCAAGAAAAACGATTTACAAGTATATCATTCAGAACTAAAGTTGAAGAATGTATAAGCATTCTCTTAGCATATTTTCTTCTTTACTGATATTATCTCCTGGTCTGAAACAGCTGTCAGTATGGTACAAGATGATTTTTATACACTCATTATTATAAACTCAGCAAAAAAATAAACGTCCCTTTTTCAGGACCGTGTCTTTCAAAGATAATTCGTAAAAATCCAAATAACTTCACAGATCTTCATTGTAAAGGGTTTAAACACTGTTTCCCATGCTTGTTCAATGAATCATAAACAATTAAGGAACATGCACCTATGGAACGGTCGTTAAGACACTAACAGCTTACAGATGGTAGGCAATTAAGGTCACAGTTATGAAAACTTAGGACACTAAAGAGGTCTTTCTACTGACTCTGAAAAAAACCAAAAGAAAGATGCCCAGGGTACCTGCTCATCTGTGTGAACGTGCCTTAGGCATGCTGCAAGGAGGCATGAGGACTACAGATGTGGGCAGGGCAATAAATTGCAATGTCTGTACTGAGACACCTAAGACAGCGCTACAGTGAGACAGGACGGACAGATGATTGTCCTCGCAGTGACAGACCACGTGTAACAACACCTGCACAGGATCGGTACATCCGAATATCCCACCTGTGGGACAGGTGCAGGATGGCAACAACTGCCCGAGTTACACCAGGAACGCACAATCCCTCCATTAGTGCTCAGACTGTCCGCAATAGGCTGAGAGAGGCTGGATTGAAGGCTTGTAGGCCTGTTGTATCACCGGCAACAGCAACAACGTCGCCTATGGGCACAAACCCACCATCTCTGGACCAGACAGGGCCGGCAAAAAGTGCTCTTCACTGACGAGTCGTGGTTTTGTCTCACCAGGGGTGATGGTCGGATTCGTGTTTATCGTCGAAGGAATGAGCGTTACACCGAGGCCTGTACTCTGGAACAGGATCGATTTGGAGGTGGAGGGTCCGTCATGGTCTGGGGTGGTGTGTCACAGCATCATCACACTGAGCTTGTTGTCATTGTAGGCAATCTCAACGCTGTGCGTTACAGGGAAGACATCCTCCTCCCTCATGTGGTACCCTTCCTGCAGGCTCATCCTGACATGACCCTCCAGCATGACAACGCCACCAGCCATACTGCTCGTTCTGTGCGTGATTTCCTGCAAGACAGGAATGTCAGTGTTCTGCCATGGCCAGCGAAGAGCCCGGATCTCAATCCCATTGAGCACGTCTGGGACCTGTTGGATCGGAGGGTGAGGGCCAGGGCCATTCCCCCCAGAAATGTCCGGGAACTTGCCTTGGTGGAAGAGTGGGGTAACATCTCACAGCAAGAACTGGCAAATCTGGTGCAGTCCATGAGGAGGAGATGCACTGCAGTGCTTAATGCAGCAGGTGGCCACACCAGATACCTACTGTTACTTTTGATTTTGACCCCCCCTTTGTTCTGGGACACATTATTCAATTTCTGTTAGTCACATGTCTGTGGAACTTGTTCAGTTTATGTCTCAGTTGTTGAATCTTGTTATGTTCATACAAATATTTACACATGTTAAATTTGCTGAAAATAAACACAGTTGACAGTGAGAGGACAATTATTTTTTGCTGAGTTTATAATGTCAGCTCTGTTCAGAAGTGATAGTCTTTTACCGAGTGTGAGTCATATGGGACTGTGCAAAACGTCAGCCCCTACAATCCCACAAACTGTGTATGCATTAAATCTAACATGTGTGAGAAACATGCTGATGGCATTTAAAGCGCACTATGTTTTGGGAAATGTCATATGCATGAGTACAGCTCCCTGGCAGGGGAGAAAACAAAGGCGGTCCATAAACAACAACAAAATCTGCATGTCGCAGGGAAAAAACGACTCTGTCTTGTGTCCCACAATGCACCTGATACCCACTCAAACGCCCCCTCCTGAGCAGGGGCCCCCAGCACGCCAGTCAGATTCTGCTGGGTTGAGACACTCACATTCACACGCACACAAAACACTCACACCAGGGCAAGCCTCTTCAAATGTCAGACTGTGACCACAGTAACAGTTTTTGCCACTGTAAATTATTCAGAGCGGGGTGAATTTGTTTTAAATATTTTATTGTGGCCAGTCTGGGGATGTACCTTAGGAAGAGGGAGGAATCCTCCTAAGTGATTTCCAAAAGCCTAAGACACATTTTACTGCTCATTGTTGTGGGTCGAGTTTCTGGGGGTCTCCAGTTTGAGTCTTCCCAAGGGGGCCCTTTGTCTGGAACTGGCCCCCACCTCCACACAAACACACACACAGTCTGCCCCCAATCATGAGGAAGGCACACACACACATACGTTCCCCCCACTGTCTAACACTCTATGAAATGATGGTTCATGCCTTGGAGGGCTGTAAAAGACCCCCTCCAATGAGCCTCAATTAACCCATATTTAGCCAGTGCACGCCTGTCTGCTAGTAAACTGATGCTTGTATGGTGTCATCATAATTCATATGCCATGAGAACGTTACATAAAGTATAAATTAATAAAACTTCTTAACTTATTTGTACTACTACATTTAGCCATTTCTATATCTCACTGGTATTAACATCTGCCAATATGAGTCTGTTCATTTTCAGGCAAGTACATTTCATTGTTTGCTTTCTGCCATGTCCAAAGCATGCCCTTACCCATTTACACATAACACAGTTCACCCTTCTTAATACCCGAAGCCCTAATCAGCTTAGCAACTGTGTACATTATAACGCTCCTGATTGGTTACAAGGTTCTTCGGCTGTCCCCATAGGAGAACCCTCTTTGGTTCCACAAAGAACCCTCCGTGGAAAGGGCTCTACATGGAAACCAAAATAGGTTCTACCTGGAACCAAAAAGGGTTATTCAGAGGGTTCTCCTATTGGGACAGCCAAAGGACCCTTTTAGGTTCTAGATATTATCTTCTTCTTTTTTTATATATAAGTGTGTATATGCAGCTCAGGGAATTATGGAAATGTGAGGGTACACACAATAAAAACAAGTTTGCCCACATAGTGATTCACATAGAACAGTCTTTCCCATGTATGGTATTACACAAAGAGAAGCAGAGCACTATGGTGCCCATGCACTAATTGGGTGTTCGACTACAGCAAGGTTCATTGAGCGAGGGCAGAGATGGCCAAGACCCAAAGCTTTACAGTACAGAGATAGTGATCACACATGGACACATTATTAACCAGATAAACTCACTGGCTAAGCCGAGGGAATATTAATGCAGATGACACAAATTGAATAAAGCAGTGTTAATTCCAACGTCTTCTTCCTGTGAGGTCACAGAGAGAATATATATCACACTTAAATACATTAAACTGATATAGAATAAAGCGTAGAAGAAACCAAATGATTTCCTTTGAGTCATTAGCACTTACAAGTCGAGTGAAACGATCAGGGCCGTCACAAAAACATTGTGGCGTGGAGGTCAAATGACCATTTTAATGACCTCAAAGCCTTAGTGGAAAGAGAGAGCACAGATGGGTCATCCCACGACTGTGTTTTCAGAGGAACTACAGGCTTTGTGCACTTGATGGGAGGTCACTCAAGGGCCTTCATCTGCTTCTACATTAAGGATAAACAAACACCGACAGAAAAATTATACTATCTCCAACCTCCACTGCTCGGTTCCAATAATACATCTCCTTTTCACATATGGTGCATTGGTGGCTCATACAGTCAAATCGCAGTCTTGACATTCTGCTATAGGGGGCTGGGCCGGCTATACCCTTTTGGGAGCCCTAAGCGAGATTAGGTTGGGGGCCCCCCACCACCTCGCAGGAAGAATATTTGAGTGGCCCGCACTCTTGACGGCGGAGAGAAAATATAGGTTTTAAAGTACATTTCCTGCCTCCGGAGTGGCACAGTGGTCTAAGGCAAGTGCATTGCAGTGCTTGAGGCATCACTACAGGCCCAGGTTCGATCCCAGGCTGTGCCACAGCCGGCCGCGAACGGGAGTCTCATAGGGTGGCGCACAACTGGCCCAGTGTTGTCCGGGTTAGGGGAGTGTTTGTCCGGGGGGCTTTACTTGGCTCATCGCGCTCTACTGGCTCCTTGTGGCGGGCTGGGCGCCTGCAGTTGAACGGTGTTTCCTCCGACACATTGGTGCAGCTGGCTTCTGGGTTAAGCAGGCGGGTGTTAAGAAGCGTGGTTTGGCGGGTCATGTTTCGGAGGACACATGACTTGACCTTCGTCTCTCCCGAGGCCATTGGGGAGTTGCAGCGATGAGACAAGATCGCATTTGAATCACAATTGAATATCATGAAATTGGGGAGAAAAAGGGGCAATTATTTATATATTTGTTTAGAAAGTGAATTTCCTGCAAATCTACTCATTTTGCCATGACTTATGCCATGTTAATGATATCTGAGTGAGAGTTACTAACAAAATCAAATTGGGTCCCTGCGTGCCTGGTCGGTATTCGGCCATGATTACTACAAGTTTAGATAGCTGGCTAGACTAACTTACTAACTTAGTGACTGAAGATAAAAATTGCTGATGCACAACCAAATTTCGAACTTACACCTTATGTATTCTACTATTCTATGTTGTTTTTTTGGAGGGGGGGGGGGGGATAGCAGCCTGGGGCCCTAAACGACCGCTTATGTCACTTATGCCTGGAGCCATCCCTTTTGGAAACGCCGCACACGACACGTATGTATGAAACAGTGAGTTTATGGTGATCAAATGGAGGGAAACATCATGCACAAGTGAAATATGAGTGCACTAACTATTAATTAGTGCATTTCATTAATTAGCGCATTCCAGCCCCAACAGAGTCCAGAGTACAGCAGGTTGTTATTGCCATGGATCCATCACCTCAGGGCTGATTGATATGGGCACTTGGAGCAGATAATGGGGGACTCCATTTCTAAATGCTGCGAGCAATCAGTGGCTGAGAGGATTAGACGGTGTAATGACTCCCATCGTGTGATGTGGTTAACCCCACTGGCCTATTTCAGGCCATAAAATCTAAATAAATACCCTGTGCTTGTGGCTCCTGTCATCATTACCACAATGTTCCACTGCCTGGGGTCTACAAGAGTCCTTTACCCTTACAGAAGGATAAGGGTGAGGTTCATGTTTGGGCATCGAGTCGGTTTTCACATGCAACTTGGCATTTACTTTTCAGAAAGCAACAGAGAACAGTTCTCATTGGTTATCAAGACAATGGAGAAAAAAAATAAACAATAAAAAACAGCAATAGGTAAACAATGTTCAATCGTTGTGCAGACTCAGTGGGACTTCTCAAGAAGCTAGCTATATACAAGCCTATCCATTGCCCCTAATAACATGCTCGGTGGACCAACAACACCATGACAGACTTACAATGGGAAAAAACACACTTGGCTTGTTTACAGGAAAACTACTGACAACAACCTCGAAAGGATTATCAGGATATGAGCGAAGTCACTGTGGTGGAAGAACAAGAGATCTTTGTGGGTTTTCCAGGACCTCAAATGATATGGGAGGCAAGGAAAACCACTGCTTCAGGTGCACCTAATGAAACACGGCGAGAAATCCACATGACATGACACCGCCACGTGTTTACTGAGGCTCCCAGGTGGCCCGTCTAGCTCCAAGGTTAACATTCACAAAGTGCATTCAGGAGGATAAGAGGATGCACCCGAACTCTCTGAAGAGATTCATTATGATTACTCTGTCTGTCGACCTGTGGCTCAATAAAGCCAAAGGAGAAAGCCCTGGATCCCAACTCCTGGACATGAGGTTAAGCATCTGCCTTCAAAACGACAATACATAAAACACATGCATCAGTCGAGTCACAGAGTTTACAGATTGTTAATTCCAAGGCCAAGGGTTACACCACCTTTACTATTCCCCTGGGCCTGTGACTCAGCCAAACTCAATCAAAATCATCATAAGGTATCCTAAAAGTGGCCAGAATGTCCCTTCAATAGGCTAAAGGAGGGCAGTTTCTGTTGGTGACAGGACTCTAGTAGGGCTGTTTGGCTCTGTGTTTTGTAGTGCTGTCCAATATCTTTTACTGTAATAAAGAACTCTGTTCCTAAGGTAACACAACTTTTTTTTTACACCTTTTAGTGGTACCCAATTGGTAGTAACAGTCTTGTCCCATCATTGCAACTACCGTACGGACTCGGGAGAGGCGAAGGTCGAGAGCCACGTGTCCTCCGAAACACTACCCAGCCAAGCCTCACTGCTTCTTGACACAATGCCTGCTGAACCCGGAAGCCAGGCGCACCAATGTGTCGGAGGGAACACTGCGCCCGATCCGCCACAGGAGTCGCTAGTGCGCGATGGGACAAGAACATCCCTGCCAGCCAAACCCTCCCCTAAACCGGACAACGCTGGGCCAATTGTGCGCCACCCCATGACAGAGCCTGGACTCGAACCAGGATCTCTAGTTGCACAGCTAGCACTGCGGCCACTCAAGAGGCCCACTGGAATGAGATGTTTGACGAGCATACTTTTGGTCATGTAGAGTACATGTATTTACAATGTACT
Organism: Salvelinus sp. IW2-2015; assembly: GCF_002910315.2. Taxonomy (NCBI): domain Eukaryota; kingdom Metazoa; phylum Chordata; class Actinopteri; order Salmoniformes; family Salmonidae; genus Salvelinus; species Salvelinus sp. IW2-2015. The sequence continues at coordinate 28,903,701 of NC_036860.1, read as the reverse complement.
TACCCAGGAGGAAGCCAAGTGAAGTGACATTTTTAATTACTTTGTAGTTACATTGTAACAACCTTTGCAGACAATAGGCTATAACCAGGAGAATTAAGGACACAGGAAAACATTTTTCAGTTGCATGTTTCTTCAATGTATTTGACAAAGATTCATATTCAAACCATTCAAATGTAATTCCCCATTCAGACTCAAAGCAATAACTATTGAGCTAGCTAGCATTTCGCTATTATTCACTAATATAGCTATCTAGCTAGCTAAGCACTGGCACAATGTCAACACGTTTTCTAACTCGGTCAATAAACGTTCCAAAATCATCATTAAACTTATTAAACATTTAGTTAACAATGTTATTTCAGTATTTTCAGACATACATTGCACTTTTACACATGACAAAACTTTATAAAATCATGACAAATTAAGAGACATATGGCTTCCATTTTGGCTGCAAAGGAGAGTGTGAGAGGCCAGTGTGATATCACTTTCTGGCGACTCTCACTTCTACAAAAACGTTTAAAAAACAAATGACTATTTAGTGATTGACATTATATGTTTGCACATTCAAATTACAAATAAGTAGTCAGAAAAAAACTGGGCTGTCATCAGGAAGTGACATCACACTGACCTCTCACGCTCATTTGCAGCCAAAATGGATGCCACATGCTATTTATGTCTCTTTATTTGTCGTGTTTTTAAAGGTTTTTAATGTGCAATAGGGAAATGCAAGTCTAAATACATTGTGAAATAACATTGTAAACTGAATGTTTAATGAGTTTTGATAATGATTTAGTAACATACCAAATGTTCTCCTGTTTGCTACTTTCTCCTGGTTAGCCTATTGTCTGTCTGCAAAGGTTCTTACATTGTAACTACAAAGTAATTATAAAGGTTATACCCTACTGGGTTTCACATTAAGTTGCTTGCTCCTGGGTAGGTAAATGATAATTACAATTATAAACTGGGTGGTTCGAGCCCTGAATGCTGATGGGCTGACAGCCATGGTATATCACACCGTATACCACGGGTATGACAAAATATATATTTGTAATGCTCTAATTACGTTGGTAACCAGTTTACAGTGGTATAAAGTACTTAAGTAAAAATACTTTAATGTAATACTTAATTTTTTGAAGTATTTGTAATTTACTATTTATATTTTTGACAACTTTTACTTCACTACATTCCTAAAGAAAATTATGTATTTTTACTCCATACATTTTCCCTGACACACAAAAGTACTCGTTACATTTTGAATGCTTAGCAGCACAGGGAATGTTCCAATTCACAGACTTATCAAGAAAACATCCCTGGTCATCCCCACTGTCTCTGATCTGGCAGACTCACTAAAAACAAATGCTTTATTTGTAAATGATGTCTGAGTGTTGAGAGTATGCCCTTGGCTATACATAAATGTAAAAAGTATATATATATTGTGTCGTCTGCTTGACTTAATATAAGGAATAAGACATTATTTATACTTTTACTTTTGTTACTTAAGTATTTTTTTGCAATTACATTTACTTTTGATACTTAAGTATATTTAAAACCAAATACTTTCAAACTTTTACTCAAGTAGTACTTTACTGGTGATTTTCACTTTTACTTTAGTCATGTTCTAATAAGGTATCTTTACTTTTACTCAAGTATGACAATTTAGTACTTTTTCCACCGCTGCCAGTTTATAATAGCAATAAGGCACCTCGGAGGTTTGTGGTATATGGCCAATATACCACAGCTAGGGGCTGTATCCAGGCACTCCGCTTTGCATTGTGCATAAGAACAGCCCTTGGCTGTAGTAAATTGGCAATATTTTTATTTTATTTTACAGTGTAAGTTGACTGAGAACACATTCTCATTTACAGCAACGACCTGGGGAATAGTTACAGGGGAGAGGAGGGGGGATGAATGAGCCAATTGTAAACTGGGGATTAGGTGGCCATGATGGTACAGTATGAAGATCAGATTKGGAATTTACATTTACATTTAAGTCATTTAGCAGACGCTCTTATCCAGAGCGACTTACAAATTGGAAAGTTCATACATATTCATCCTGGTCCCCCCGTGGGGAATGAAAACACAACCCTGGCGTTGCAAGCGCCATGCTCTACCAACTGAGCCACACGGGACTTTAGCCAGGACACCGGGGTTAACACCCCTACTCTTACAATAAGTGCCATGGGATATTTAGTTACCACAGAGAGTCAGGACACCCGTTTAACATCCCATCCGAAAGACCGCACCATACACAGGGCAATGTCCCCAATCACTGCCTTGGGGCATTGGGATATTTTAGACCAGAGGAAAGGGTGCCTCCTACTGGCCCTCCAACACCACATCCAGCAGCATCTGGTCTCCCATCCAGGGACTGACCAGGACCAACCCTGCTTAGCTTCAGAAGCAACGCAACAGTGGGATGCAGGGTGGTATGCTGCTGACGATATACCACACCCCCTTGTGCCTTATTGCTTAAGTATACTACATTGTTCTTAAATCACACTTGATTCAGTAGAGCCTTTTGAGCCAAGTCAAAACAGAGAAAGAAACTAATAAAAATGGACTGGTAGTTAATGACAGGGTGTACCGTCTTACAATTGTTGTTACCAGGTCCTAGCCCAGGGGACTCCAACCCTGTTCCTGGAGAGCTACCGTCCTGTAGGTTCTCGCTCCAACCCTGATCTAGCGCACCTGATTCGAATAATTAGCTGGTTGATAAGCTGAATCAGGTTGGTTACAACTGGGGATGGATTGAAAACCTACAGGAAGGTAGCTCTCCAGGAACAGGGTTGGGGAGCCCTGTGCTAGCTTATTCATCAACACTGGAATGACATGTGGATTTGATGGTAGTGGCACCTTGTAGTTACATGTAACAAGGTCAGACTTTTGGTTTGAATTATTACATTTTAGCCATTCAAACGTGTATTTACAAGACTGTTACATAGCGGAACAAGAAAATGAGTAATAACATTAGTAATTACACTTGTTGAATTACCTTCAGCAAGTTGATGTGTAATTACACCTTCCTTCCTCCAGTTGTGTAATAACTGTTACTACAGTTATTACTGTGTAGTTACATAGTACTTAGGGCAACTATGTAAAGTGTTACCCTTTATGCATATGCAAAGGAGAGCCTTTCTTATCTTAACCTTCATCTCTTCTGACACAGACAATTCATAGCTGAGGATACATTCAGTTGCATGGCAACATGCAATTACAGTTGCCATCTTGATAATGAGTTTGCACTTCTTGCCATCTACATTTCATCCTTATACAACTGTATTTTCATGAATACAAAGAACAGACCTGAATAAGATGTATGTCTATTTTACAAAGTCAGCACGCATGCTCACAGTATTTTGTCATTGCATCCAGGGCCGATATAGATATCAGTAATACTGTGTAAGGCAAAATGGCTGCTGTGCACGAGGGGTCTAGTCAAGCATTACAAGTGGCATTGTGCCAAGCCCAAAGTTTGGCTGTGATGCAAGGCCAGGATAGGGACCAGGTTAATGGTTGGCCAAAAATCCCTATCACGCCCACTGTATGTGCTGCCAAAAATCACCAGTACACATTTTGGCTGACAATTTGATAATAGGGAAACTGTCAAGTTTTCGGCCCATTCTCTTTGTCCCCCGTGTTCGTCGCCAGTATAAATTGTGAAGACTGACGCAACAGATCGCTACAATGACAGTTTATCTAGGAGAGCTGATCTAGTTTTTTCTTCATTGAGAACATCAAGTGTATGCCTGATTAGGACTTGCTGTTTCTGGTGCCAGGGAGCCTTTATAGTGTAATGTTGCATAAGGACAAACTAAATACAGGTATCGCCACTTTGAACAGAGTGGTTACATCAGTTGAAAATACTGTGGCTGCATCTGAAATGTTATCTTACTCACTATATAGTAAAAGTAGTGCACTATATAGGGTATAGGGTGCCATTTCAGAAGCAGCCTGTACCCATCACTCTACTCTATGGCCTCAGCAATGACTTGCAAAAACAGGAAGGATCCCGTGCTGACTGCTTTTGGAGAGTCAGCACTTGAGCAGCTATGTGATTATGCCTATTAAAAGGCAGACATATATTTTAAATCGGGAAGACACACTCAAGATAATAAAAACAAAGCTAGCATCTGTTACCACTTTGGTAATACCAGGAAGAGAAAGAATTGGCAAAAGAAAATCAAACCTATTATCACACTATTCAGACGGAGTCAAGTACCAAGTGAGCAATTGCAATGAAATAACAGTGGGTGATTCACCGGTTCAAACTAAAATTCCAACAAACAAATGTTGGTAGAATACAGTACCTGAATAAAATGGAGGCTTTTTCCCAAAAGGGACAGGAGTATAAGTTTCAGCCTCAGACTGATTTTCAGACTGTAAGCATAGTGTTTGAAAGGCACACACACGCACTTTAGACAGTGCCCAACATAATCCAAGCACTATTCCTAACTCGCGTTTCACTGTGAAAAAATATATCACATTGAAACAAATACAAAATGATCTCTCGAATGTTGTGAAAACATTTCTGACAGTATGTGTGTGCAAGTCACACATTTTGGCTGACAATTTGATTACACAGAAACTGTCTTGTTTTTGTCTTAGAATGTCTGCAACTCCTGTTGAGTGTGGCTGTGAGGAATCTAATTTTGGTGGATTATTCTGGACCAGTTATATGCCCATGTATCCTACACTGGAGTATGGGGCCACATCAGTAGCTGCCATTCAAACCTAAGCACTGTGAAGGGGATTGAGATCCAAGGGGACGGCACCGTGCCAGAGGGCCTCGAAGTGGAGATGTGCAGCTTTATAGCACGGAGGCTATAGTGTGAGTGTGTGTTTGAGTGTGTGTTGACCTCCCCCGAGCTGTGTATTTTGCATCGGTCACCTCAGGGAGAGTAAGCAAACTATTTTATTCAACACCTAGTGCCACAACAGTACAGCCTGGGCATAAACAGAGCAGAAATAAATGGGCTGGTGAATGAGGCTATGGGGCTTTAGATTGAGAAAACAAGCAAAGGTCATTGAGTTATGAGCACATTTACAATTTATGACAGAATCTCACTGCATTTTGCTTTGTTTTCCCATCAAAATGGTGTCCTGAAAATGGGAAATACAATGTTATACCCCACAAGGGAGTATATACTGAATAATCTCTACAAGCAATGCATGACTTGATTCAGACAAAATGAAATACAATAAGTAAAAGTGAATGACACTTCGAGTAAATTATCCTAATCCCCTTGGATAAATCCTAATTTAGTTCCCCCCAAATTAATCTGGCCACATTTACTTGCTTTGGCACCGGCAACTACGCTGACAAGGTACTTAGCATCCACATGGTATCCTTTCAGGCACGAAGGAGACGGAGATGTGAAATATTTCAATTACATGAATAGATATGGGGATAAAAATCTATTAAACTAAAAATGTTCCCGTACAGTATATTGTAATGAAGGCGTAATGAAATGTGGCCCTTGTTCCACATTAGAGAATATGAGTAGGTGACATCAGTGGAGCGAATGAGGAGCACGTGGTAGAAGGCAAATTAATTAATCACCTGTGTCTAATCGGCATGCAGATTTGAAAGGACTGGAAACAGTGTACGATCAGAATTAATTTCAGCATCACCTGCCAACAGTGACATATTTGCTTTGGAGAAATAGAACCCCAAAATACTTCACAATTAAAACACAATCATATCCTGATTGAAAGTCCCAGAAGGGGACACAAATAAACAGTCAATTAGGCTTAGAACGAGGTATGGGGGCTGACAATGACGGCAACAATAACAACAAGCAGCACAGAAAGGAAGAAACTCAAATCAAATTTGATTTGTGCTTTTTTTGTCATTTTGAATGCAGTAAACGCATGGGAGATGTGAAATAGGAGAAGCAAAGCACAGGTACTTAGTCCCRAAGCAATAGGAGGCTTGAGGATTGAGCGTGGTTTTAGCAAGATCTTGGCAACAGTGAGATCTCTCGTGTTGATATAACAGTTGATAATATTGTACGCCCATTGAATCTCAGATACATTTTCTCAATGTATTTTTCAATGGACTAAATACAATTATTTTTATAATATTGAAAACTGCATTTCTGATATAAACCAAATGAACCTGAACCATTCGAAATTTAGAGACTAAATGTTACAGGCAATCAGAGCTACAAGAAGTGTGCTCTTTGTATAGAAGTATCAGAATATCACTATGCACAGTATCAGTCAGCACTCACGTTGGTGTCCACTGTCCAGAGTGAATTAAACTAACACAGAGCATACATTTTAGATCACATTCAAAAAGCAGGTATTTTGGTGGTGCTATATTCACGCTGTTGGCAATTCTCTACCTATGCAGTTGGTAATGGGGCTGGTACGAGATTGACCTTTATTTAATGTTCCAGCTGCCTAAATGGTATTGCTAATAATGCTATTACAGCCGATTGCTGGGTCATTTAATCACTCTGCTGAATGCTTCAGTTGTCCCCTCATGTCCTTCTCAGCTAAAGTCCTACAGTATATTATTGGCTTTAATATTTGTCCTGAGGTGGAGGACGAAAGTAGGCCCAGCAGGGCATTACATGGTTGAACCTGATACCACTGCTATAATACTATTGGCAGTGTTCTCCTTTTGCAGTTCAGATTCAGCAGGCTATATGTTGCTCAAATGTTGTGAAATGGAGATTGCCGTCACAAACATGCATCCTGCTTTGTACAGTATGACTAAGTGTAAGAAAAGCAAAGGTGTTAGAGTTATGACTAAATATAGCATAATTATTTCACTATTCTTAGAGGATGCTCACTAATTGTGAACAGTAGCATTGTGATGATTAACTGCAGTTTTCACTTGATAATTCTTTGACATTATTCATCCAGATATTATCATATATTTTCCACACGCTTGGTTAATACAAAGAATGAACCTTTTGGGGAAGAAGATGGATGCATACACTAACATAAGACTCATAATTAGGCCAGATTAGCACATAAACTATGCAGAGCCAACATACATATCTAACGCATGCAGCTAATTCCAAACACATCATCCAAAAACTCAGTGGGAAGGTCACAGATGAGCATGTATAATACACATTAATGTTAATGAAATCCTTGACACATCACCAGCCAATGAGTGGGCTTTAATGTTGATCCCTGTTCGGGCCAATTTCCCCATAAGATCAGTTCACCCGGGGGGCTTCCGGTTGAGCAATGTAGAAAGAAGTCACACGAGGTCTCTTCTCTGACAACTTCTGTAAATAATCCTAAATTTCGCCTAAATTCATACTTCTCATGACCTAAAAGGTCAGTAATGGAGTGTACCTAAGTTAGCATGAGCAAACCAGTCACACGCTTTGGAAAATCAATGGAAAAAACAAATTCCACCAAATCAACTTCAGCTAAAATGGCTACCACCCCAACTTCATTGAAGGCTTCAATAGCCACTCCGGGTGACACGACATGGCAGCAGCACTCACCGAATTTCTGAATAACTCACTGGCGGTTGCACTGGCTCCAAGTCAGGCAACCATGGAAACCAACCGGGGTTCTGTGGCATCTCACACTACCACACTGGCTGAAGTTGAGGCTGGGCTCTCCGGCCACAGCGACCAACTCACTACACTGGAAACCAGGCTTGACGATGTGGCCGCCGCCAACAAGTCTCTACAGCTACAAGATTTTATTTCACGTTCAAAACGCCAGAATATCCACGTGATTGAACTGCCAGAGGATTCTGAGACAGGATATCCAACAAAGTTCATGGCGGAGCTGTTCAAGGAAGTTTTGGGCGATGAGGCTTTTCCCAATCTCCCTGATCTTGATAGAGCCCACCGCAGCCTTGCACCGAAACCTCGCCCCATCATAGTGCGGTTCCATCGATACAAAGAAAAGAAGCTCGCACTTCGGTGGGCAAGGGAACATGGAGACATCACTTTCCCAGGCCACAAGATCAAGTTCTACCAGGATTTCAGTTCTAGCCTGGTGAAGAAACGGGCCGCATTCAACGACATCAAGTCCACTCTGTACAAGAAGGGAATCCGCTTTGGGCTGATTTATCCTGCCCGACTCCATGTCACCTTCAACGGCAAGGTTACATTTTTCGAAAATCCTGAGGAAGCTGAGTCCTTCTACCGACAGCGCATACATTGAATGCCTGAATAAGGATGATTTCTCACCTGCCTGTATTATGTGAGTAACGTTAGTTCTAGTGACCATCTGGACACTAGGCTACATACTAGAGGTCGACCGATTATGATTTTTCAACAGGCGGCCCAAACTGCCTCATATACCCTGACTCTGCTTGCACAGAACGCAAGAGAAGTGACACAATTTCCCTAGTTAAAAGAAATTCATGTTAGCAGGCAATATTAACTAAATATGCAGGGTTAAAAATATATACTTATGTATTGATTTTAAGAAAGGCATTGATGTTTATGGTTGGGTACACATTGGTGCAATGTTTGGCGAAGTAGGCTGTGATTCAATGATAAATTAACAGGCACCGCATCGATTATATGCAACGCAGGACAAGCTAGATAAACTAGTAATATCATCAACCATGTGTAGTTAACTAGTGATTATGTTAAGATTGACTGTTTTTATAAGGTAAGTTTAATGCTAGCTAGCGCCTTAACTTGGCTCCTTGCTGCACTCGCATAACAGGTAGTCAGCCTGCCATGCAGTCTCCTCGTGGAGTGCAATGTAATCGGCCATAATCGGTGTCCAAAAATGCAGATTACCGATTGTTATGAAAACTTGAAATCGGCCCTAATAAATCGGCTATTCCGATTAATCGGTCGACCTCTACTACATACATCTATGGCAATCTATTGATTAGTTTCTCGTGAAATAATCCTACGCTAAAGCTTGCTGGATACAGTACGTATGTTTGAAGCAGCACATAACTTGTTTCTGTTGTTGACAATGACATACTATACGGTCTCACTGCTTTTTAAACTTCCATTTGATCTTATGTTTCTTAATCAAAGACAATCGCTGGTAAAAGCGCAGCATTTAGATTTCTTGCATTTTACTAAGGCTTTGAACTTGCTGCTCCAATAATGGCAATCTATAGCCTACACTAGCTAGTTAGACACCGATTCTGTCCACCAATATTTGTGTATATACATTTTTCATTGGCGTTTGCTTGATATATACCTTGTTTTCTTTCTTCTTTTTTTTCACCTCATTATTTTTATGGACACTTAACTACCGTGGTTTACGTTGGCCATGATTGATGAGGTTGGTCACTGACGGTCCTCAGTTACATTCACTTTATCTTGGACTCCACTAAGACATTGGCGTCTAATACTATCACTCCTCTCTTCCTATTGTACTCTTGTTTAATTGTTGCACTAGGTGAAGAGTTTAGACCCACGGTTAGTTTACTTAATTGTACATATACAAAATGCTGATTGTCTGTTTGTATACTTTTATTGAATTGTTCCCTCCTAACGACGTTTAACAATTTACCAATACAGTGGTTGACCCTTTTCATAGCCTACTGGTTAATTTCAAACCTTTCTCATTACTCAGCCCTGTGGCAACACCTAGTGGACTACATTCATTTTATGGCCATTGAAATGCCACCAATCACTGTTAACATTTTTCAATAACTGAAGCCGAAGGTTTTACTCGTAGTTTAAAGTGTGACCAACACCCAAAATGTACACTTGCATATTGATATACACTGCTCAAAAAAATAAAGGGAACACTTAAACAACACAATGTAACTCCAAGTCAATCACACTTCTGTGAAATCAAACCGCCCACTTAGGAAGCAACACTGATTGACAATAAATTTCACATGCTGTTGTGCAAATGGAATAGACAACAGGTGGAAATTATAGGCAATTAGCAAGACACCCCCAATAAAGGAGTGGTTCTGCAGGTGGTGACCACAGACCACTTCTCAGTTCCTATGCTTCCTGGCTGATGTTTTGGTCACTTTTGAATGCTGGCGGTGCTTTCACTCTAGTGGTAGCATGAACGGTACTAACCCACACACAAGTGGCTCAGGTAGTGCAGCTCATCCAGGATGGCACATCAATGCGAGCTGTGGCAAGAAGGTTTGCTGTGTCTGTCAGCGTAGTGTCCAGAGCAGGAGGCGCTACCAGGAGACAGGCCAGTACATCAGGAGATGTGGAGGAGGCCGTAGGAGGGCAACAACCCAGCAGCAGGACCGCTACCTCCGCCTTTGTGCAAGGAAGAGCAGGGGGAGCACTGCCAGAGCCCTGCAAAATGACCTCCAGCAGGCCACAAATGTGCATGTGTCTGCTCAAATGGTCAGAAACAGACTCCATGAGGGTGGTATGAGGGCCCGACGTCCACAGGTGGGGGTTGTGCTTACAGCCCAACACTGTGCAGGACGTTTGGCATTTGCCAGAGAACACCAAGATTGGCAAATTCGCCACTGGAGCCCTGTGCTCTTCACAGATGAAAGCAGGTTCACACTGAGCACATGTGACAGACGTGACAGAGTCTGGAGACGCCGTGGAGAACGTTCTGCTGCCTGCAACATCCTCCAGCATGACCGGTTTGGCGGTGGGTCAGTCATGGTGTGGGGTGGCATTTCTTTGGGGGGCCGCACAGCCCTCCATGTGCTCGCCAGAGGTAGCCTGACTGCCATTAGGTACCGAGATGAGATCCTCAGACCCCTTGTGAGGCCCTGGGTTCCTCCTAATGCAAGACAATGCTAGACCTCATGTGGCTGGAGTGTGTCAGCAGTTCCTGCAAGAGGAAGGCATTGATGCTATGGACTGGCCCGCCCGTTCCCCAGACCTGAATCCAATTGAGCACATCTGGGACATAATGTCTCGCTCCATCCACCAACGCCACGTTGCACCACAGACTGTCCAGGAGTAGGCGAATGCTTTAGTCCAGTCTGGAGGAGATCCCTCAGGAGACCATCCGCCACCTCATCAGGAGCATGCCCAGGCGTTGTAGGGAGGTCATACAGGCACGTGGAGGCCACACAACACTACTGAGCCTCATTTTGACTTGGTTTTAAGGACATTACATCAAAGTTGGATCAGCCTGTAGTGTGGTTTTCCACTTTAATTTTGAGTGTGACTCCAAATCCAGACCTCCATGGGTTGATAAATTTGATTTCCATTGATAATTTTTGTGTGATTTTGTTGTCAGCACATTCAACTATGTAAAGAAAAAAGTATTTAATAAGAATATTTCATTCATTCAGATCTAGGATGTGTTATTTTAGTGTTCCCTTTATTTTTTTTKAGCAGTGTATTACATTTTTTAAATTTCACGGGCGTATGTAACTTCCTTCCTAGGTTGGTTTGGCCTCACTGCACATGTAGGGTAATCAACGGATGCTGAGTAAGAGAGAATTCCTGMTTAGGATTTGTATTTTTCCTTTGAAGGGTGTTGTACTATCATTTTTATTTTTGTGTATGTCGGGAATGTTGGCATTATGGTTGGTGGTTGGGGGTGGGGGGTTACGTTGGCATTATCAAAAGATTACTGTAAAATATATTTTTTATTTTTTATTCAGATGTTTTGCTCATGCTGCTCCTCTCTCAATCTCTCTTTTCCTCTTTATTTTTCATTTGGCTTCAGGATGGTACTTTAGGGCTCCGAGTCAGACTGGTGACATGGAACATTCACGGTTGTGGTGGGCAAATTAAGCGCTCCAGAGTATTTTCATATCTGAAGAGCTGGAATACTGATATCGCATTTCTTCAAGAAACACATACGTGTTAACGACCATACTAGATTGTGTAAAGCATGGGTTGGACAGCTTTTTCATTCTAATTTTAACAGCAAAGCCAGGGGAACAGCAATAGTGATTCACAAACGAGTACAGTTTTCACCCTCACAGATAATTTCAGATCATGGACGTTATACAATAGTTAGTGGCACCCTCTTCCAAACCCCTGTAGTACTTGCAAATGTTTACGTCCCCTAACTGGGATGACACTAGATTTATGAAATCTCTTTAAGCCTTTCTCCCTAATCTTGACACCCACCACCTCATCTTCGGCGGGGACCTTAACTGTGTTATTGAACCAAGACTTGACCGGTCTAATTCCAGAACCCTTACTCCTTCCGGGATGGCAAAAGCTCTTTCTACATTCATGACCCAAATGGGTTTTGTTGATTTATGGCGCTTCCTCCACCCGGTCAACAAATACTTCTCTTACATGTCTCATGTTCATCAAGCCTACTCGTGCATAGACAACTTTTTTTTTTAGATAGAGCCCTTCTCCCCTCAGTTAAAACCACAGAATATTCTGCGATAGTGATTTCGGACCATTCCCCCCACATTCTGGACTTAGCACTTACTCCGAATGCAAAAAAACTGTTGAATTGGAGATTTAACACGGCCCCATTTTCTAACAAAGAATTCTGTGACTTTATTTCGACCAACATAGATGTATTCATTCAAACTAATAAAAATGATGACACCTCCCCTTCTCTTCTTTGGGACACTTTGAAAGCTGTACTATGGGGAAAGACGCTCATTATGTCAAACAAATAAAACTGAAACATCAGGAACTGATGGACTCAATCCTGGCAATAGACCGGCAATATTCAACTTCACCATCCCGTGAATTATACGCAGAGAGGCTGAAACTTCAAACTAAATTGAATCTGCTTTCCACGGATATAGCATAGTTTCTGTTGCAACGAACAAAGGGGACGTACTATTTTTTGGTGACAAGGCCAGCTGCCTTTTGTGGATTTGGTGACAAGGCCAGCTGCATTTTGGCACACCAACTTAAACGCCAGTCAACATCTCATCTCTCAGGTATATGACTCCTCCCGTAATCTTACAAGTGATCCCTCTAATATTAATTCAACTTGTGTCCTTTTATTCTAACCTCTACAAAGCCGAACACCCAACAGATAATACGGCTATGAACAACCTTTTAGATAACTTGGATATCCCATCCATTGATATGGGCATGAGTAAAGTTCTGGACAACCCTCTGTATCTTGATGAGATAACAAAGGGTCTAAAGTTAATGCAAAGTGGCAAGGCCCCAGGCCCTGATGGCTTCCCTGTCGATTTTTACAAAAAATTCTCAGATCGACTCGTCCCAATACTATTAAATATATTCACCGACTCGTTATCACAGGGCTCCCCCCCCCCCCCCCCSMCSCYMMCCCAASCCTCCATCTCMCTTATGCTTAAGACAAAGATCTGGCGGAATGTGGTGTATATCAGCCCATTTCACTTTTGAACGCTGATGTTAAATTATTACCTAAGGTTCTAGCATGCAGTTTGGAACCCTGCCTTCAGGATGTCATATCTGATGATCTAATGAGTTTCATCAAAGGGCGACAACTGTTTTCCAATGTACGACGTCTTTTGAACATTATACTCTCTCCTATCTCTCCAGACCCCAAAATTGTTGTTTCCCTTGATGCTGAGAAGGCTTTCGACCGGGTGGAGTGGGATTATTTATTTAAGATTTGGAGAAAATTTGGTTTTGGGTCCAATTTCATCTCATGGATACGTCTGCTATATTCTGCTCCTACAGCTAGAGTACACACCAACATTCAAAATACTTCCCCCTCTGCAGAGGGGACCCATCAAGGGTGCCCTATGTCCCAGCTCCTTTTTTGCTCTTGCGATAGAACCGCTTTCCTTGGCCTTAAAATTATCACCATCATTCAGTGGAATCCACAGAGCTGGTGAAGAGCACAAAGTGTCACTGTAAGCAGATGATCTACTATTATATATCACGTTTGGATCATTTTCAGGTTACAAATTGAACATTCAGAAAAGTTAATGTTTTCCGATCAACCCTGCTGCCAAGCAAATTCCCCTTAGATCCCTGCCTTTCCGTCTGTCACCCTCTGGTTTTTCCTATTTGGGTGTGAATATAACACACTCTCTGGCTACCCTCCATAAAACTAACTTTGCAAGCCTAGTCACAAGAGTTAAAGCAGAATTACAATGCTGGTATAGTCTGCCTCTCTCATTATCTGGCAGAATCCAATCTGTTACAATTCATATTTTACCTAGGTTTCTATACCTTTTTCAATGTCTTTTTTCCCTAAATAATTTTTTACCAAGTTGGATAGGCTCATCAGTCATTTTATCTGGGCAGGCAAATCACCTAGGATACGTATAACAATACTTCAAAGTAGGAGACAAGATGGAGGATTGGCACTTCCAAATTTACTGCTTTACTATTGGGCAGCCAAAATTCAAAAGATTATGGTCTGGTGTAATGCTCCAGGTACCAACTGGTGCTCATTAGAGGCGCACTCCTGCCAATCATCCTCCCTTTCTGCTCTTGCTTGTGCCCCACAGTCCTTGTGTCCTTCAAAGTATACTGGAAACCCCATTGTGTGCTCTACTTTGAAGATCTGGAGACAATTTCGTCAACATTTTAGACTTTCTGCCCTTTCTCTTCTAAGCCCTATCTGTAACAACCACCTATTTTTACCCTCCAAACTTGACCAGGCTTTTGTTTTGTGGCATGAGAGAGGTTTGGTTTGTTTCAAATATTTATTTTTAGATGGGAAGTTTGTCCGTTTTAATGATCTCGTAGCTAAATCTAATCTGGCTCATTCTAATCTTTTTCGCTATTTTCATGCCTGTAACTTTTTCCGCTCTCATTTTCCCACCTTTCCTCAACTACCTCCCAAGACGTTGCTCGAGGAGATTTTGTCCCTCCCGTTTAATCAGCAAGATCTGATTTCTAGATTATATGACATTATACTGTCCTCTGAAGTCTCTCCAATAAACAAAATAAAAACAGACTGGGGTAGTGAACTTGACCTTGAAGATGACTGGTGGGAGGAGTCAATTCTTAGGGTTAACTCCACATCCTCGTGTGCTCGGTTAAGTTTATTCCGTTCAAAGCCTTGCACAGAATTCACTACACCAAAGAAAAACAGTGTAAATTCCTCCCAAACGCGAATGACACGTGATAGATGTTCATTCACTCCGGCAGACCACTCTCATATGTTTTATTCGTGTTCTCAGCTGTCTGAGTATTGGTCATCCTTTTTTAATACTCTCTCTAACATTCTAGACATTGACCTGCAGCCTTGTCCTCTAATAGCTATATTTGGAGTTCCATCTTTGTTGCATAGTTTCACTAAAAGTAAAGCGGGCGCTGTAGCGTTTGCTTCCCTTATAGCCCGCCGGCAGATCTTGCTTAACTGGAAATCCTACAAACCTCCCACTCCATCATCCTGGTTGAAAGATCTAATGTATTTTCTACACTTAGAAAAAATTAAATACACTCAGAGGATGTACTGATAACTTTTTCTGGAGATGGCAGCCTTTAATTTCCTTTTTTGAACAGTTGCCTTCTATTGATCAGGAGTAAGAATTTTGGCCAAGGGGATACAGGAGGTTGTGGGAAGGAAGTGAGGGTATGTTGTGATATTTTTTATTTGTGTGTATGTGTACTTGTGTGCATATTTATATATTATTTCCAATTGTAAATGTATTTTATTTTTGTATGTATGCTGCTTTTGTTGTTAAAGGGAGGGAGGTGGTTCAATAAGTATAGGGTGTAAAATTATGTATCTGTAAAACGTGTATTTCTTTATATGTCGAATATATATATATATATAAATAAAAGATCAGTTCACCTCTTGATATCCCTCTGCTGTATGGGCTTATTGTATATGTGACCAACAAGAAAGACAACATGTGAGCTAAGGTCTCACCGGCCTTGGGAGTAATCTACCACTAATCCATATATTCATACCACACTGTCCCCTCTGATGGGTTTTAGCACAGCACACAAAGCTTGGCACAGATGCGATAACCCCKCCCCGTTTTTATTCCAATGTCGTCATAATAGATGATGTTTGTCATATTCACAATCTGTCCAGCACTGTAACTATGGAGGTCCGGCAGCAATGCGAAGAGAATGACATTTTAGAGGGGCTTTTTTTTACGTTGGGAGTGGAGAAGGTATGGTGAAGGTGATTGGGGCTAGATGGCCACCACGCTCCAGTGATCAAAGAGCAAAGGTGTAAAACAAAAAGGTTAACTGACAGAGCTTTATGGGCTTGCAAGAAATGGGAGAGCAATGTGGCAATGTCAGGGARGCCCGGGGGTAAAGCAAAAGAGAATGTTGAGAAACCGAAGCTGAATGCAAATAAATCTACACATTGTTTCATTACACTGTAAAAAATGGAAGTCTACTTTAATCTACTTTAAGGCAACAACAAGACACTTATTATTTTTAGATGCAACTTTGTTTTTTAGTAAATAAAACTTTACACAAATAAAGTCAAGGGAACTGATAATAGCCATAAACATTGGTTTTGATTTACTAATAATATGATTAAATAGGAGTGATGTCACAACTATTTAGTAAACCCAACATTGGTGTTTCAAAAGTTCTTAATGTTTAACATTGTTTAACTTCTTATGGCTGCATCCCGCTACCGGGATCGATATGACAGCAGCCAGTGAAAGTGCAGGGTGCCAAATTCAAACAACAGAAATCTCATAATTAAAATTCCTCAAACATACATGTGTCTTATATCATTTTAACGGTAATCTTATTGTTAATCCCACCAAAGTGTCCGATTTCAAATATGCTTTTCAGCGAAAGCACTACAAACGATTATGTTAGGTCACCACCAAACCACAATAAGCACAGCCATTTTTCCAGCAAAAGATAGCTTTCACAAAAAGCAGAAAGAGATAAAATTAATCACTAACCTTTGATTATCTTCATCAGATGACACTCATAGGACTTCATGTCACACAATACATGCATGTTTTGTTTGATAAAGTTCATATTTATAACAAAAAATCTGAGATTACATTGGCGCGTTACATTCACTAGTTCCAAAAACATCAAGTGATTTTGCATAGCCACATCGTTTCAACAGAAATACTCATCATAAATGTAGATGATAATACAAGTTATACACATGGAATTATAGATATACCTCTCCTTAATACAACCGCTGTGTCAGATTTTTAAAAAACTTTACGGAAAAAGCAAATCATGCAATAATCTGAGACGGAGCTCAGAACAATAGCCAAATTAGCCGCCATGTTGGGGTCAACAGAAACCAGAAAATACATGATAAATGTTTCCTTACCTTTGATRWACTTCATCAGAATGCAGTCCTAGGAATCCCAGGTCCACAATAAATGCTAGATTAGTTCGATAATGCCCGTTATTTATGTCCAATTAGCTACTTTGGTTAGCGCGTTAGCGTTTCTCCAGAGCCCTCAGGACCTCAGACTGGGGCGAAGGTTCACCTTCCAACAGGACAACGACCCTAAGCACACAACCAAGACAATGCAGGAGTGGCTTCGGGACAAGTCTCTGAATGTCCTTGAGTGGCCCAGCTAGAGCCCGGTCTTGAACCCGATCGAACATCTCTGGAGACCTGAAAATAGCTGTACAGCAACGTTCCCCATCCAACCTGACAGAGCTTGAAAGGATCTGCAGAGAACAATRGGAGAAACTCCCCAAATACAGGTGTGCCAAGCTTGTAGAGTAATTCCCAAGAAGACTCAAGGCTGTAATCGCTGCAAAAGGTGCTTCAGCAACGTACTGAGTAAAGGGTCTGAATAGTTATGTAAATGTRWTATTTCATTTTTTCATTTTTAATAAATTAGCAAACATTTCTAAAAACCTGTTATTGTTTGTCATTATGGGGTATTGTCTAGATTTTAAAATAAAAATACAATTCTTATCAATCAATTTTATAATAAGGCTGTAACGTAACAAAATGTGTAAAAAGTCAAGTGGTCTTAATATTTTCAGAAATCACTGTTTGTATCTCCGTTAACCGGGTTGGTCATTCTTTGTGAAAATCAAAGAACCTGGTTCTTTGGCAGTAATTCACAATGGCTGTTCACGGTAGACTAAGTTAGTTCACCTGTTAGAATTGCCTTTTTAATCTGTCTTTTGACTGTATTTTACCGACTWTCTACAAATACTTTCTTGTTTTTTCTCAAGTGGACAATATTGCCTGTCAGAATGTCATCACATCAAAGTACTTCTATTGGCACTCGTGCCAAGACAGCAAGACAAATAAATGTCACATACCTATCTGGCTGCTGTACCCAGGTAGCTCTTATCCATTTACCTGGCTTTTTTGTGAATCTGGAGACATTGAAGTGGCTCTGGCTGGGGCTGGGCAATATTTTTGACGGTATTTTATGTTTTTGGTTAATAAAAGTGATTTAGAACAAAACACTTGGGTGAACTTTTGGAATCATGGAAATAGAATGTTTATTATAATTCTATAGTTAGAATATAAATAATAGTGGGCACTTTGCATACAGTGTTTGACATGACAACGAAGGAAATGCCATAGACAAGTTAATTTGACAGGGTAGGAACCAAAGTGATGATCAGTGTTTCGTAGGGGACCCTATAATCTTTGGCCACATTAAATCTTTATTTATATAGCCAACATATTCATGCTACGCCTATATCTTCTAAATCAAAGAGGAACTGTTGCACAAACAACATGCTGATTTAAGCCTCCACCAGTACTGATATCAGGCTTTATTAGCTAGCTACATTTGTACTCAGTACTTTTATTAGCCAGTTAGCTAGCCAGCTATCTAGTGATTAGCATTAGTGGCTAACACAATTTAGCTTAACTTGCTAAGAAAATACAAACTAGCTGTTTGCAAATATAAGAAACACAAACAAATTTTGTAATTATAGAACCCTTGTAGATTTATATTAAGATCAAAGTGGAAACAACATCGTTGTCATCAACATTGTTGCATGTGCTGCGTTGACCATGCAGACTGAACGAAAGTGTCTCGTGGTCAAGCAACAACAAATGCGCTCCTTGAGTGACGGGGTGGGACTAGGTCTGTGTGGAAAGCGGCATGGAGAGAGAGAGAGAGCGGAGAGGGATGACTCAAGTAGCGGAGTAAACTATAAAAATCAACGTTACACACAGCGTATCACATTTAACAAACCAAACATTCAAATATCGTTATAGAAGGTAAAGTAAAATCCCAAACCGGTCCGTGCATAAATGCCAGTATATAGTAAAATACGGTATACCGCCCAGCCCTAGCTGGGACTTCCATTAAACACAAAGGGTGAGAGGTTGTGTACCCATGCAGTGACGTTCACATCTTCATGGTGAAGAGAGACCTTGATGTACTTTATTTCGAATGGATCAGACATTTTACTAACTTAACTGGAATACGACATTGTGGCCCATTGACTGTGGAGAGGCTGTTGTATAAACTTTAATTTCACAAAACAAGTAACAATTCTAACAGCTAGAGGTTATAGTTTGAAAGCCAGGTGATATCTGCAATCCCGTACATCACGTATATTGGACCGTTGAAAGCTGTAACCTAAATCCTGCAACCTGAATTCGACCATAGTATTTGCCAGCAAAAACATACAAAAACATAGTTTACCTCATCACCCAACTAATAAGCTACTTACACATCTGGCAACAACAACACAATTAGTTGTAGAATCAATTAGTTGGCCAGGGGAAGTTGGTAAGCAGGAGTCCATGAATAGGAGGTCAAAGGTCACTGTTGAAACTTACAAGGGGTGTTGCTATGGTGATGCGAAATAGCCATGCGAGGTGTGACACGGTCGATCAGCAAAGGCATCTGGAGCGGTGCTCATTAACGTGACCTTTCATTGTCTCTCCTCTCAAATCCACCAGGAAGCCAGTTTCGCTGCAGACCAAACACATTTGATTGCCAGGGCCACGCTAGCACAGCTAATCTACAGGGGCCAGCAAAGTGCCTCACATTGTACCTTGACCTCATCAAGCACATATCCCCAGTGTTACGCTGCACCCTCATCTGTATCACCCCAGCTTTCGATATACATTCATTGGATATATTTCATCATTTTTGTTCTATGTTATAGGCCCTGAGATTAATTTGTTGAGTGGACATTCTTGCATTACAATTGTTTCTTTAATCTGTTTGTAACAATGAATGCAACAGGGCATCACATCATTAGTGTCAGTTTAGAGATTTCACTGTCTCTGAATAAAATCCTTGCTAATAAAACCATAGATTAGATTATGTAATTATCATGCAAGCAGATAGACCTAAGTGTTGTAATCCTACTATTGTACCCAAGCTGATAAATGTGGAGTTTGCATTTTAAAGCTTCTCCTTGTTCATTYACACATTACCCTACCATGACTTTAGTTCCTAACGCCTGACTGATCAAGCCAATAGCCTTGGGCAGTATACCGTATACACCATATATCGGGGTATTTTGAAAAAACACGGGATGGTTTATTAAGTTTTTTAATACATTTAATATTTGTAGCTACTTTTTAAGTAAATACCTGCAGTCAACTTGTGCAATATGTTAGGAGATAAAGAACATTGCGTTCTTCATTTCACCTGTCACATTATGCCATTTAGGGTAGTGGTGTTTGTTTACAAGCCCACCACGATGAGAGACCGGAGCCTTGTAAGTCACTCACTGTTGTGCAKYATGTACCAGGTGATCTAAATACAGTATGGAATTCACAATTAAATGTTTGCCAGCTAGATATCGTATTACTATTAAGTGAATTGACTAAATACTAAATCCTCTGCAGTTGTGTATTTGGTTTGCTAATTTAGTAACTAGTTAGCTATCTAGCTAAGTGGTTTTAAGCTTCTACCAAAATTAAACATTATCTTGTAACAGCAGATAATCCCCTCCTGGATCAAGAGCCTTGCTGGCTAATATCCGTGTGTGCAGCAAACTGTGAGTAGAGTTTTTGAGTTACTTGTTTGGTTTAGGTCAGAAACTGTATAAAATGGTTGCAATGCTCTCGTTAGCATTCTCTATGCGGATTCCTTATTACTTGTTAGTATTTTATTAGCATTCTGGTAAGTGACGTTTTTTGGGCTTTGATTATTAGTAATTTTTAAATAAATACCTGCAGTCAACTTGTGCACTAGGTAATAGATAAAGCAGATTGCGTTCGTCATTTCGCCCGTTAGATAGTTTTTCATTTTGAAACTTAACCGGCACTAGATTCGYAAAACAGCGGTTTGAGCCAATCATGTGTGTTTGTTTACAAAGAACCACAAACAAAATGGTAGCTTCGTGAGTGGAGTCATCTCTGCAGTGCAACTTAAGTGAGGAGATCATGTTACACTTGTATGAATTTCACTACTAATGCCAGCTATATATCTTATAACTATTAAGTTAACATCTAAGATGTGCCAAATAAATTCTCTCGAGCTGGGTTTTGCTAACTTGCTAACGTTTGGTGAAAGAAATAGCTCCCCTTGGGTGCACTACCGGTAATACTGTATATCCTGGGATGGCACAGCCACGGTATGGAAGTCTGGATACCGCCCAACTCTACAAGATAATTTACCCCCCCACCCATCTCACATGTTCCTATTATTTCATAATGTCTAATATTTGTAGAAAGGGTCAAAAGTGGAAAAACACTCCACACAAAGGCGGTGCATCGCTCTCCTGTCTATCAGGACAATCTTGGAAACAGCTTTAGCACTCCAAAGCCTTGGTGATATAGTGGTGGTGTGAAGATGAAGAATGGATAAGAGCAGGCTTAGCCCAGTATGACCTCAAAACAGTGGCAGTTTCCCAGATGGCACATTCTTCCCTATGTACGGCACTTCTTTTGACCAATGCCAGTCACTGCTCAAATACCACCTGGAGTTAGCTTCCTAATAAAAGTTTGAGGGTGGCACACTTTACATTAAGGGTTTGTAAGAGTTTATAAATAGTTTATAGGCTATTATTCATTGGTTTATGAGCACAGATATAACTCATTGGTTGAAAATGTGATTGTCATGTTGATGCTGGACAAATCCATGAGATGTGGCTGCACTGTTTTCTTTTTTTAACTGATAAACTAATTCAATAAATTAAACCATGAACTACTTAGACCTTTTACAATAGCTTCATATAAAGTGCTATGTGAGCAATATTTGATCAGCACGGAAAACACATGATGCTGCCCAACACGGATGGTATGTGGTTCAATATTATGCGAGCATGATCTGCCACAATATTGAACAGCAGGGGTGTCATTTCAGCTAAATCTAGGGGTTGGAAAAAAATATAAAATATTGAAGGTCATTTACTGCATTTTCTACATAATTTAAAAAACGCAAATGCAATTTCGAAAAGAACAAAAACAAGCTAAATTGACTCCAGCCATTATCACCTTGTTGCTGTAGCTTCATTCACCTCAGTCAATAGGGGACAACATTCTTCAAACACATGTCAATCAAGAATTAGGTACAGAAAGTAGGTTATGTGATTTGTTTAAGTACAGATGAAGAGGTGGATCCTGTTTATTTGGATTAAGGCCAAGTGGAACAGTGAACAGAACACGACTGGCTGTCAGATGTACTCCCGCAGGCTTGCTAGGAGAGGAAGGCATGGCCAGACTTCTGGGTGTACAACTGTATGTTTTAGTTTCTGTCCCAAAAATGGGTTGTGTTGGCAGCGGAATGCAATGTTGCACGCTTTGATTCTGTGAAGGATCAAGATTGCGTGGTCTCCTCAACAGAAACACACACAAACATGGATGTAGACACGCACGTGAACATACAGATACACACACACTGTTCTTGTCCTGTCTCGACACTCACATTGTACCCCTTCCAAGAACTCAAAGGTAACCTGCCAATGACTATCGCCCTATGGCACGCCCTATGGCACTCACATCTGTAATGATAGTGCAATGCCAGGTTTCATCCAGAAGTGGCAATTGTCATTCAGGCCAAAGAGTTCAATCTTGGTTTCATCAGACAAGAGAATCTTGTTTCTCATTGTCTGAGAGTATTTAGGTGCCTTTTGGCAAACTCCAAGCGGGCTGTCATGTGCTTTTTACTGAGGAGTGGCTTCCGTCTGGCCACTCTACCATAAAGGCCTGATTGGTGGAGTGCTGCAGAGATGGTTGGCCTTCTGGAAGGTTCTCCCATCTCCACAGAGGAACTCTAGAGCTCTGTCAGAGTGACCATCAGGTTCTTGGTGGTTCCAAACCTGTTCCATTTAAGAATGATGGAGGCCACAGTGTTCTTGGGGACCTTAAATGCTGCAGAAATGTTTTGTTACCCTTCTCCAGATCTGTGCCTCAACACTCCTGTCTCGGGAAGTCTACGGACAATTCCTTCGACCTCATGGATTGGTTTTTGCTCTGACATGCACTGTCAACTATGGGACCTTATATAGACAGGTGTGTGCCTTTCCAAATCATGTCCAATCAATTGAATTTACCACAGGTAAAGTTGGAGAAACAAGTTGGAGAAACATCAAGGATGATCAATGGAAACAGGATGCACCTGAGCTCAATTTCGAGTCTCATAGCAAAGGGTCTGAATACTTACGTTAATAAGGTATTTCAGTTTCAGAATTGTATACATTTACAAAAAAATCTAAAATCCTGTTTTCACTTTGTCATTATGGGGTATTGTGTGTAGATTGCTGAAGATTTTTTTGTATTTAATACATTTTAGAATAAGGCTGAAAAAAGTCAAGGGGTCTGAATACTTTCCAAAGGCACTGTATGCTGTTGCTAAAAAGGCTTCTGTCAAACCTAATGAAAAAGAGGAAAATCTCCCAAAACAGGCCCAGATTCAACTTGACCTTGAGGCAGCATATGTCACAGATTTTTGTCTGCTTGATTTAAATATCTGTTGCCAAATCTTTAACATCTCCATTCATCACTGTGACCGAATAAAAATTGTATGAAAGAACACGCCAAAAAGTATTCCATAGACTTGAGCCTACTGTGTAAACCGAACAAGTCAAAGCAGTAGCCACAGCCTGTAAAGCCACAAAGTCCCAAACACATCYGTGAACAAACGGTACAGTGTGTTATAGTAGTCTCTTTTTTAATCATGGTAGGATGTATCACATTTTTCTACCGTTGTAATCCATCCATGTCACCAGCTGTGTGTGTGTCTGCAGCCTGCCGGTGTCACCACCACAGTCACTTAATCGCTTCCACAGCTGGGGACCACCCTACTGGGATTTATCAGCACTACCATCAATCTCTGGAACAGCTGTTGTTTCCGAACTGTAAATATATGCATTTTAGTTTTTTGATGCCATCGTTTGTCAATGGACTCGTTGGGACATTCTCCCTCTACTTTGGAAAAAACATGTTTATCCTTATCGTGTTWGAACACTGTGTTGAGTAGAAGCGAAATTGAATTGGTTTCAGCCAAAAGAAAAGCTGATTTAGGGAGTTAAACACCACCACTGGGCTTGATTTCCTGACCCCTATCTTGTCCTCTTTGGCCCACTGATCCCCTCCCTGTTCTCCAAATCTTTATTTCTCTGTGCACGCCCAACTCTTCCTGTAGAATGGGCCTAATTGCATTGGCCAACTGTTCCTCAGCTAGGAGCTTCATATCTCTACCAGACAGAATATTCTCTTTGTGCCCGTCTATAATCTGCAACCAAGCCTCGTTTTCTTGATGTTCTAAAGCCAGGAAGCTCAGGCTCTCTCAGTATATTGCACTACCTCCATGCCAACGATTTGCTCTATGCCAGCCATAATAGAAATCGTACRTCTTTAAACAAATCAAATCCATTTTTATAGGTCACATACACATGGTTGGCAGATGTTAATGCGAGTGTAGCGAAATGCTTGTGCTTCTAGTTCCGACCGTGCAGTAATATCTAACAAGTAATCTAACAATTTCACAACAACTACCTTATACACACAAGTGTAAAGGAATGAATAAGAATATGTACATATAAATATATGGGTGAGCGATGGCCGTGTGGCATAGGCAAGATGCAGTAGATGGTATAGAGTACAGTATCTACATATGAGATTAGTAATGTAGGGTATGTAAAGATTATATCAAGTGGCATTGTTTAAAATGGCTAGTGATACATTTATTACATCCAATTGTTTACTATTAAAGTGGCTAGAGATTTGAGTCAGTATGTTGGCAGCAGTCACTCAATGTTAGTGATGGTTGTTTAACAGCCTGATGGCCTTGAGATAGAAGCTGTTTTTCAGTCTCTCGGTCCCTGCTTTGATGCACCTGTACTGACCTCGCCTTCTGGATGATAGTGGGGTGAACAGGCAGCGGCCCAGTTGGTTGTTGTCCTTGATGATGTTTTTGGCCTTCCTGTGACATCGGGGGGTGTTGGTGTCCTGGAGGGCAGGTAGTTGGCACACGGTGATGCGCTGTGCAGACCTCACTACCCTTTGGAGAGCCTGACGGTTGTGGGCGGAGCAGTTGCTGTACCAGGCAGTGATACAGCCCGACAGGATGCTCTCGACTGTAAAAGTGTGTGTGTTTTCGGTGACAAGCCAAATTTCTTCAGCCTCCTGAGGTTGAAGAGGCGCTGTTGCGCCTTCTTCACCACGCTGTCTGTGTAGGTGGACCATTTCAGTTTGTCCGTGATGTGTACGCAGAGGAACTTAAAACTTTCCACCTTCTCCACCACTGTCCTGTCGATGTGGATAGGAGGGTGCTCCCTCTGCTGTTTCCTGAAGTCCACAATCATCTCCTTTGTTTTGTTGACATTGAGTGTGAGGTTATTTTCCTGACGCCACACTCCAAGGGTACTCACCTCCTCCCTGTAGGCCGTCTCGTCGTTGTTGGTAATCAAGCCTACCACTCTAGTGTCGTCTGCAAACTTGATGATTGAGTTGGAGGCGTGCATGGCTACGCAGTCATGGGTGAACAGGGAGTACAGGAGAGGGCTGAGAACGCACCCTTGTGGGGCCCCAGTGTTGAGGATCAGCGGGGTGGATATGTTGTTTCCTACCCTCACCACCTGGGGGCGGCCAGGATCCAGTTGCACAGGGTGGGGTCGAGACCCAGGGTCTCGAGCGTAATGACGAGTTTGGAGGGTACTATGGTGTTAAATGCTGACCTGTAATCAATGAACAGCATTCTTACATAGGCATTCCACCTGTCCTGATGGGTTAGAGCAGTGTGCAGTGTGATTGCGATTGCATCGTCTGTGGACCTATTGGGGGCGGTAAGCAAATTGGAATGGGTCTAGGGTGTCAGGTAGGGTGGAGGTGATATGATCCTTGACTAGTCTCTCAAAGCACTTCATGATGACAGAAGTGAGTGCTACGGGGCGATAGTAATTTAGCTCAGTTACCTTAGCTTCAAATCTCTCAAACATACAAGTATTAGACACCATTTTAAAGATAAACTTCTCGTTAATCCAACCACAGTGTCCGATTTCAAAAAGGCTTTTCGGCGAAAGCAGAACATATCATTATGTTAGGTCAGCAACTAGTCACAGAAAGCATACAGCCATTTTCCAACCAAAGAGAGGAGTCACAAAAAGCAGAAATAGAGATACAATTAATCACCAACCTTTGATATTCTTCATCAAATGACACTCCCRGGACAACATGTTACACAATACATTTATGTTTTGTTCGATCAAGTTCATATTTATATCCAAAAATCTCAGTTTACATTTGGCTTTGCTTCCAAAACATCCCATGAATTTGCACAGAGCCACATCAATTTACAGAAATACTCATAATAAACATTGATAAAAGATACAAGTGTTATTCACAGAATTAAAGATATACTTCTCCTTAATGCAACCGGTGTCAGATTTTTTAAAAAAAAAGACGGAAAAAGCAAACCATGCAATAATCTGAGTATGGCGCTCAGACAACAAATCAAGCCAAACAGATATCCGCCATGTTGGAGTCAACAGAAGTCAGAAATAGCATTATAAATATTCACTTACCTTTGATGATCTTCATCAGAATGCACTCCCGAATCCAGTTCCTCAATAAATATTCGATTTTTCGATAAAGTTCATCTTTATGTCCAAATACCTCCTTTTTGGGCCGGCAGCCTTGCGAAGGTTAACATGTTTAAATGTTTTACTCACGCTGGCTGCGGTGAAGGATAGCCCGCAGGTTTTGGTAGCAGGCCGTGCCAGTGGCACTGTATTGTCCTCAAAGCGAGCAAATAAGCTGTTTATTTTGTCTGGGAGCAAGACGTCGGTGTCCGTGACRGGGTTGGTTTTCTTTTTGTAGTCCGTGATTAACTGTAGACCCTGCCACATACGTCTCGTGTCTGAGCCGTTGAATTGCGACTCTACTTTGTCTTTATACTGATGCTTAGCTTATTTGATTGCCTTGCGGAGGGAATAGCTACACTGTTTGTATTCGGTCATGTTTCCAGTCGCCTTGCCATGATTAGAAGAAGTGGTTCGCGCTTTCAGTTTTACGCGAATGCTGCCATCAATCCACGGTTTCTGGTTGGGGAATGTTTTAATAGTCACYGTGGGTACAACATCACCGATGCACTTGCTAATAAACTCGCTCACCGAATAAGCGTATACTTCAATGTTGTTGTCTGAGGCTATCCGGAACATATCCCAGTCCATGTGATCGAAGCAATCTTGAAGCGTGGAACCCGATTGGTCGGAACAGCGTTGAACAGACCTGAGCACGAGCGTTTCCTGTTTTAGTTTCTGTCTATAGGCTGGGAGCAACAAAATGGAGTCGTGGTCAGATTTACCGAAAGGAGGGCGAGGGAGGGCTTTGTATGCGTCGCGGAAGTTAGAGTAGCAATGATCCAGAATGCTGCCAGCCCAGGTAGCGCATTCGATATTCTGATMAAATTTAGGGAGCCTCGTTTTCAGATAAKCTTTGTTAAAATCCCCAGCTACAATAAATGCAGCCTCAGGATATGTGGTTTCCAGTTTACATAGAGTCCAATGAAGTTCTTTCAGGGCCGTTTCAATGTGGATCCTCAGCTCTGGTCCAGATTACAAAACCCAGGCCTTTCAAGGTGGGGTTGATTTAGTGCCAAAGAGGCAATTCAGATGTCTCAAAATGTCTTATTGGCCTTCTTACCCAAAATTACCAGCAATTAATATCCACAATATAAAAAACGTATGAAGGTTGTTGATTATAGGTTATTGATTGGTCTAACCTACAATTTACAGCTAAGCGAATACATGTCCAGAATTCAAATAGCAGGTTATAGCCTCTAGATGATTGCAGGACAAAAAAAAGCAATGAATGACATACAGTGGGGCAAGAAAGTATTTAGTCAGCCACCAATTGTGCAAGTTCTCCCACTTAAAAAGATGAGAGAGGCCTGTAATTTTCATCATAGGTACACGTCAACTATGACAGACAAAATGAGAAAAAAAATCCGCAGAAAAGTCCAATTGTTTGGACGGCATTTTTAAATGAATTTTATTCGGCAAATTATCGTCGGAAAGTAGAGTAAGTTTGGGTCAACCTGACAAACAAGCAAGAATTTCTGGGCTCTCACAGAACCCTGTAACTTCTTCTTTAAGAGGCTTCCCTCTGTCCCTCGGCCACTCGCGTTACCGGTGCCCGGGCTTTGTATTAATGGCACCTGTTCTGAACTTGTTATCACGTATAAAAGACACCTGTCCACAACGCTCAAACAGTCACACCTGCCGCAAACTCCACTATGGCCCAAGACGCAACAGAGCTGTCAAGGAGCACAGAAACAAAATTGTAGACCTGCACGCAGGCTTGGGAAGAACCTGAATCTGGGCAATAGGTAACGCCAGCTTGGTTTGACAGAAAGTCAGCACTGTCGGAGCAATTATTAGGAAAATGCGAAGACATACAAGACCACTGATCATCTCCGCTCGATCTGGGGCTCCAACGGCAAGATGCTCACCACGTGGGGTCAAAATGATCACAGAACGGTGAGCAAAAATCCCAGAACCCACACGGGGGGACCTAGTGAATGACCTGCAGAGAGCTGGGACCAAAGTAACAAAGCCTACCATCAGTAACACACTACGCCGCCAGGGACTCAAATCTGCAGTGCCAAACGTGTCCCCTGCTTAAGCCAGTACATTCCAGGCCCGTCTGAAGTTTGCTAGAGGAGCATATCAGAGAAGATGGTAGAGTGTCAATGGTCAGTTGGTAAAAACTCAACTCGTCGTGTTTGGAGGACAAAGAATGCTGAGTTGCATCCAAAGAACACCATACCTACTGTGAAGCATGGGGGTGGAAACATCATGCTTGGGGCTGTTTTTCTGTAAAGGGACCGACAGGACACTGATCCGTGTAAAGGAAAGAATGAATGGGGCCATTGTATCATGAGATTTGAGTGAAAACCCCTTCTCCATCAGCAAGGGCATTGAAGATTAAACGTGGCTGGGTCTTTCAGCATGACAATGATCCCAAACACACCGCCCGGGCAACGAAGGAGTGGCTTCGTAAGAAGCATTTCAAGGTCCTGGAGTGGCCTAGCCAGTCTCCAGATCTCAACCCCATAGAAAATCTTTGGAGGGAGTTGAAAGTCCGTGTTGCCAGCAACAGCCCCAAAACATCACTGCTCTAGAGGAGATCTGCATGGAGGAATGGGCCAAAATACCAGCAACAGTGTGTGAAAACCTTGTGAAGACTTACAGAAAACGTTTGACCTCTGTCATTGCCAAAAAAGGGTATATAACAAAGTATTGAGATAAACTTTTGTTATTGACCAAATACTTATTTTCCACCATATTTGCAAATAAATAAATAAAATCCTACAATGTGATTTTCTGGATTTTTTTTTCTCATTTTGTCTGTCATAGTTGAAGTGTACCTATGATGAAAATTACAGGCCTCTCTCATCTTTTTAAGTGGGAGAACTTGCACAATTGGTGGCTGACTAAATACTTTTTTGCCCCACTGTATGCACTTTCAGTTTGAATTGTACACACGGTATACTTTCAAAAGAGAGAGCTGAATTCCAAACCAATTGGATGCTGATTGTTGAACTATATTTGACCTCAGTTTGCGATGGTTTAGAAGAAACACTGTGTGCTAGACACTGTTGGATTATGGTTGGAATTAGCCGATAAAATAGGGAATTAATTTGGCTGACACTAATACGGTAGTATCAACCCAGTATTGTGAGGCAAAAGACAGATGAGTTGGATGACAACATTATTCCCTGGTCATCAGTGTCAGGTGTTATCCAATAAAACTTGATAAAGGCAGCATTTGATAAAGGCAGCATCTCAACGCTACAAAGGTAGACAAACATTTTTAAATGTAGATTTCCATTAAAAAAAMATTGAAAGGGAGAATGTAACAATTGCATCCTCTAAAACCACCACTTATAAGATTACACATAAAAACCAAGAACTTGCTATACAATGGGAACTCCAGAGAAACCAAATGGGCAGATGGTAATTTGAAGCCAAAAGGGTGGCCAGGAAAGGGAGTTTACTCAAGTAAATAGTGGCCATGCAGTACCATGGGTAATGATACAGCGTAATATGAGAGAGAGCTATTGCGACTGAGTGTTCACAATAACCATATGAGATGCACATATTAAACATGGCAGGCAAACTGACAGGAAGCTCATAATGTTGGGTAATTATGTGTTATTAGCCTTCTCCATTGAGTCAGACACATTAGCTCTGACAACGGCAGGGAGCAGATTCAAATTCATTCACTCTCACGGCTTGCAAAGGGTATTTCTACAATAAGTGTAACATCTACAGTATCATCTAATGACCGCAATTAGATTGAAGGACCATTTCCACCACCACCCTCCTCCTCTCTCCCACCCTCTCCACCCTATACAATTACTGTAAGCTAACTGAATCACCCTGTCGAAAGGGAAAACAAAATCTTTCCCCCTTTCCTCTGTATTCCTCTCACTTACTGTCCCTCTTTACATCCTCCTCTCTTTTTGGGTGTGTAGTGAGGCTGCAACCAGATGGCTAAGCCAGCAATATTAGACTGACCAATAAGAGTGCAAAGCTGGTGTGCAGGGCTATATATATATATATATATATATATACACACACACACACACAGTGGGGAGAACAAGTATTTGATACACTGCCGATTTTGCAGGTTTTCCTACTTACAAAGCATGTAAAGGTCTGCAACAAAAATCCAGAAAATCACATTGTATGATTTTTAAGTAATTAATTTGCATTTTATTGCATGACATAAGTATTTCATACATCAGAAAAGCAGAACTTAATATTTGGTACAGAAACCTTTGTTTTCAATTACAGAGATCATACGTTTCCTGTAGTTCTTGACCAGGTTTGCACACACTGCAGCAGGGATTTTGGCCCACTCCTCCATACAGACCTTCTCCAGATCCTTCAGGTTTCGGGGCTGTCGCTGGGCAATACGGACTTTCAGCTCCCTCCAAAGATTTTATATTGGGTTCAGGTCTGGAGACTGGCTAGGCCACTCCAGGACCTTGAGATACTTCTTACGGAGCCACTCCTTAGTTGCCCTGGCTGTGGTGTTTTCGGGTCGTTGTCATGCTGGAAGACCCAGCCACGACCCATCTTCAATGCTATTACTGAGGGAAGGAGGTTGTTGGCCAAGATCTCGCGATACATGGCCCCATCCATCCCTCCCTCAATACGGTGCAGTCGTCTGTCCCCTTTGCAGAAAAGCATCCCCAAAGAATGATGTTTCCACCTCCATGCTTCACGGTTGGGATGGTGTTCTTGGCGGTTGTACTCATCCTTCTTCTTCTCCAAACACGGCGAGTGGAGTTTAGACCAAAAAGCTCTATTTTTGTTCATCAGACCAATGACCTTCTCCATTCCTCTCTGGATCATCCAGATGGTCATTGGTAACTTCAGACGGGCCTGGACATGCACTGGCTTGAGCAGGGGGACCTTGCGTGCGCTGCAGGATTTTAATCCATGAACGCCGTAGGTGTGTTACTATGGGGCTTTTCTTTGAACTTTTGGCGCGCCAGCTCTCTATGGTCATTACAGGCGTCCCTCCGTGTAGTTCTGGGCTGATCCTCACGAGGTGAGATCTTGCATGGATCCCCCCCCGGGGGGCCCAGACGGTCTGAGGTGATTGACCGTCATCTTGAAGCTTCTTCCATTTCTAATAAATTGCGCCAACAGTTGTTGGGCCTTCTCACCAAAGCTGCTTGCCTATTGTCCTGTAGCCCATCCCATGCCTTGTGCAGGTCTAAACAATTTTAACCCTGATGTCGCTTAACACCAGTCTCTGGTCTTGGCCATTGTGGAGAGGTTGGAGTCTGTTTGATTGCAGTGTGTGGACAGGTGTCTTTTACTACAGGTAACGAGTTCAAATAGGTAATGGTAAATAGGTAAATACAGGTAATGAGTGGAGAACAGGAGGGCTTCTTAAAGAAAAACGAACAGGTCTGTGAGAGCCGGAATTCTTACTGGTTGGTAGGTTATCAAATACTTATGTCATGCAATAAAATGCAAATTAATTACTTAAAAATCATACAATGTGTACCTATGATAAAAATTACAGACCTCTACATGCTTTGTAAGTAGGAAAACCTGCAAAATCGGCGGTGTATCAAACACTTGTTCTCCCCACTGTATATATATATATATATATATATAGCCATGCGTCCTCCGAAACACGACCCTACCAAGCCGCACTGCTTCTTGACACACTGCTCCCTTAACCCGGAGACCAGCTGCACCATTGTGTCGGAGGAAACGCCATACAACTGCCGACTGAAGTCAGCGTACATGCGCCCGGGCCGCCACAAGGAGTCGCCAGAGCGTGATGGGACAAGGACATCCCTGCCGGTCAAACCCTCCCCTAACCCGGACGACGCTGGGCCAATTGTGCGCCGCCACATGGGAACGAACCCGGGTCTGTAGTGCACTGTATTAGACCTCTGCGCCACTCGGGAGGCCAACACAAACACTCTTTGATCTGCTTTGAAATCAGAGGTCATCCTGACTGTGAAGTAAGTACATTTTAACCATAAATATTTGTTGGTTTTCTTAAAAGGTCAGAAAAAATGGTTGAGTACAATAGTAACACGAACAGAATAAACAGTCAGAAACTTCAGTCCTCTAAGGTAATATTGGTGCTTCTTTTACTTACTATTTGCCGTATTTGTTTGGTATTTTAATAAACAAAAATCGATTTTAAATGGGGTAAACTAGGAAGAGGATTTGTTTTGACAACAGCACARCATTTCTCAGCAAACAAGCTGAAATCACGACAACAAGACTAGAGTTAAGCACTTTAGCCTTTCTTTCTGAAAAGCGATATCCCTAGTTTAAACACAGTAAAGTACACACACTAAACCCTAACAAAAATGTACCATGTACATTCATTCATACTATGGTACTACTATTGTACTTTCACTTATACCATGGTATAGTCTGAATAATGGAAATGTACCATGGTTGTAGTCTTGATGTATGATGCTACTACCATGGTACTGCCATTGTACCTAAATATTACCATGGTATGGCATCATTTATACCATGGTATTGATCAATCATGGAAATGTACCATGTTTTTAGCTTTGAAGTATGATGGTTCTGCCATGGACCTAAATAATACTATGGCATTGCCTCATTTTTACCATGGTATAGATGTGGGTCATGGAAATACCATTCTACAAGGATAACGCACAATGATAAACGGTAACAAAAATGATCATATGGTACCATCTTYATTAATTGTGCRTTACCATAGCACAGTGGCAGTATAATGCATGAAATAAATAAACTCCCAAGGTCAAAAGAGGTTGGTTGGTATTATATTGAGGAATTGATATACCAGTATGGGCAGATTTCTGAAAAGTCAGAGGCAGGCTACTATTGTAGGTACTAGTTTATCTGTAACGTCAAACAAAAAGGGAAATAGCTGCTATGAAAAATGGGTAATACTTTCTGTATTACTAGTACCGATTTTAGCTCATGTTTGGGTACCCTGTGTTGCCAACCTGAAATGTGKCWGAATGTGAGGTACACTATATGACAAAAAGTAAGTGGACACCTTCTCGTCGAACATCTCATTCCAAAATCATGAGCATTAATATGGAGTTGGTGCCCACCTTCGCTGCTATGACAGCCTCCACTCTTCTCGGAAGGCTTTCCACTAAAAGTTGGAACATTGCTGTGGGGACTTGCTTCCATTCAGCCACAAGAGCATTTGTGAGGTTGGGCACTGATGTTGGGTGATTTGGCTTGGCTCGCAGTCTGTGTTCCAATTCATCCAAAAGGTGTTCAATGGGCTTGAGGTCAGGGCTTTGTGCAGGCCAGTCAAGTTCCACATCAATCTCAACAAATAATTTATGTATGTACCTCGCTTTGTGCACGGAGGCATTGTCATGCTGAAACAGGAAAGGGCTTTCTCCAAACTGTTGCCACAAAGTTGGAAGCACAGAATGTCATTGCATGCTGTAGCATTAAGATTTCCCTCCACTGGAACTAAGGGGCCTAGCCCAAACCATGAAAAACAGCCAGTTGGCACTACGCATTTGTGCAAGTAACGTTCTCCTGGCATCCACCAAACCCAGATTTGTCCATCGGACTACCAGATGGTTAAGTGTGATTCATCACTCCAGAGAACGCGTTTCCACTGCTCCAGAGTCCAATGGCGGCGAGCTTTACACCACTCCAGCTGACACTTGGCATTGCTCATGGTGATCTTAGGCTTTTCTGCGGCTGGTCGGCCATGGAAACCCATTTCATGAAGCTCCCGACGAACAGTTCTTGTGCTGACGTTGCTTCCAGAGGCAGTTTGGAACTCGGTAGTAAGTGTTACTGAGGACAGACGATTTTTACGCACTACGCACTTCAGCGGTCCCGTTCTGTGAGCTTGTGTGGTCTACCACTTGGCGGATGAGCCGTTGTTGCTCCTAGACGTTTCCACTTCACAATAACAGCACTTACAGTTGATCGGGACAGCTCTAGCAGGGTAAAAATGTAACAAACTGACTTGATGGAAAGGTGGCATCCTATGACGGTGCCACGTTGAAAGTCACTGAGCTCATCAKTAAGGCCACTCTTCCGCCAATGTTTGTCTATGGAGATTACATGGCTATGTGCTCAATGTTATACACCTGTCAGCAACGGGTGTGGCTGAAATAACCGAATCCACTAATTTGAAGGGTTGTCCACATACTTTTGTAAATATATTGCACATTGTAGCCTAGAGTTATAAAGAGAGTTATAAAGCATAGGATATGAAACACAAAGATAAGCGGAGTGCAATGATATAAATATATATTTTTGATTATGTTTTGGTAGTTTAATTTATAAATGATCGTTAGCATCTAGCTAAAAATAGCTCCAGTCAAGTTAGCCTGTCGTAGTCATGGCGACAGGACCAAGGAATGTTCACACAGAGTGTAAACAAATGGAAACATTGTCACTTGCTATTTTTAGGAATATGTTGAGATTTACATGATGATAATTAATACCTTTTTACAAATTGTTTTTAATTAGTATGTTGGCTATCTAGAATTGTATAAGAGTAGCCATGTCAGTTGAATGAGAGAGAGCCAACTGAAAACTGTATTGAAAAGAGACACACCAGACAAACTAACTATTTGAAAACTTCACGGTTCTTCTCACCATACCCTATTCAGTTTCCGAACGTTTAAGAGTGTACACTACACTATTAGACCATGTGTGTTATGGTTTTTCACTTTTAGCTAAAGGAGTTTAAGATAATACTAGGCCTACGCTTTGCCCATTGCAGTGCGAGTAGTCAATGTTGCATTATGTGAGTACTATAAATGACTATGTTTTTGGTCACTTTATCTGAAAAACGGTGGGACACTGACCATCATAATACATTGTAAACAACTACCATGCTATCATGTTTCACGACAAAACCATGGTACTTTTTCATTGTACTAGCATGGTACTATCATGTGTTTTTGGTCACCACCATT
The DNA here is from genome assembly GCF_002910315.2 of Salvelinus sp. IW2-2015. Classification (NCBI taxonomy): domain Eukaryota; kingdom Metazoa; phylum Chordata; class Actinopteri; order Salmoniformes; family Salmonidae; genus Salvelinus; species Salvelinus sp. IW2-2015. The sequence continues at coordinate 28,868,135 of NC_036860.1, read as the reverse complement.
GCAGGAAAATACCATGGTATTTACACCAGTACCATGCATAGGCGGAAATCCCAGGGGGGACGGGGGGGACACGACCCCCCCATCCTGGGAAAAATATGATTTGTCCCCCCCAATCTATCACTGTAAACATAACTAAGTAATTCCAATAATATTAATAATACGCAATGAAAGCACTTGTGCTGATTATAGACACTTAATAGCGCGTTTTTAAGTTTCAAAAGATTGCGACCCCCCCGCCCTTTGCCTCACAATGGTTTGATCCACTGACAGTTTTTTAGCTGGCAAGGTAAGAGAGGGTTCGTATTTACTGTCCGAAAGGCATTTGTGGTGCCATTGTCTTCATGTGAGGCTGAGAGGAGTTTCAATGCACTCCGCAGGTTAAAGACTTGGCTACGGGCTAGCATGGGCCAAGAGGACTGAACTGCGTAGTTGTCTGTAATGTACATAAAGACAGGCTGGACAGTCTCAAGAGGGAAAATATCTGCCAGCAATTTGTTGGATCCATTGAAACCCGCAAACATATGTTCGTTTCTTTGTTCAGTAGTGTTGTATAGCAGTGGTTCTCAACCTTTTTGGGTACTGGAACCCCTGCATATTTTGAGGCAAGGCAGGCAAGGTTTTGAGTGGTCCTCAGGGGACCTCCACTCTATATATA
>NC_036860.1:28726767-28866965 GCF_002910315.2 Salvelinus sp. IW2-2015 | reverse complement strand
TCCGAAGGCACTCAATGCACGCTAATTCAACGTGAGGTTAAATCCAGTTCAATCGCACCATAGCGATGTTTTATGTTGGCAGGAATCTCACCACACCACTATGAGCTTAGAATTTGCAGAGAATAGCGCCGCAAACTACAAGGCAAACTAACTATCAAGCTAAGCTAGGTACCTATCTCCAATTATGTGCGTCGGTTTTATATTCCAAGATCACGCATGAGCTGGTTAGTGCTTCAAAGTCCCTGTTGATAAGGTTAGCGAATAAAACTGAAGTCCAAACTGACACTTACTAATTTACATTGGGTCTCATGTCAAAAGGCTACATTGTCCGCTTAGTGAACTTTTTTTAAAATTTTATTTTACCTTCTATGAACCAGTAGCAAGATTATAAGCAAACACCACACTCTATATTATATGTAAACTTACTGGAAACCCAATTAGTCCATGGACCCCTGTTTGAGAACCCCTGGTGTAATTGGTATTTGTTCTTTTGTTTAGTAGTTTTCAGTTTTTAGTACATGACAGTACACTTACAAATTATTTATTTCCTGTTATTTTATTTAAAAATTGCATACTTTGTGCGACATACTTGTCCATAGCTGCTGTTTGAAGAGTTGAGACACTGAAGGATATTTTGTTTGATTATTTGGCTTTTTCATTGAAGTAGTTATTTTGCTTTTAGAACTGTACTTATTTTAAGCTTTTTGTTATTGTAAAGCTATTGTAGTAGACTCAGGCCAGTGGCAGATATTTAATGACTATATAAATGTATCAGAAAAAGTCTAATTAWAAGGTCAATTCAATACGGAGACCAACTTTGTGATGGTTCTCAATGGAGATTCTTTTAGATGTGATCGCACCATGTTCATTGTATTTATGAAAACTACACCCATACAGTGTACAGTACCATTGTCACCTACTGGCCTTTCTTGATATTGCTGTTTGTAAGTATGAATACCTGCATACATACTGGACTGGTAAGGAGCACTGCTATAACTATTATTATTAGTAGTAGTATTATAATGATTTAAACAAGTTGGGAAAACCCTTCAGTTAACTACTGTACCTATCAATTATCCAGTWGTAGKRATTATGGTTCCTCAATATACATTTAACATATTACAACGTAGGCTATGTGTTACAGCACTACTTTTGATGTCCCCCTCAGGAATTGCTCTTGAGAAAATGTAATGTAATTGTCCCCTCCAAGGTTGATATCAGATTTTCGCCCCTGGTACCATGGTATTTTCCTGCCATGGTAGTGACCAAAAAAAACATGGTATATTTTTCATTGTACTACCAAGGTACATTTCTGTAAGGGAAGGGTAAAAGGAGTTGGTCTGATGGAAATTTGTGATGTAATCGCCCTCCCCCCTTGCTTGAGAAGCAATAGAGAACAAAAGAGGAAAGGCCCAATGACAGTTGTCAGGATGGCATGAGCAGATAGGAAGTTGTGTGTAAAGAGTTAAAACTGCATTGCCCTTATCAAACTGAAAACCCTAAATCACTTGTGACTGTGTTCAACAAACATCGGTCCTGCGTCTCTGTTTAATCATATGGGCAATTCCATGGTAACCGAATTACGCCGAGACTCCCGATTTTTTACTGTAAAGGGGGGCTGAACTTCCCAATTTAGTTTTGATTTCAATTCTCCTCTTTAGGAGATGCGACTGAGAAAGAGATTTGGGTTTTGGAGGTGTGCTTTGGAGTGGGTGTCTCTTGTGTGTGTGTGTGTGTGTGTGTGTGTGTGTGTGTGTGTGTGTGTGTGTGTGTGTGTGTGTGTGTGTGTGTGTGTGTGTGTGTGTGTGTGTGTGTGTGGTGTGGTGTGTGTGTGTGTGTGTGTTCGAACGTGGGAAGCAGTTATACTTTCACTCTGCCAAAACAATACACAGTTACAGTCCCTCACCCTTCTAGATAACTTGAAACAGTCTCACCAGATCAGTCTTCCAATGTGTCTGGAAGTAGCCAAGACTAGCTAGCAACAAGCCAACTTCTTTCGCCAATTAGCTTCCGTCAGCCAGTGTGCGACAGTGGCAAAATTGGTTTGACTTTGGATAGTCTAGATGTGGGGCTGTCAATAAATGACGCATTGTAAATGGTACAACTTTTACTTGTCTCATGAAATGCTTTCAATATTTGTATATACATTTCTGCAATTTATAGTTGATTTGAGGTTTTTAATTCATTGACATTTGGAGCTATTGACATTTTAAAATATTGCCCCAAGTTCATTGTGTCATTTACTGATGGTCCCTTACTAGCTCCATAGGGATATCAAATGTCAAACCAAATTGACCATGGGCATTACGATCGGATCAAGCAGCTGTGCTTCGAAGTGATGATTACTTGGGTGCTGCCAGCTGTGGGCATGTGCACAGGCATGAAACAAACCCAACCCAAGGAAAACTGTTACGGTACCCTTTATTCGGTGACATACAATTTTTTCCCCAATTATCTCACAAATCTCAATTTTGGACAAGACTGACTTCAACAAATTACCCTATTTACTCTTTGTAGTCCATTTTGACACTATAATACATGTTTGACTCATATCGATACCACATAGGCCATTTTCAAAAGGAGACATTTCTTATTACGTTCAGTTCCTCTTCAAAATGTATGCCAAACACAAACCATACAACTCATATGGAGCATAGAGTTCTATGGTCTGTTAAACTTTGAAATCAATGTTTTTTGTTTGGTATACATTTGAAAGTAAAAAATTGGAGTCTCAGCATAATTCCGTTACTATGGAATGTCCCCCATCGCATGCTTATCATAGGATAAGTATCCTACTTTCTCTATGAAAACAGGATATCACATTGTCTGTAGCTTCCTTGTCAAGTAAAAACTTGCTTCCTTGTCAAGTACTTATCACAAGTATGGCTGGGCAATATTTTTTTCAAATATATGGCCGATTTATGATATACAGTTGAAGTTTACATACACTTAGATTGGAGTCATTAAAATGTGTTTTTCAACCACTCCACAAATTTCTTGTTAACAAACTATAGTTTTGGCAAGTCGGTTGGGACATCTACTTTGTGCATGACACAAGTAACCTTTCCAACAATTGTTTACAGACAGATTATTTCACTTATAATTCACTGTATCACAATTCCAGTGGGTCAGAAATTTACATACAATCTTCTTAGAGATAGGGTCTAGTTTCCTGAATTTCCAGGATATGCAAATAATTGGTAACATTGGATGGGAGACACTTTGATGTTTCTAAAACTGTTAAAATAATGTCTGAGACTATAACAGAATTGATATGGCAGGCGAAAGTCCAACCAGATTTGTTTTTTGAGCTCCCAGGCTCTTATAATGAGAACCTATTGTTTCTATGTAAATCCCATATTGCAATTCCTATGGCTTCCACTAGATGTCAACAGTCTTTATTCAAGGTTTCAGGCTTGTTTTTTGAAAAACAAACAAGTATTTGGAGTTTTGTGAGAAGAACACCGGAACAATATCAGTCTTTCGGCGCGTGAGGGAGAGTGCGCACGCTTACTAATTTTCCTTTTCTATTGAACGTACTACTTTCCGTATGAAATATTATAGTTTATTTACATTTTAGAGTACCTGAGGATTAAATGGAAACATTGTTTGACTTGTTTGGTCGAAGATTAGCGGTAGCTTTTTGGACACCTTTGTCTGCATGTTGAACGAGTGGATTACTGAAATCGATGGCGCCAACTAAACATACTTTTTTGGATATAAAGAAGGATTTTATCTAACAAAACGACCATTCATGTTGTAGCTGAGACCCTTGGGATTGCAAACAGAGGAAGATCTTCAAAAGTAAGTGATGTATTTAATCGCTATTTGTGATATTATGAAGCCTGTGCTGGTTGAAAAACATGTTGATGTGGCACCGTCCTCAGACAATTGCATGGTATGCTTTCGCCGTAAAGCCTTTTTGAAATCGGACAACGCAGTTAGATTAACAAGAATTTAAGCTTTTAAATGATATAAGATACTTGTATGTTCATGAATGTTTAATATTACGATAATTTATAAGAATTGCGCGCCCTCCAATTTCACCGGATGTTGTCGGCTTGTGTCCCGCTAGCGGGAAGCCTATCCCTTTAGAAGCTTCTGATAGCCTAATTGACATAATTTGAGTCAATTCAAGGCGTACCTTCAAACTCAGTGCCTATTTGCTTGACATCATGGGAAAATCAAAAGAAATCAGCCAAGACCTCCACAAGTCTGGTTCATCCTGAAGGTACCACGTTCATCTGTACAAACAATAGTACGCAAGTATAAACACCATGGGACCATGCAGCCGTCATACCGCTCAGGAAGGAGACGCTTTCTGTCTCCGAGAGATGAACATACAGTGGGGAGAACAAGTATTTGATACACTGCCGATTTTGCAGGTTTTCCTACGTACAAAGCATGTAGAGGTCTGTAATTTTTATCATAGGTACACTTCAACTGTGAGAGACGGAATCTAAAACAAAAATCGCGGAAAATCACATTGTATGATTTTTAAGTAATTAATTAGCATTTTATTGCAAGACATAAGTATTTGATACATCAGAAAAGCAGAACTTAATATTTGGTACTGAATCCTTTGTGTGCAATTACAGAGATCATAAGTTTCCTGTAGTTCTTGACCAGGTTTGCACACACTGCAGCATGGATTTTGGCCCACTCCTCCATACAGACTTCTCCAGATCCTTCAGGTTTCGGGGCTGTCGCTGGGCATACGGACTTTCAGCTCCTCCAAAGATTTTCTATTGGATTCAGGTCTGGAGACTGGCTAGGCACTCAGGACCTTGAGATACTTCTTACGGAGCCACTCCTTAGTTGCCCTGGCTGTGTGTTTCGGGTCGTTGTCATGCTGGAAGACCCAGCCAGACCCTCATCAATGCTTTTACTGAGGGAAGGAGGTTGTTGGCTAAGATCTCGCATTACATGGCCCATCCATCCTCCTCTAATACGGTGCAGTCGTCTGTCCCTTTGCAGAAAAGCATTCCCAAGATGAAGTGTTTCCATTCCATGCTTCACGGTTGGGATGGTGTTCTTGGGTTGTACTCATCCTTCTTCTTCCTCCAAACCGGCGAGTGGAGTTTAGACCAAAAAGCTCTATTTTTGAATCATCAGACCACATGACCTTCTTCCCATTCCTCCTCTGGATCATCCAGATGGTCATTGGCAAACTTCAGACGGGCCTGGACATGCGCCTGCTTGAGCAGGGGGCCTTGTGTGCGCTGCAGGATTTTAATCCATGACGGCGTAGTGTGTTACTAATGGTTTTTCTTTGAGACTGTGGTCCCAGCTCTCTTCAGGTCATTGACCAGGTCTGCCGTGTGTTTGGGCTGATCCTCACCTCCTCATGATCATTGATGCCACGAGGTGAGATCTTGCATGGAGCCAGCCGACGAGGGTGATTGACCATCTCTTTGAACTTCTTCTATTTTCTTCTATTTTCTAATAATTGGCGCAAGTTGTTGCCTTCTCACCAAGCGCTTGCCTATTGTCCTGTAGCCCATCAGCCTTGTGCAGGTCTACACAATTTTATCCTTGATGTCCTTACACAGCTCTCTGGTCTTGGCCATTGTGGAGAGGTTGGAGTCAGTTTGATTGAGTGTGTGGACAGGTGTCTTTTATACAGGTAACGAGTTCAAACAGGTGCAGTTAATACAGGTAATGAGTGGAGAACAGGAGGGCTTCTTAAAGAAAAACTAACAGGTCTGTGAGAGCCGGAATTCTTACTGGTTGGTAGGTGATCAAATACTTATGTCATGCAATAAAATGCAAATGAATTACTTAAAAATCATACAATGTGATTTTTGGATTTTTGTTTTAGATTCCGTCTCTCACAGTTGAAGTGTACCTATGTAAAAATTACAGACCTCTACATGCTTTGTAAGTAGAAAACTGCAAAATCGGCAGTGTATCAAATACTTGTTCTCCCCACTGTACGTTGGTGCGAAAAGTGCAAATCAATCCCAGAACAAAAGCAAAGGACCTTGTGTAGATGCTGGAGGAAACAGGTACAAAACTATCTATATCACAGTAAAACAAGTCCTATATCAACATAACCTGAAAGGCCGCTCAGCAAGGAAGAAGCCACTGCTCCAAAACCGCCATAAAAAGCCAGACTACGGTTTGCAACTGCACAAGGGGCACGACCGTACTTTTTGGACAAATGTACTCTGGTCTGATGAAACAGAAATAGAACTGTTTGGCCATAATGACCATTGATATGTTTGGAGGAAAAAGAGGGTGGCTAGCAAGCCGAAAAATACCATCCCAACCGTGAAGCACAGGGGTTGCAGCATATGTTGTGGGGGTGCTTTGCTGCAGGAGGGACTGGTGCACTTCACAAAATAGATGGCATCATGAGATGGAAAATTGTGTGGATATATTGAAGCATCACTCAAGACATTAGTCTGGAAGTTAAAGCTTGGTCGCAATGGGTCTTCCAAGTGGACAATGACCCCAAGCTTACTTCCAAAGTTGTGACAAAATGGCTTAAGGACAACAAAGTCAAGGTATTGGAGTGGCCATCAGAAAGCCCTGACCTCAATCCTATAGAAAATTTGTGTGGCAGAATGAAAAAGCATGTGAGATCAAGGAGGCCTACAAACCTGACTCATTTCCATCAGCTCTGTCAGGAGAAATGGGCCAAAATTCACCCAACTTATTGTGTACCCGCAACGTTTGACCCAATTTAAACAATTTAAAGGCAATGCTACCAAATACTGATTCAGTGTATGTAAACTTCTGACCCACTGGGAATGTGATGAAAGAAATACAAGCTGAAATAAATCATACTCTCTTCTATTATTCTGACATTTCCATTTCTTAAAATAAAGTGGTGAAAATAACTGACCTAAGACAGGGAATTATTACTAGGATTAGCTAAGGATTTAGCTAAGGTGTTGTCACGCCCTGACCATAGTTTGCGTTGTATGTTTCTATGTTTTGTTTGGTCAGGGTGTGATATGAGTGGGCATTCTATGTTGTATGTCTAGTTTGTCTGTTTCTATGTGGGTGGCCTGATATGGTTCTCAATCAGAGGCAGGTGTTAGTCGTTGTCTCTGATTGGGAGCCATATTTAGGTAGCCTGTTTTGTCTTTGTGAAGTTGCATGTATGCACTCTTTGTTTTTAGCAGTCACGTTCGTTTTGTTAGTTTGTTTAGTGTTCTTCCTGTTCTTCGTGTTTATTCGTCGTTCATTAAAAGTATGTATTCACATCACGCTGCGCTTTGGTCTCCTCACTACAACGATCGTGACAGGTGTATGTAAACTTACAAYTTCAACTGTACATCTAGTTAATTTTTTTCATGTATTCTCTGACGAAGATGTTTTGCACAATAAAACATTTCARTACACTGCATTTCAAACAGTCAGCAATAATCTAATGAATTCAGCTATTGTATAATTCTACCTAGGCTAAATAAAAGCCTTCCACAACCATAAGACCCACTAATAATGACATTTGATCAAAAAAGTTTAACCTGCTTTTTTTTTCAATAATCACTGATCTGGCTTTCAAGTCTATGAAAATGCCCTTTTTGTTACACATTTAAACAGAACCATGCACATCCACTAAACACAGGTCTCATAAACAATCTCATAAACACAAGCCCACGTGAGTAACCAGCTATTTTATATTTCAAGCCTAGCCAACATTTATCTATTAGATAGCTAACAAGGTAGAACAGTTGAATTGTTATCAACACACCGTAATGTCCGTCTCCAGCTGTTTGAACATCATGTTTACATGTTGAAATTAAGTGGCCTACCTGGATAAGGAGATGCTCATTTCTCAGAATGAGTTACCAATTCATTATATGCATTAGTGTTTTTATGCTCATTGCACGTTTATAAAACACAGACTAGACAGCATAACAGTCTGTGGCTAAAATGTTGTTAGAGGTACGTGGTACCGTAATGCCACCATGGACAGAAACAGAACAGTTTTTCAGAATCAAGTTTCATTGATACTCCCATTTTAGTAGTGTTAGCTCTACACACAATTTGTGGAGTTGAAACATAAACAGGGTATCATTAGAAAGGTTAAGTTCTCCTCTATTACAGTATAATAATGTCTCAATATTTTTGGACTCATAATCCAGGCAATACCTAATGTACATTGTACCTAATGTATATTGACCTAGCAGTAGGATTAACCCTGACTGTGAACCAGATCATGATGGCATGTCACACTGGCTAGAGCAAAACACAAGTCTCATCATATATCACCATGTGTATGACTTCAAGAACCAATCAAATGGGAATATGGTATTTTAAAGCTTATTCAGTGAATGTGTGGGTCTTACAATGGGTATATTTACATTTGATTTATATGGGATACACGTTAACCCAATATCAATGAGAAGTATTTACCCCAACCAAATGCAATGTGTCGTTGCCATTAAGCAAAGAAAGATCATCCAGATGTATTAGGAATCCATATATGGGCTACCGATATCCCAAGCTCTGTGTTATTCTGTGGTGCCTGCACTGGGTTTCCCACTGGACTATAACTCTGTCTGACATGACTGACCCACATTCCACCCTCTGGTTTAACCATGATGACCCTGAGAAATAGGCAGTTGATATAGATAAGATGCATTAATACAGCCGAATGCAATGACATGTCCACCTGGACAAAGAAAAAGATCAGCAATGATTAAATAAAATATTTGGGCATTGTAATTCTATAACCTTACTTTTTGGATTGTGTTGCCTGGGGTGACACCATGTGCCCCTACCAGCGCTGGTTGTGAAAGTATGATTCATCATATTCATTTTGCAAGGTGCCTCGCTGTATTTGCACATGAAAGGGTTAACAATGGCAGACATCTGTGTTGGTGGCCAATTTAATCATTTCCGACGGGGTGGTCCACTGCTTATGCACTGCCTGAATTGGTAGTGGCCTGGGATGTGGCCCCATGGGAAATGTATGCAAATATGCTRGTACCCCATTCCCACAGGAAAATAGGTTGCCACTCTAAATTAAAATCAAGCAATTCAAAGGTTTCCATTTAGTTTCTGTTCGGAGAAAAGGCTGCTCTGTCCGGGGGTTTCCACCTATCTGCTTTCTACCTCTCTGCCAATCCAGTTGAGCATTTCCACTCCCAATAGCAGTGGTAGCTAGCAGCAGCGGGTAGGAACTGTGGGTAGGAACCATTAGAGATGTCTGAGTAATGCACAACTGATAAATATGACCCTGGGGCTTTGACATTGAGGGACTGTSCATGYCTACAGCGCTAGGRGGTGGGGAACCTACCAATACTAACCATCACTCCACAACAAAAAGTCACAGCCAGGAAACAACTGTGGGATTTATTTTCTTCAAAGGAAAGGTTAGATGAGTTGTGAGAAAGCTCCAACAAGGGTATATATTACTTGCTGTACGCCAAAATAATAAGGGTATATTGAAATTCACTCAACTTCCATAAAAATACATATTTGGTGGACCAAACAAACGCAATGTGCACTTCACATTTCAATATCATAAAACTCATGTAATCTAATGTCAATGTGTATGATCACTATGTTTGATGTACATGGAGTTATTCCCTGGGTTGTCTTGAACAGAATGAGCCTGTTTGTTGTATTGCGAAGAAAATTTGCCGCGGACCACTCATCTGAATGCACCCATGACTCCATACTATGCGTACCAAAATTGGCCTAACACTGTAAGATCGTTATTTATAATTTGGTTAGTCATGTTGTCAATAGGACAAGCTTTCAAATGATGTCCACCTGAAGCAGATTGCGATTTATAAATGGACCGTTTTTGGATTGCATTAAGAACAAAATAAATTGTTTATAGGAGGGGATGCAGGGTTGTGTTCCAAACGAAACGACTACAAGTGTGCTTGCTCTAGTTCCTCAACGACACTGTTAGGAGAGCAAAAAAAAAGCACCTTATAGCACCTTACGCTTCTTTTGAGTCATAAAGTGCATTGAMATTACTTAGGAAATTACTTAGTGCACACTATGGAGTTGTATGACCACTTGGAGACACCAGTTAGTCCTCTCACTCAAACCCTAAGATTTTTTTTTATGTTGCACCTACCCCAAATTTTCCAATAATACTATTATCATGTTACTGAATGTATCCAGAGTATTTTCAGATGTGCGGTGAAAAGTAAAGTAAAATGTAAAACGCACCTAAAATCAACAGCGTAATATTTGTATTCAGACTTGTGTCAGGTGAACTGTTGTGATCTCAGCTTTAGTATAATAATGTTCCCATAATCTCCAACTGTTCCCTTTTAATTGCTACGATGGTTATGCATATGCTTTCCATATTTCTTCTGAAAGAAGCATTTCAATTAAGCCCTATCCATATAGGCCAATTTCCACGAGTGTAGGGTGTTAATGTGAATCCTAACTTCCGAAGTCATCTTTATGTCACCAAATTGACTCCTCAAGGTGCAAGAGCATACATAATCTATTTCTAAATCACTACACCTATCGCTCCAGGCACCTACTGTAGCAAGCAACAGTCAGAGCAGTCATATCACTGTATCACAATAAAGAAACGATCTTCGCCTTCACAGTTGAATACAAGGTCATGCAACAGTTGGCTAAGAATATTTGCCTAGCCTTGGTGTTCCGCAATAGCATGGCCTGGTGCATTTTAAGTACCTCTCCACACCTCAAAGTTTCCAGTCAAGACCTTACAGTAAACCACAGATGAAGTGGCATGCTAATTTCAACATAATTTTGACACTTTCCCAAACAAACGCCATTGAACTTTAAACGTGTTACAGACATTACACATTTATCAGACATGTTAGCGGTGTCGGTCCATGTTATAAACAAAGTGTCACCTGTAAGACATAATTGACATGACAAACGCTGCAACAGGTAATGGGAAATGCACTGTCCGTTCTGTCTGGTAATTGACTCCATAATTGTGTTTGCTCCAACTAAGCCGGTTGATTTCTTACATTAGTTCTGCTGGCATTTTCATTTCTTCCTCCAACAAACTCCAATAAACTAATCCCATCGTGAATAATCCTGTTTGAGCCAATTTTGCCTTGTACTCTGTCAACACAGCTGCCATGCACTTTTGAACACTCACTTGATATCTATGCATCCTGTCATTGACCTCAGGGTTGGGTAGCATGTACCCCTAACAGTGAGATTTGACAATTCTTTGAAAACGTCCAACCAAGATTTTACTAATGCATGTTTATGACAACTGATTGTTGACAGACAACTTAACTGAGTGTTAGAAAGGTTCAAACTGCATACTAAGTGTCTGTATTTGAAATTAGCTTTTTTTAGGGGAAACAATATKAATACATTTGACAAGACAAATAGAGTTTTGGAAAAGCAAAATAAATCATACACATTGTCATATCTCCTTACAAACGCAGACTGCATGTCATCAAGTTTAAAAACATGTGCCCCAAAGAAGAAGTATTGCATCCGCAGTCAGTAATTGGGATCATCAAATGCAATTCATTACGGTTGTGAATGCAACTCAGCAGATGTGACAACACCACTTGATGAATATAAATGACCCAATCTCATATATATATATATATATAGAGAGAGATAGGCAAACAGAAAGGGGAAGGATTAACTTGGTCGCTGTTCAAAACGACTGTATATCTCTATTCTACCAGGAACACAGGAGGTTGGTAGCACCTTAATTGAGGAGAATGGGCTCGTGGTAATGACTGGAGCAGAATGAGTGGAATTGCATCAAATACATCAAACACATGGGTTCCAGGTGTTTGATGCCATTCCATTTGCGYCATTCCGGCCATTATTATGAGCTGTTCTTCCCTCAGCTGCCTCCTGTGTCAAGGAAGCATTTACCGGATGTTAGAGTTCCATACTACCAATCACTGACATTAAACGTGTGGTTTGAAGAGAKGATAATGATGACACCAGTGTCTGTGTAGTTTACCAATCTAAGAGATTAAGGCCTCCATGCCTGCGGAAAATTTTACCTAACAGCCAGCATGGAGTCATGGGGCTGAGAGATCAATTGGTCTCGTGTCGTTCTAGCGCCTTATTAGCCTACTTTCTTCTTCCAATTGGCTGTATTGCTTGCTCACTCGACTCGGGAGACTATACAGTTGAGCTGTGAGATCCAACASAGGTTTTGCCAAATTGTAATCCATTCAATTGAAAGACCTCCCACTGGCCACAAACTGATTGAATTAATATCGTTTCAACATAATTTGTCAACTCTGATCTGATGAAACCAAGATTGAACTCTTTGGCCTGAATGTCAAGCGTCACGTCTGCCAGATACCTGGCACCAGCCAGACGGTGAAGCATGGTGGTGGCAGCATCACACTGTGGGGATGTTTTTCAGTGGCAGGGACTGGGAGACTAGTCAGGATCGAGGGAAACATTTACGGAGCAAAGTACAGAGATATCCTTGATGAAAACCTGCTCCAGAGCGCTCAGGACCTCAGACTGGGGGCGAAGGTTCACCTTCCAACAGGAAAAATACCCTAAGCACACAGCCAATACAACGCAGGAGTGACTTCGGGACAAGTCTCTGAATGTCCTTGAGTGGCCCAGCCAGAGCCAAGACATGAACCCGATCGAACATCTCTGGAGAGACCTGAAAATAGCTGTACAGCGACGCTCCCCATCCAACCTGACAGAGCTTAAGAGGATCTTCAGAGAATAATGGGAGAAACTACCCAAATACAGGTGTACCAAGCTTATAGCGTCATACCCAAGACGGCTCGAGGCTGTAATCRCTGCTAAAGGTAYTGAGTAAAGTACTGAGTAAAGGGTCTGAATACCATGTGTGTGATATTTTTTTTGTTTTTATAAATTTGCAAACATTTCTAAAAAACAGATTTTGCTTGTCATTATGGAGTACTGTGTGTAGAATGAAAATGTTATATTTTTTTAGAATAAGGCTGTAATGTAAAAAAAAWTGGGAAAAGTCAAGGGGTCTGAATACTTTCTGAATGCACTGTATAGCATTTGTAAATTCATCTACTGTTTAAAACTCAACCCAGGGGTAGGRTTCCTAGCTTTGGTTGATCTAAAATTTAATCTACAAGTTAATCATTAATATGTTGGATTCACAACTCCATCTCCATTTTTACTGCATTTAAAGTTTGATTAGATTTAGTCCTATTCTTTAATTTAGATTTTTGGTTGAGATGGAGTGAATCCAATATATCAATGAATCATTTGTAGACAAACTGGATATTGAATTGTGTTTGGTTGTCAACGCAACCAAATGAGATCTATCTTCTGCTTGGATTGTTTGTTCTGTGTCGCTGACTTAGTCTGGTTTTAATTCCAGTTTGTCTACAAATTAATAACTGACATGCTGGATTCACATCTCCAGCTCAACCAAAAAGCTATGTTTATTTAAAGTTTGATTTGATTTAGTCTTGTTTTTTAATTTCTGACAGCCCCAAACATATAGCGCTAATGCCAGAGCTTAGATTTAGCACTGTGTTGTTTAAATCAAATCAAATTGTATTTGTCACATGGGCCGAAAACAGGTGTAGACCTTACCATGGAAATGTTTACTTACAAGCACTTAATCATCAATGCAGTTAAAATAAGAGTTAAGAAAATATTTATTAAATTAACTTAATTTTAAAAAAGTAACAATAAAATAACAATAACAAGGTTACAGTGGCTTGCAAAAGTATTCACCCCCCTTGGCATTCTTCCTATTTTGTTGCCTTACAACCTGGAATTAAAATAAATTTTGGGGGGGTTTGTATAATTTGGATTTACACAACATGCCTACAACTTTGAAGATGCAGAATATTTTTTATAGTGAAACAAACAAGAAATAAGACAAAAAAACTGAAAACTTGAGCATGCATAACTATTCACCCCCCCAAAGTCAATACTTTGTAGAGCCACCTTTTGCAGCAATTACAGCTGCAAGTCTCTTTAGGTATGTCTCTATAAGCTTGGCACATCTAGCCACTGGGATTTTTGCCCATTCTTCAAGGCAAAACTGCTCCAGCTCCTTCAAGTTGAATGGGTTCCACTGGTGTACAGCAATCTTTAAGTCATACCACATATTCTCAATTGGATTGAGGTCTGGGCTTTGACTAGGCCATTCCAAGACATTTAAATGTTTCCCCTTAAACCACTTGATTGTTGCTTTAGCAGTACGCTTAGGGTCATTGTCCTGCTGGAAGGTGAACCTCTGTCCCAGTCTCAAATCTCCTGAAGACTGAAACAGGTTTCCCTCAAGAATTTCCCTGTATTTAACGCCATCCATCATTCCTTAAATTCTTACCAGTTTCCCAGTCCCTGATGATGAAAAACATCCCCACAGCATGATGCTGCCACCACTATGCTTCACTGTGGGGATGAGGTTCTCGGGGTGATGAGAGGTGTTGAGTTTGCGCCAGACATAGCGTTTTACTTGATTGCCAAAAGTCTCAATTAAGTACCTTCTTCCATATGTTTGGGGAGTCTCCCACATGCCTTTTTGGCGAACACCAAACGTGTTTGCAAATTCTTTTCTTAAGCAATGGCTTTTTTTCTGGACACTCTTCGGTAAAGCCAAACTCTGTGGAGTGTACAACTTAAAGTGGTCCTATGGACAGATACTTCAATCTCCGCTGTGGAGCTTTGCAGCTCCTTCAGGGTTATCTTTGCTCTCTTTGTTGCCTCTCTGATTTAATGCCCTCCTTGCATGGTCCGTGAGTTTTGGTAGGCGGCACTCTCTTGACAGGTTTATTGTGGTGCCATATTCTTTCCATTATTTAATTATGGATTTAATGGTGCTCCGTGGGATGTTCAAAGTTTGATAATTTTTTGTTATAACCCAACCCTAATCTGTACTAATCCACAACTTTGTCCCTGGCCTGTTTGGAAAGCTCCTTGGTCTTTATGGTGCCGCTTGCTTGGTAATGTCCCTTGCTTAGTGGTGTTGCAGAGTCTTGTTGCGCATTCTTCACGACTGTCTTGGTGTGCTTAGCCCATCTGGTAGGCTCGCATCACTGAGCAGCTTGAGGCTGGGTTTCCCTTTGTAGTCCATAATAGTTTGCAAGCCCTGCCACATCTAACAAGCATCAGAGCCGGTGTAGTAGGATTCAATCTCTGTATTGACAATTTGATGGTTCGTATGACGGCATAGCAGGATTTCTTATAAGCTTCCGGATTAGTGTCCCGCTCCCTGAAAGCGGCAGCTCTAGCCTTTAGCTTCGGTGTGGATGTTGCCTGTAATCCATGGCTTCTGTTTGGGCTATGTATGTACGGTCAGTGTTGGCACGACGTCATCAACGCACTTATTGATGAAGCCGATGAGGGAGGTGGTATACTCCACAATGTCATCGGATGAATTCCGGAACATATTCCAGTCTGTGCATGCCAAACAGTCCTGTAGCTTAGCATCCGTGTCATCTGACCACTTCCGTATGGAGCGAGTCACTGGTACTTCCTGCTTTARTTTTTGCTTGTAAGCAGGAATCAGGAGAGAATTATGATCAGATGTACCAAATGGAGGGCGAGGGAGAGCTTTGTACGCATCTCTGTCTGTGGAGTAAAGGTAGTCTAGTTTTTTTCCCCATCTAGTTGCACATGTGACTGGCTGGTAGAAATTAGGTAAAACAGATTTAAATTTGCCTGCATTAATGTCCCCGGCCACTAGCAGCGCCACTTCTGGATGGGCTTCTTTTTTTTTGCTTATGGGCTTCTACAGCTCTTTGAGTGCGGTCTTAGTGCCAGCATCGGATTGTGGTGGTAAATAGACAGCTATGAAAAATATAGATAAACTCTCTTGGTAGATATTGCGTGCACTTTGGCCAATAGGACGGATGGTGAAGGCGGGTTACCAACTCGCCAATTAATTATCACAAGGCACCCGGATCTGCGGCCCCTGTATCTCTGTCTCATCTTCATGCGAATGACGGGGATTTGGGTCTGGTCCGGGAGCAGCAGAAGATCCTTCTCATTAGACTCATTAAAGAAAAAATCTTCATCCAGTTTGAGGTAAGCAATTGCTGTTCTGATATCCAGAAGCTCTTTTCAGTCATAAGAGACAGTAGGAGAAACATTATGTACAAAATAAGTTAAACAATGCAAAAAACAACAACATAATCGCACAATTGGTTAGGAGCTCAGAAAAGGGCAGCCATCCCCTCCGGTGTCATTATGTACACATGTAAATCGGGCCCAATATCTCTAAGTAAACCAGAAATAAAAAAGAATAAGATTAAGCCAGTGGCTTAGATTAAACTATGCAAGCATTAGACATCCTTTAAATTTTGATATTTGGTTGCAGTGTCAAAGAATACAATTCAATAATATTTTTGGAATACAGTAAATAGCCCAAAGTTAAGGCTCTCTTACAAACTATATAACAGTATGTATTCAACGTTCCTCCACGTACACATCACTGACAATCTGAAATGGTCCACTGACACAGACAGTGTGGTGAAGAAGGCGCAACAGCGCCTCTTTAACCGCAGGAGGCTGAAGAAATTCGGCTTAACCCCTAAGACCCTCACAAACTTTTACAGATGCACGATTGAGAGCATCCTGTCAGGCTGTATCACCCCCTGGTACGGCAACTACACCGCCCGCAACCGCAGGGCTCTCCAGAGGGTGGTGCAGTCTGCCCAACGCATCACCGGGGGCACAGTGCCTACCCTCCAGGACACCAACCGCACCCAATGTCACAGGAAGGCCAAAAAGATTATCAAGGACATCAACCACCCGAGCCACGGCCTGTTCACCCCTCTATCATCCAGAAGGCGAGGTCAGTAAAGGATCATCAAATGTGGGACCGAGAGACTGAAAAACAGTTTCTGTTAAATAGCCATCACTAGCCGGCTACCACCCGGTTACTCAACCCTGCACCAGGTGCATCCTGTTTCCATTGATCATCCTTGAGATGTTTCTAAAACTTGAGGTAAATTGGTCAATTCAATTGATTGGACATGATTTGAAAAAGGCACACCTGTCTACATAAGGTCCCACAGTTGACAGTGCATGTCAGAGCAAAAGCCAAGCCGTGAGGTCAAAGGAATTGTCCACAGAGCTCCAAGACAGGATTGTGTCAAGGCACAGATCTGGGGAAGGGTACCAAAAAATGTCTGCAGCATTGAAGGTCCCCAAGACCACATTGGCCTCCATCATTCTTAAATGGAAGAAGTTTGGATCCACAAAGACTCTTCCTAGAGCTGGCCTCTGAGAAATCGGGGGAGAAGGGCCTTGGTCAGGGAGGTGTACAAGAACCCGATGGTCACTCTGACAGAGCTCTATCTGTGTTCCTCTGTGGAGATGGGAGAACCTTCCAGAAGGACAACCATCTTTGTAGCATTCCAACTATCAGTGGCCAGATGGAAACCACTCATTAAAAGGCACATGATAGCCCGCTTGAAGTTTGCCAAAAGGAACATAGACTGTCAGACCATGAGAAACAAGATTCTCTGGTCTGATTAAACAAGATTGAACTCTTTGGCTTGAATCCCAAGTGTCACGTCTGGAGGAAACGTGGCACTATCATGCTGTGGGGATGTTTTTCAGCAGCAGGGACTGGGAGACTAGTCAGGATTGAGGCAAAGATGAACGGAGCAAAGTACAGAGAGATCCTTGATGAAAACATGTTCCAGAGTGCTCAGACTGGGATGAAGGTTCACCTTCCAACAGGACAATGACCCTAAGCACACAGCCAAGACAACGCAGGAGTGGCTTCGGGACGAGTCTCAATGTCCTTGAGTGGCCCAGCCAGAGCCCGGACTTGAACCCAATCGAACATCTCTGGAGAGACCTGAAAATAGCTGTTTAGCAACGCTTCCCATCCAACCTGACAGAGCTTGAGAGGATCTGCACAGAAGAATGGGAGAAACTTCCCAATTACAGGTGTGCCAAGCTTGTAGAGTCATCTCCAAGAAGACTCAATGCTGTATTTAGCAACATTTTCTAAAAACCTGTTTTTGCTTTGTCATTTTGAGGTATTGTGTGTAGATTAATGAGGGAAAAACAATTTAATCAATTTTAGAATAAGGCTGTAACGTAACAAAATATCACTACTTCACAAAATATCACTACTTCACAGGAGAGCCGTTTGAACGGACACTTTTTTTAATCAAAATGCCTTCTCGAACATGTGAACTTTCATGTGCCTTAATAACAAACGTGTATGCCATCTGTAAATACGAATACTATTGTTAAATTATGAGCCTAGTTGGTTAAGCCACAGAAAGATGGCAACTTTCCCACTAGCCATGATTGGCTGAGATAATGAGTGTGCTGGACATTCCGAGATTTGGATTAAGAGTTTGGATTGGTCTGCCATTTAGCATGCTTCTGTCTATTTGAGCTGATCAGTATGTGTAGGGTAATCCTTTCTAACGCGGCTTTAAAAAATGTATTGCATATTAAAACTTAACAAAAAAGTCTCCAGTATGCAAGTATCCATTTCAATAGACCGTCACTGTAACAACTGATTCAGGGCGGAGTGTGGCCAGGGAGTAGAATAACTGATGAATTTAGGAACGCTCAACACCGGTTGAATATGGCCGGTTTCAGTAAACGTCAGCAAAAATGCGTAATTCAATTGATGCCAGGAGCACAGTTACAGTCACCAACGCTCTGGATAACATGAAAACAGCCTAACCAGCTCTGCTAGGGCAAGTAAAATGGTCAGAGATTGGGTGGGGGTTAAAGCTTAAGATGATTCTTATGGTATTCAGTGTGAACCAGAGTGACTTGACACAACAACGGGCCAAGCAAGATGTACACAAAACGGAAACGACACAGGACTTCTTATTTAATGAAAGGGGTTGCAGTCTGCTGTGAAGCTAGGCTGGACAATAGAACAAGTCAAAATTCACTCAAGGCTAAAGAATGTTGGCTAAATTGGAACACTAGCACGAGCCCATAGCAAACGAATGGAATGGAWCGTTCGCTGAGCCTGTTCTGACTGGTGATGCTTAGAATTCCATTTCCCCTAAATGGCACAAAAAAAGTATCCCTTTATACAACCTGTTTGTCAGACAAAACTGGAAAAAAATCTACTTGTGTAGAAAGTAAACAGCCGCGCCTCTATTGTGTCAACTGTGCTTATGCCTGTGTAATGGGAAAGTAGGGAAAAAATGAAAACTTGTGACTATTTCTGGTCTAGTGATCGTTGACAAATGAGCTCGCTGCCCAGACTTACATAATTACAAAGAGGAGATTCTCCTGATTAAAATGGTGCCCGGATTGAAAGAAATCTAAATATACACATTGCGAGATATTTGGCGAAATAGACAGACATGCCTATATTTCCCTATAGTAAACAATGGGACGACCTCAGAGTTCCATGAGTAATTTTTGTTGTTGTTGTTGTTTACATATTTGTCACATATGGACAAAGTTCAAGGGGTCTAAATACTTCCCGAAGGCACTGTATATTTTTCTTAACTCCATTCTTTTACATGTGTGTATTGTTGTGAATTGTTAGATTCTACTGCAGTGCTGGGGCTGGGAACACAAGCATTTCGCTACACCTGCAAAAACATCTGTTMAATATGTGTATACCATTTTATTTGATTTGCTGTAATAATCTGCGCAGAATCTTGAAAAGCATTGATCTCTGTCACTATTTACTTTTAATATAATCTCAACTGCAATGCACGTCAATTGGTTGAAGCACAGTCATAACGCATTAAAATGTTGTATAAATACAAAATATTTGACATTGTATTCCCATTTGAGCTTAGTTGTGCTTTTAAATGGCTGAAAGCGCAGTGATAACACATTTCGATGATAACTAAACAAACATCAGACATTGTTTTTCCATTGGAATTTGGTTGTGCTTTTAGATGGTTGAAAGCATAGTGATAACACATTGGGAAATCAACAAACTTCTGGATGTCTTTTTGAGTGGGTGAATAAATGTTGAAATCTCCTTGATCAACATCTTAACCAAATATTACCCACATTTCCAAGATGCAATGACATGCGCCCAGTGGGCTCCAACCAAAATTGGCAATTTCCAAAAACCCAAACCCTCTGTAAAAAAAAAAGCGCCTTAAACCCAGACCATGACCAATGGTCAAACGTAAACCCCCTTATCCCTCGCAAATCCTGGATCTGCATCACAGGCTAAATCTAAATTCTAATCACAAGCATCCTCATGTTACTGTAGCACATCCGTATGCAACGGTTGCCTCCCAAGACCGCATAGCACGAGGGACATTTTTTTGACAAAATGATTTGTATTGGTCTATTTAACCACAGAGATTTGCAGACCGTTTTAAAAGCTCAGCCCCATTAAGGACTCAAGTTGACGTGGGAATCAGTTGTTTCCTACTTTACACTTCACTGTTATGTGTTGGGTCGTTATTTAAGGCTAAATAAAACTGACCCTAGTGTTCCTGCTTTTCACCCCTCACTGGATATCCACTCTGGCCTTGGGCAAGGTACAATAGGGGAGGGGCAACCTTGATGTCATAAACCTTGTCCTTTACTTTTTTGTGATTGATTAAAATAGTGAAGCATACACTCCAACCAGCTGCCAGCAACAGAATAGCACACTTTCATAGACGTCTATACATGGAAAGGATACCGCAGGAAAATAAAACATAGAGGCAATAACCTTTATTTTTTWAAATCAGTGTGACTACGAGAGAATGATGGTTACACTCAAAAAGTGGGTCTACTTTGATGATGACTAGGAAGACGAAGTGGAGTCTGCGCTGGTTGACGTTGTGATATTGTAGTGAGCCCTTGCCTGTGAGGGCTTAGTGGACATTGTCACTGGCATCTCATTCACCTTAGCTGAACCGAACGGATAATGGAGACACTGGCCCGGTGCTCTTCAGACACCAGCAGACAGAAGCCAAAACCCCCATCTGTCGGTCTTCATTTCACCTTATGACACCGCAGTGTTTGTTTCTCCAAAGGGAGAAACTCCCGTGATGCTTCTTTTTTTTTTTTGCACTGATGACTGGACCAGGGAGCACAACCTCCGTCAATCCTGGGTCTCTCCAAAAAGAGGCTCAGGCGGCAGGCAGATAGGCAGGCGGCAGAGGCCCATTGGATTGCATGATCTCTCCTCATCTCTGTCATTCTCCCAGCCTGCTCTCCCGAGCTGCATGTCTGACCTACAGCGGCGAGGGCAAAGCAATAATTCCCCATGCACTGGGGAGTCTGTTAGAAAGAGAGGCCTCTCCTCTCAATGCCACACAGGCCCTGACAGCACAGCAAGGGGGAAGAAACACCAGGCAGAGGATTTGGAACAGTAGAGAATGGCAAGAGAGTGAGAGGGAGCAAAGATCCATTGACAAACGGTACTTTGTTTGTCTGGTGAAGAAACTTTTGTCAATCCAACGTGAGGCAGAGCCAGTGTACAGGATTGATTTCCCCCAAGGTTACTTCAGTGATGATGACAGTGAATGAAAGTACAAAAGCAGTCCTCTATTGATCAAACATTTATTCTCTTTCAAACTTCAATTACACTTCAACCATTTATTTTGTGCCACATTTCTGAAAGTAGATGGATGTTTTTGTCCTGTTTTCACTTAATGCACTAACAATAAAAACATCTATACTCCAACACTAAAATAGAGACAGTGCTGTCAGCATGTTAATGGAGTCCCTTGGAACTATTTTCAGAATATATTTAATTCGGTTTGATAATTGTTCATTTAAATAAAATACAGTCGAGTCCTGGTGAGGGGTGCCGTTTTAGATTTATTTTAGACTGTCTGGTCTGAAAATATTAGGGATATGAAAATKATGATGAACCAGAACCTGAACAATGGTTTATGGGTATGGGAAAGCATTTGTTCTATTGCTGCAATCATTAGCAGCTTGGTTACAGTTCTAAGAAATGTTGGTCCTCAGGGTCTTGAGACGCAAGGCCAAATTTTCCTCAGACTCATCAAGTTAGCAATTCCACTTATTGCGGTGCATAATCTATTTCTTCTACTTGTTAATTGGATTATTCCACAAAGTTTAGCAGCCAGAGCGCAGAGGAGAATACATTTGTCTCTGGTTAATCATTCTGTGTTTAAGGACAAAATGTCCCTGTGTGGATTCATTGCTTATTCCTTCCCTCAAAAGCTAGGCACTTCTGTTGATTGTGATCAATCTTGRAATTCTCCATGAGTCATGGCAAAGATGAAGCTAAGATGGCTTTGGCGGTGTATATATTCATTTAATTATGATTTACCTCCATGGGACATTGTGTTCGGCTAGCTGTTTCCTATGTACTTATAAGTAAATACAGGCTGACAATGCCATACAGTGAGTTGTTTTGGTCGCCTACAAAACTATCAGTAACAAATTAAACAAATGCCCTACCATTGTCACTTTGTTCCCCTGCTTGTACTGTTGTGTTTGTCGTAGCAATCAACTACCAACAAATTAACTATAGTAGAGTGCTGGGATTGACAAGCCTGTAAACTGTCATTGAATATTCTCCAGTACTCCATTGTAATATCTTAGCTTTCAAAATAAGTGAAGATGAAGTGATTCATCTCTTTCCCATCCACAGAGCTTGTGTAGATTTTACACTTGGCCACTGAACTGGTGAAAGAGAAATGTATCTACCTCTCAAATGAGGTACKTGTATGTGTATTACTATCATGCCATTAGTTATTTGACAGAAGTTTATCGTTTTTAAACTTGACGAATGTAAATTGACAGTTCACTTCGGCGTTATCGCTGCCGTTTCAATTGGTGTGATGTTTGATGAAGTATTATCGCCKCTGTTCTTCATTGAACATGTGTCGTTAACTTCAGTAAGTCATTCCGTGTCAYTGTGTTCCCCGATTAAATGATCACTGAAATTGAAAGACGAGTTACAAGAAGCGATCCATGTTCAAATAAACTTTGGTGGAGATAATGGATATTTGCTGGAGAATGGAGATCAATACCAGTGTTCCCTTTCCCTCTCTCCATTTTATCACACCCAAGTATGTATCCTAACCTTAACAGGGAATTGTGGGTAGCTGTCATCAAATAAAATATTGACATGACAGAAGACTAATCTGTAGTAGCATGTAGCCCAGRGCAACTAAACACATTGCAAGACTGATGCCGAAGAGAGTCACTTTGCTTAAGTGATTTGTTTACCATATGCTAGACATTTTGCTCATAGCAGTCCCCGTGTTAGAGAAAGAAAAACACAAAGCGCTGTAATCCTTGGATATCTTTTACTTCAGTTAAAACTAAGTTCTACAAAGAGAATATACTGTATGGCATAGCCAAAATACACGCGTAGCTGGGGCATATTTCACAATAATATATGCCATATATGCCATTTAGCAGATGCTTATATCCAAAGCGACTTAAGTCATACATCTTTGTTGTTGCATAATATATTTCAAATAAACCWGTAGTACATCCACAAAGCAGTATTGGGAAATAAGAGAAAGTCACAGTATAAACATGACAAATTTGATTAACTATTTCATTGATCATCTATTTCAAAAATGTATCCTCTATGGCTACTATCGTAGCAAGCCATTACCAACCAGCCATCTACTGAAGTTGGCATGATATGCTCCAGTGATCATGCACAAATCACTGAGTAAAGACAGCCAAAAAAAACTGACATCAATTGCCAACCTCGCAGTACATGTTCACTCAACTTCCTAGGGATCAGCTACACTTTGACCCTCGTAATAGATGTCAGATTTAGTTAGAGCTTTCCCATGCCATCTGCTCTACATCTCAAGCACTTCAACTATTCTCATTTAGGAACCTAGGCTATTTGGGGACCTATCACAGCTACACATCTGATGTAGCTCTATATCCTACTGTATGTGCCCTTACCCCTGCAGATGGATCCCATTGCACAATACAGTATGTGCCCATTATATACCTTTAAAAGTAGAGCCTGAGAAAACTTTTTTTTTTCTTTTTTTATATCACCTTTATTTAACCAGGTTGGCCAGTTGAGAACAAATTCTCATTTACATCTGCGACCTGGCCAAGATAAAGCAAAGCAGTGCGACAAAAACAACAACACAGAGTTACACATGGGATAAACAAACGTACAGTCAATAACACAAGAGAAAAATATATGTACAGTGTGTGCAAATGTAGTAAGATGAAGGAGGTTAGGCAATAAATAGGCCATAGTGGCGAAATAATTACAATGTAGCATTACACATTACATATTCAACAAGCCGATTCAATTCCCTTTCTAAAACAAATCAAAGTATATCATACTGCATGTGAAGTTAGTTTATACAGTAAATGTCACAGCGCGTCCGTTTGGTGTATGTGTTTTAGCTGTAGAGTAACGCCAATAAGACCCTGAAAGTGCCAATGCATCTGTATGGTCAGTATCCATCCGGAGGCGAGTCATTCTCAGATGCAGCAGTTCACCCACAGCAGGATGTTTGTGTGGAACATCTTGACGTTTTGCAAAGGAATCTCTAGTTCATATTTGCCCTAACTACATCCAATGTGTGCATGACGAGGTCAATACAGCCTGGTCTTGAGTACATACTGTAGCTTTGCTTAGATACCCATTTTCCAGACAAGAGTCTACAAAGACGATGACAACTCAGGGCCATGCACTAAATTAAAACAAACATGACCTTCCATTTAGTATATTAGTCTACTCCCCACCTCACCCACATCTTTCACCGTCCCCATATTTGAAAGAAACGCACGTCACGATTTAATAAGCGCTGTGTGACTAGCAATGCATCCCCATAAGAATTACCTCTGCAGCCGCTTGTCCTCTTTACAAAGGCCTTGCCCATTCATATTTTATTATTTTCTGTAGTTCGATAGCTCATAGATTATGGCAGCATCCCAAATGGTACCCTATTCCCTATATAGTGCACTACCCTATGGGTCCTGTTCAAAAGTAGTGCACTGTATAGGGAATAGGAAGCMATTTGGGATGCAGCCTCTCCTCAGACCTTCACAAACAACATGGTGGCTTTATGCCGCTAATAAGCTCAGTGTACGATCAATACAGAACTCTGCCTTGGCATTCGAGGCATCTCAATGCTCTGTTTGTGACTGAAGAGTCTGTTGACCTTCATGATACATGCAAAACATTTGATTTT
The DNA here is from genome assembly GCF_002910315.2 of Salvelinus sp. IW2-2015. Taxonomy (NCBI): domain Eukaryota; kingdom Metazoa; phylum Chordata; class Actinopteri; order Salmoniformes; family Salmonidae; genus Salvelinus; species Salvelinus sp. IW2-2015. The sequence goes on along the minus strand of NC_036860.1, from coordinate 28,841,994 downwards.
ATTAGAGCTAAGGCAGAAGGTCAACTTGAAAAGCAACATTACACTCCAAAATCAAAGTTTGACAGATGTTTTCAGACCCAGAAAGTGGTCACAAGGGCGTAGGAGCTGGGGGGACAGTATAAAAATGGGAGACTTTTATTTAGAAAAACGAGTTGCCAGATTCGTTGAGGGACTTTTGTTTTGAAAATGCCTCCGCTGATGTGTGAGTGAAAAAAGTCACTGCAGCACCACCATCATTACTCACTGCACCGGGTAAAGTAATTATTACTGGTAAGAACAAACTACGTTTGAGTAAAAAGTGTATGTTAGAACGAACATGAGCAGCTATAAGCTTTCTACTGGCTAGTAGCTAGTTAGCGTTTACAGTTCAGTCATTTTTTGCTGTGTCAGGTTTTATCTAACTACTGTAGCAAACGCTGGGTAGTTATGGCTGTGAAACTGATAGTGAATGTTTTGAAGCAAATAATACTTGCTCGTGTGCACAATCACTGTCTTAGCCATTTTTTTTATTTTAACCTATATTTATCATAGGGTCAGCAAGTTAGCAATGGATGTGCCACCAGTCAAGAAGAGAAAAAAGGACAAAGGACTGTAAGGTTCTTGGCAACTGCCCGTACACCACCGCTAGCAAACTAGCTGGCAAATTTGAGTGCCTTCAACTTAGATGTCTAACTTCATCACAGTGATTATGGCTCATGAAGATGTGATTCATGTGTTAAGACTGCTTGGCGCTATCATGATCATGGCAGGAGACTGACAGCCATGAACAGACAAACCAACAGGTAAGAGTGACAAGTGCCTCTCCAAGCCCATAGAGTTCATAACCTGATGATCTGTCAGTGTGAATCTATCTGAATTATCTATTATGATCACTGATGAAATGATAGCAGCTTAATTCTATAGGGTGTATTGCATGTGTTAACTTAATGCAGGAGAGAGGCAGCCACGATTAGATTTTATTTTGGATAATTGTGTAGTGGAGACTAATTAATTTCAGTTTGATCTTTCATGCCTACTTTAAAACGTGTATATGTTGCTGATTATTACAGTATAATAACTATTATAAGTTGAAAATATTACAAACCATACAGTATGTATSTTGAGCAGCATTAGTAACAATCTGACATAAGGGCCGGCACACTGTTTACAACTCCAACACTAGCAACACATTTTAAGCCTTCTGGAAGTTGGTTGCAGGGGTGAACAGCTTTTACAAAAAAATGCAGACTGTGTAAGTGCTGTTCTGTATGTATGTATGTATGTACATAGATATACACTACCGTTCAAAAGTTTGGGGTCACTTAAAAATGGCCTTGTTTTTGAAAGAAAAGCAATTTTTTTGTACATTAATATGACATCAAATTGATCAGAAATAYAGTGTAGACATTGTTAATGTTGTAAATGACTATTGTAGCTGGAAATGGCAGATTTTTTTAAATGGAATATCTACATAGCTGTACAGAGGCCCATTATCAGCAACCATCACTCCTGTGTTCCAATGGCACATTGTGTTAGCTAATCCAAGTTTATCATTTTAAAAGGCTAATTGATCATTAGAAAACCCTTTTGCAACAGCTGAAAACTGTTGTCCGGATTAAAGAGGCAATACAACTGGCCTTCTTTAGACTACTTTAGTATCTGGAGCATTAGCATTTGTGGGTTCGATTACAGGCTCAAAATGTCTAGAAACAAATACCTTTCATCTGAAACCCGTCAGTCTATTCTTGTTCTGAGAAATGAAGGCTATTCGCATGGAATTGCCAAGAAACTGAAGATCTCGTACAATGCTGTGTACTACTCCCTTCACAGAACAGCGCAAACTGGCCCTAACCAGAATAGAAAGAGGAGTGGGAGGCCCCGGTGCACAACTGAGCTAGAGGACAAGTACATTAGAGTCTCTAGTTTGAGAAACAGACGCCTCACAAGTCCTCAACTGGCAGCATAATTAAATAGTACACGCAATAATTATCCCTCTGTGTACCATTATGACCATTGGCTTACCTGTCAGACGTAGGTTTTGAGCTCTGTACGTTTGAACTTGAACTACTGTTTGTGGGCATATTTATATATGTCCCGGTAATTACCGTTGACTAAACCCCCGTCCTATTCTGTTTGTATGAACGGGGTGTAATTGTCGGTAATGTATGTGATGTCTTTGATTATTTTATGCAACGTTTATTAGCAGTGGTATGAGGAAAAAGCCCGAAGGCAGACCTCTGCCAGGAATATGATAACTTTATTGAGATGCCACCCTTACAGGCTCCATTCACTACAAGGGAAAGCATTTTTAATTGCTCTTCATTGGAAATTGCAACATTACCTTTCATGAAATAGAGTAGGTCAAATCAAATTGTATTTGTCAGATGCTTCATAAACAACAGGTGTAGACTAACAGTGAAATGCTTACTTACGGGCCCTTCCCAACAATGCAGAGTGAAAGAAAATAAAGAATAGAAAAGTAAAACACGTAATAATAAAAGTAATCGATACACAATGAGTAACTTGGCTATTTACACAGGGTACCAGTCGATGTGTAGGGGTACTTAGTGCATCGGTACCGCTGCCGTGCGGTCGCAGAGAGAACAGTCTATGACTTGGGTGGCTGGAGTCTTAACATTTTTAGGGCCTTTCTCTGACACCGCCTGGTATAGAGGTCCTAGATTGCAGGGAGCTCGGCCCCAGTGATGTACTGAGCCGTACGCACTACAGTCTGTAGCGCCTTGTGGTCGGATGCCAAGCAGTTGCTACACGAAGCGGTGATGCAACCAGTCAAAATTCTTTCAATGGTGCAGTTGTAAAACCTTTTGAGGATCTGAGGGGCCCGTGCCAAATCTTTTCAGCCTCCTGTGGGTAATTGACGAGATCAAGTTGTATTCACCTGTGTCAGATTTGTTAGTTTTTTTGTTCATTAGTTCATTTTATATTTCTTACAATTCAGCACACTTTCAGCACACTTATAGGGAAGGCCACTCAACATGTACGGCACTAACACAAATGACAGATGATTGGCTGAAAGAAATTGATAAGAAGATTGTGGGAGCTGTCTTATTCAGTGCAGCTTTTGACATTTTCGATAAAAGTCTGCTGATGGAAAAAACGTGTGTTATGGCATTACATCCTATGCCATATTATGGATCAAGAGTTATCTATCTAACAGAACACAGAGGGTGTTCTTTAAAAGAAGCCTCTAACGTAAATCACAGAGTTTGGCATACCTAAAGGTAGCTGCAACTCAATATTAGGAAGGTGTCAGTTACAAGTGAAATTAAGTGTAAACTGACATACTCAAAACATATTGATGCAACGGTAGCTAAGATGGGGAGAGGTCTGTCTGTGATACTCTGCTACTCTGCTTTCAGATTTTTAAAAACTGAAAAAACAACACCCTACGGTACAACGCGGACCGTGAAGAGAAACACGCATTGTAATGCTTTAGTATTATGGTATTGTGTTAGTGGATTATATTTTGTACATTTATAATAGAGAATCTGTGCAGGGCACAATGAAAATCTCAAGACTATCAAGGCATTCTGGAGCGAAACGTACTGCCCAGTGTCAGAAAGCTCTGTCTCAGTCACAGGTCATGTGTCCTCCAACAGGATAATGACCCAAAGCACACAGCTAAAAGCACCCAAGAACGGATAAGAACAAAACATTTGACTATTYTGAAGTGGCCTTCAATGAGTCCTGATCTGAATCCTATCGAACATCTATGGAAAGAGCGGAAACTTGCAGTCTGGWGAAGTAACCCATCAAACCTGAGACAGCTAGAGCAGTTTGCTCAGGAAGAGTGGGCCAAACTACCTGGTAACAGATGCAGTAGTCTCAGTGAAAGAACTACAGAATACGTTTGATTGCAGTGATTGCCTCTAAAAGGTTGTGTAACAAAATATTAGGTTAAGGGTCCCATCATTTTTGTCCATGCCATTTATTAGTTTTATTATTTACAATATTATGTTGAATAAAAAATCTAAAGCAAAGTCTGATATCTATAAAATATGGAATAAACAATGGTGGATGCCAATTACTTTTGTCAGTTTCAAGTTGTTTCAGAGAAAATTGTGCATTCTTCATTTTTGTGGAGGGGTACCAACAAATTTGAGCACGTCTGTATAAGGTCCCACAGTTGACAGTGCATGTCAGAGCAAAAACCAAGCCATTMGGTCTAAGGAATTGTCCATAGCGCCCTGAGACAGGATCGTGTCGAGGCACAGATCCAGGGAAGGGTACCAAAACATTTATGCAGCATTGAAAGTCCCCAAGAACACAGTGGCTTCCATCATTCTKAAATGGAAGAAATGTTGGGATTTGGAATATATTATGAGAACTGTATTGGTAAAGTTGAAGGGTTCCAAGAGCCCGGTTAAAGGTTTGTGTATGTACTGTGTGTGACAGTGACTGTGGCATAATACAGGTGGCTGGAGAGCTTGCCAGCAGTCCTGGCATCAGTCAACACAGCAAGCACCTGGATTTCTCTGTTTACAGAAATCCAATAAAGTGCAGACCATATCATGTTCTTGCGAAAAGCCCATCTGTCACGGCCATCTCGATATTTCCTCCTTTCTCCTTCGCAAACAGAGACCGGGGCTTCTTATTAATGGCTCTATTTTCTCTCTGAACAGCGTGTAAAGGCTATCCTAGTCAGTGATACCGCTCAGACGAGAACAGTACTCCATCATGATTTATAAGAGGACCTGACAGCAGCACTGTCTGCTGTAACCCAAAGGTAAACAAGACTCCGTATGAATCAGACAGTTGCCAACTGCAACGTTTCAAACTCTTCAGTCCTGAAATTGAAGTGTCGCTCGAGAAACGTAGCATCTCATGCACTTTTATCTGACCTAGGCTGGTTTCATTACTCACAGAACCGAGCTTTGTTTTTTCCCCAGTGGTTGGTAGTTCAGTTCCTGGCTGAAGTGAAGTATAAATCTATACAAGGCAATACTGACAGTTCAGTTGGTCTGAAAAAATATATATACTTATTGACAGTGATATTACTCAGATATCTAGGTTTCTAGCAAGCACAAATCTACAGAGAACACAAACCTCTTTATAATTAAGACATATTTTGGTATCTCTTTCTTATATTTCAAAGGATGTCAGGTAACACATTTTAAACAAATCCTATTGAGTCTCACTGAACCTGATAGCAAATAAACATTGATATACAACCTCGCAATTACTTAACAAACTTAAAGGGAACACAAAGTAATACAAAACTAGAAGCAGCATCAACTTATTAATATGAACTGGTAGGCAATCGGGCTAATACAATAGATGTAGTCTGGCAATAAACCCTGAAAGGTAAATCATACTGTCACAATATTATAGGATATCAATGTAACTGCTGCATTAGAATCAGCTTTCCTTGTCCTTGTCTGGTTTCAACTGCATATCCACAACACACAATTGTGGAGTAGGGAAGACAAGAGACCGAGAGACAGAGAGAAGAAAGAAATACATAGAGAGAAAGAAGAGAAAGAGAGATAGAAAACAAAGTTGAAGGAGGTGTTAAATGGGAACCATTGGCCCAGTGCCGTTGCCGGGGATGCTTTGAACCCTTTCTCCAAATCCAGCAGTCCGTAATTGAGTCAGGATGCAGACGTTCAATTTGCTGGGAGGGGGGAGTGGGTGTCGAGAGTGCTGACACGCCCAAAACAAAAATACGTTTAGGGGAGGGTTCCCATGGTTATGTTGTAACACCTAACCCCTCACTACAGGTGATTAGTTTCACTTTTCATTGGATGATTTCCAATCTTTCGAAATGTTGCACAAACTGTTCTCACTGCCCAGTGGGCGCACTGTGTGATTTTTAAACACTAATCTGAACCCAAACAGTACATTGATGTTTTGATGGATGGTAATGGAGTCGACCTTATTGGATCAAAACTACATAAATCGTGAGCTTTCAACATTATTCGTGGCACTTTCACTCGAATACAGTCCTGGGTTAATTTAACTAGATAGAGTGTGTTGTGCCAAGCTACGGATATTTCAATCCGTAGCTAAGTCGTCTGTTCTTTCGACCAAATGACTGGTCTTAAAAAATGTACTTGTATTTATCCATATATAGACACCCTATAGAAACTTTTCAATTTGGAGTGCCAATTTATTTTACCATTTCTACCAATCTGCATGACAGTTATGATATCGATATGCACATTTTCGTGGAACAGTCATTTATTTTATAATAAAGTCTTCATATCTCAAAATCTCAGCCCTCCCGTATCTCAGCCCTACCGTGWTTAACCATGTCAGCCAAATGTTCTTAAATAATGTAACGTCATAGAATAATCTCCGTTTTGGCAGTTGAGCCACAAATAGACATAATATTGTGAACATTTGTTCAATTACAGCAGGTAGCTTGTCTGCCACTCCAACTCAATCACAGATACAGCCAAAGCATTAGGGTTTTCCAAGCAAGTAGTCTAAAAGTTTTGAAACATGCCTGAATATCTGCTTGCCAGCAATCTCTCTCATTTAAAATCTGCCGGCTTCTCTTGACTGCCAGACGTATGCAGTAATTCAGTCATGATGCGCAGCAGTGATTCTTAGTACCCGTCAGCAGCTCAAAGGAGCAGGAATCTAACGCTTGGTATTTGATATGTTTCCCCATTAGCTTACTTTCGTCACTCCTCCAGATCTCCAGAATCCTCAGGGATATCATGCTTCCATTTAAGCTATTTAGACATTCTTACCCTCCAAGAAAGCACTGATGAGGGGCTACTGTTGGTGGCATTGTCCGAGGTCATCTACTTTATAAATGTTTTCATTGTAGGGGCCAGACTCGGTAGTGTGCCTCCGCATCGCAGGTAAAACGTTTATGCAGCTAAGGCCTCCTAGGTCCTTTGCAAAAGGCTAATGCCGTCACAGCCTACTCACCGTACCTTTCGCAATCGTTCTGAGGGGGCGAGTTTTCCAGAAGTAATTTTATGTCTTTGAACAAGCTAAAGGACTTTGTCAGAAACTATTGTACATTAAACAAAAATGTTAAAATCAAATTGTGATAACTTGTGACAGGCCTGAAGTGTTCATTAAGAGGGCCATTATGTGACAGTGCCAAATAGGATAGAGGACAAAAACCCGAAATTATTCCCACATCTTTTTTCGCTATCAGAAAGCTATAGAAGTTGATATTCTTAATTAGGAACAAATGTCATATAGATCAAAATCAGAAAATACTTTCAATGTGACCCAGAAGGACGTACTGTCAAAAGCCATTGAACATTAAAGGATAAATTATTTAATTTCAGTATTATCAACTTCAACTGGTTCAATGTGGAAACCTGTGTGAGGTGAACACAACGGTATCACTGATGGCAAGGTGTTCCACCAGTAAACCGCCATCCCACGGCGCCGGTGCACTTGTGCACGTTTAATTCAAAGCGGCTGTTCACATCGCTGTCAAAACAGTCCGAACCTGTAAGATGTCCACTCCTGTTTCCACTCCCTCAAACTCTAATGAATTCTGAATGGCCGACTACTCCGCCGCAGAAGTGCCACGCTACAGACTTTCTTTGTTATGTGGCAGATATTCTCTCCTAGGAGAGAAACATTTGCAAAACAATGCAATCAAGGTCAAAGTAGCGGGGAAAGAACGGGGGGAAAACAACCTAGAATCAACAAGCAGCAAGGGACTTTGCTGTGCTCTTTAAAGAGAGTGTTTCTAGGAGGAATGAATACAAGGGGCATTCATTCTATATTCTACCATCACACGTTTATGGGAGCTGCACTAGTAATTCCCTCTTCTCAAAGACACGCACGCACACATGCAGATATGCCCACAAATGCACCAGCAGACATCAATGCTAAAACACAAACACGCATTCTATGTGTAGTGCATTAAATCAGGAAAAGACAGTGAAGTTAGTGTTCACAACTTCGATGTTTAGTTAAACTGCACCTCTTTGCAGCAGAGAAGATKAGGTAATTATGTTCTTCATGTTCTGTGCTAAGGCTACTCTGTGGAAAGCCTTGAGTTTGTTAGAAGCTGTGACGCTACAGAAGGTGAGTCAGAGGTCTGGGTCATGAGCAGCGCACCAAGCTACAAATGAGTGCTGCAGTACAAACTGATCTGTAGATATGAAGTCCACACCTAAAATAAGTCATTAATTGCTGCCAATCAAACAAAATGCGCCTGCAAGATCCAATTAAGTCTACGGAGGAGTCCGGAGCACGCACACAAATGGCCACTTGCAACAGTTTACCCTTTCCGTATAGTTAGAAAATGATGGCATCTGTGGCTGAATAATTTATATTCTTTGCTTTTCACATAGTTTAAAATTGTGAAAATAAACATAAAAACAGGCCCATATGAATCAGTATCACTTGGAAACATGAATATTTCATACTTCGCCACAGTGCATTACCATGAAGCTGCTTTGTATGGCGAGAATACTTCCACGGTGAATAGAAGCTGGACAGGAAATGGCAGAGACAACGTGAGACAAACAAACAATGGTGTTCGGGGGGGTTGGAGGGGGGGGCGTTTTGAGGTCCCTTGCTTTGCCTCAAGGTCTGTGGGATGATGTTAATAAAGGACATGGTGCATCACTTAATTAAAGGAGACCCTAGAAATAGAAACCGTAAAGGAAAATCAATGGAAGAGTAATGGTGTCATTTTTGCAAGGACCAATGGCTTGAAAAGAAAGCACAATGCTTTTGGTCATTTTAACTGTTGAGGGAAAAATGATATTGATGGGGCAGAGCATTGCAGGCATTCAGGTTAAAGTCGGCGATGAACAGTGATGGAAAAAGTACTCAATTGTCATATTTGAGTAAAAGTAAAGATACATTCAGAAAAAAAGACTAAAGTGAAATACTACTTGAGTAAAAGTCTAAAAGTATTTGGTTTTAAATATACTTAAGTATCAAAAGTAAATGGAATTGCTAAAATGTACTTGAGTATCAAAAGTAAAAGTATAAACCATTGCAAATTCCTTATATTAAGCAAACCAAACGGCACCATTTTCTTTTTCAAATGTATTGGCGGATATCCAGGGGCACACTCCAACACTCAGACATAATTTACAAACGAAGCATGTGTGTTTAGTCCGCCAGATAAGAGGCAGTAGGGATGACCAGGGATTTTCTCTTGATAAGTGTGTGAAATAGACCATTTTCCTGTCAAAATGTGTTCTTTTGGGTGTCAGTAAAAATGTATGGAGTAAAAAGTACATTATTTTCTTTAGGAATGTAGTGAAGTAAAAGTTGGCAAAAAGATAAATAGTAAAGGAAAGTACAGATACCCCCAAAAATGACTGAAGTAAAAAATACTTTAAAGTACTTTACACCACTGGCGTTGAGTCATTGAAATAAGACTTACTATTAGTTTTAAGATTTGGGCTGTTCAATTCCTATTAAAGAGTTACAATTGTTGCTCCTTTTTCTGTAAAACATAGCAGCAATATATACCACTGCATAGTGTTAACCACACTGGCAACAAAGAACAGAATCTGAATTTCTAGTGTTAAGTGGTAAATCCAAGGGTACATTTAGAGAGCAATTCTGAAGTGAATGATTTGACAAATCAAGAAAAGCACTAGTCACGGTAACGAAGATACATAAAGTGAAAGTTACTTGGCAATAATCCCGGTATCTGATCTTATTAGCCCATATGAAACATGCTTCAAGGAGCGCTTTGAAAAATAAATGTMTTTTGAATATCAGTTGCTTTTGAAGATCCCTCCTCCCTATTGGATAAATCTCATGCAGAATAAATAAAAAATTACTCTGGGATGAGAGGCAAGGAGGCGCCTAACAAGCACACGAGGTGGAGTGGGGCGCTCATCATCTGAGTACACAACATGAGAGGATTTTCGGGGAGTGAGCGCTCTTGCTAGGCCATTTTACTCATTGCAGGGGATTTGGGAAGAGGGAAAAATGGAGGACTGAAGAGAAGATGACAGTGGATGGAGAGCAGGACAGGCCTCTCCGTACACAATCCTCAGACCACAACATTTTAATCTAGTTTGTGGATTCCACATAACAGTAACCCAAGAAATCTAACCTAATAACATGCACATTACTCAGTAATCACTTCTAGTTCTCCTCATATGTCCAAATAATCATGTGGTTTTATAGGACCTTATAGGGCCTCACGGAACTGTAGCAATGAAAGGCGTCATTAAAGGCCGAAATCAAAATGTGTCTGATGTTTTCATATCTCAAATTGGTCTACGTGGATTTAGATGTCTGTTGTGTATATTGCGCTATATTGAAAACGGTTTCAATAAAGATGGAATTAGAGGTTGGCAATCTTTGTCATTAATTAAGGATTAAGGGCCAGACATCTCATAAAGCATACAGCAGGATCGACACAACATATGGCATGGAATATGGATGCAGCTTGACTTTTGAACTACATCTAAGGAATGAAAACATCTAGCTACTCCGTTAACATATTATATTAAAATGTAGATGGAATAGGCCATTTAACACATATGGACCATAAAAACAGAGCAGCCACCATCAATGAATGGGGAGAAAGCAAAAGTGGATGACAGGTATAGCTAATATGATACTTAACACGGATGCTGAAATCCACTCACCATGATCCTGTCAATGCAGACACTAATGTTGGCATGCTTATCAGAGGAAAATTGGATTGGAACTGTTGCTATAAAAGCACAAGCTTGGACCAAATCCAAACATCCTTATTATAATCAACTGTAAAGTGGACCGGCAAATGGTCTAGTCTAGAGATCCAACAACATTTCTAGATAATCCAATCAAAGTTGAACCTCTAACCTTTGCATTTCTCATGGCGATTCAGACTTTTTAGCCAGTCATGTCCAATCCATTTATACTTCCTCCATTTGGGTAAAAAAAAAAGAAAAAAAGTGTTGCTGTTTAATGCCGCGACCTTAAAATTTCAATCTATGACCATTTCACACCCGTTAAGGATCAGAGGCGATGAAGGTGGTTTTTACGGTGTGGGAGGTGCCCGTGTTTGAGTCCCGTTGCTAACTGTGAAAGAAGCGTCCCGCCATCGCCTCAGTTCATCACGATTCCATTTAATTTGGAAGGGGAGCAGACAAAAGGCATCGACTCAGTGCTGCTGGAGGTCCTCTGTTCTTCTATGTGAGCACTTGGTCTTCGGTGTAGAATATGGTGGAGATTTACAGAGGAAAACCCAAGCAGGATGTTTATTTTCACTTGCCTCGACGCCAAGCCGATCATCCGCCAGCAGGCTTAGAGGACTTCCAAAAAGCCATTGAAGAGCACTCACGTCCCGCAATCCGTCTGATCCGCTCCCATTGGACGCCTTTGCGGTTAATTAAAAAGGGAAAAAGGGATGTCGCCACCCTAAGTCCTGAGTAATTGCTCCTAAAGAGAAATGGCAGTGYGAATCATTGTGAAGAAACTAAGTCCCGCAGGTCAGAAAACAGGGTTAGTAAAAGGAGATAATCACATTACATTTGGAGATAAAAGCTTTTGCTTACTAAATGTCATCTGGTCAAGTAGCTAGGGCTATGTTCTCCTCTTCGCCTTCTCTGCTATATGATTAGGCCTCTATCCAACGGTTTCCTGAAGATTACTTAAACAAAAAGGTAATTGGACTCTTTCACACTAACATAAAAAATATGAAACTTAACTTCTCTCGTTATCTTTCTCCATTTCCTCTGTCTGCAATTATTAAAGCAGCAATAATTGCACTCTAAGTAGACATCTTCAGATTCTCAAACCGTCTGCCTAGCAAGAGACTCCGAGTCATTAGCACATCAAAGACGTCTCTGTGCCATAGCTCTGCAATCCACTTTCAAGCGGGGAAACCACAGTCAGTCATAATCTGAATTGGCTTGAGAAAATGAGCCTGGTCACTGCCTTGTATATGCTTAACAACATGTTCATAATTACAAGAGATAATACGAAGATTGGCCAATGTAAGAGAGATAAAGGGATGTCGCAGATACCTACAGGGGTGCAAATTCATTTAGAAGCTATTAATATCAAGATCAGGTTGGTCCGTGAAGACGAAGGAGCTGAGGGCAGGTTTTGATTACTGTCCCAGTACAGGGAACACTAGGGCTAAGGTGCAGAGCGGAACAGCTACATCTACCAATCTGTGAAATTACTTTTGGGGCTTTCTGCTCTCATCTGCACATTTGGGCCCATGCCCTGTTGCGGGAGCTTAATCTTATGATTTAGTCTATCTCTCTTTTTATCCCCCTCCCTTCCCCTGAATCCCAACCTGAGGCAGTAGCAGTTCCAGGGAGCCGTGTCAGACAAGAAGGGGACACACAGCTGCTAAATGTTTCAGGGGTGTCGAGATCAGATGTCAAACATCAGTGTGTCGCTTCACAACAGAGGGCATACGAAACTGTCAAGTGTCAACATGGTGCTCCTTTGAGGCAGGCTGACTCCGAAGGTGGGGTCAAACAGATCACTGGTACATGACACGTGAGACTAAATGTCTCGACCAAGTGAGAATGTTCATAGAGAAGTTTTACCAATGACTAACTGAAACCTTCAACGTAAACACGCTCCATTTTGAATTTGTTTCTGCAAAGCTACCGGGCACCTAAGGGAGAATCTCACTTGCCATGTTTGAAGATCAGACCATTTACCCCTAATTCCCATTGGCCCTGAGAGCCTGAAATCAAGCAATTTGTAAAATGCACATAAGCCCGCAGTAAGCTCCAAATGTTGTGGCTGCTGTAACCTTGACGTTTGGTTTGAGGGAGTATTCTCTTATTGCATTCAAGTATTTTGCAGTGGCAGTAAAATATTATGGATGTGTTTTTTAATCCAATTGTAAGAAAGCACAACAACTCCTTTATTAGATGGTTTGAACAAGCCCAACATATGCTGTAGAAGCTAGTTACGTACACAAAACACATCCCGGGCAAAGGCCTTGAAMCAGATGGTATATTTTGAGATACTTTATTTTTAACACTATCAGCCTAATGCGTCCATACATTCAACTACATTAGATTCTTTCCTGTTAAAAGGAGATGGACTATAATCCTCAGGCCCATTGGCAAGAAAATGATGAATCAACATGTAACACTAGCTAAATGACCTAAGCAACACTAGTTTGAAAGCATTTATTGACTTCCATTCCAAAATAATTACATTTGCATCATTACTACCAGAGTGAACTCGAGAGACAGTCTTACTGTAAGCTTCTCAAAAAAGACTGACTCTCTGGGATGTAATATGCCAAGAATAAGATGCTCAACCACCTTGGACTCAACAAAACAAGTTTACCTGCGAAAAATTTAAGTCAAGGCATGCTGTGCTAAGATCAAATTCTGACATGGCAACAATAACGCTTAAAACATAAATTCCCCAATTGGCATACCATTGTGTCTTTTACGTAACAAATGGCTGGCTATCTTAATTTCAACCTTAGCCTATTGCCCATATTCTGCCCAAGGCTACCAACAGTTCAAAAGGCTAATTTGTGTTCACTTATCAATCGAGTCCCCACCATGACTATGCAACTTGGCTCCAAGACCAATTTTGTGTTGAAAACCACATTTTTGGTGTTTCTTAAATTATGTTCAACCTTGTGTCATTTGAAAATGTMATGTCTTCCAAACGAAACGTAAATGACTCACCTATTCAGTTGGCATAGCAAGGACAACAAAGGAAGGTCATGTAAAAGAAAGGAGAGAGAGAAAAAAAGCATTGTTGACAAGAGGTTGAACAATTTACATAATTTTAAGTACAAGCGGCAAGCAAACAACCACTATAGTCTAATCATCTCACTCCCATATTTCCGAATGTCTCATCAGTCACTGTTTTAGCTGAAAACAAAACATTATATATGCATTTGTTTGCTTAATGTTGTAGTAGATTTGTCAAAATTGGTCTGACCTTAAACAAAGAATCGCTAACAACAGCTTTTGTGTGTTTGTAAGACTTTTAGAGCAGAAACACATTCATCTYAAAACCCTTTAAAACCAATAGCGGCTGTCGACTGACTTTCTTTGAATTACTATAGCGGCCGCGAACAGACTTGTTTTTCTAACATGAATTAACTTGCTAACAATCTGTTGTCGTATTTGCATGGCTGTCGTCAACCAGAAACAGGAAATGATGTCATTTGACTTTTCAAAGTTTTTTCAACTTTATTACTCAAAATGAAGGCGCCGAAGCAGACAACTTTTCACTGTGAAAGAGGCTCTAAGTTGGATGGTGATACGGATTCGCACACGTCCTTGCACAAAGCGATGTCGAGGTTAGTGAAATAAGTAAATCAGCAGATATATGTTTGGTGTTGTCATGCTTGATGCTGTGAAACTTAGGGAATAGAACACAGATTAGCTAGTCGTGTCATGATAACTTGATTGGTACAGGCGAACACATCAGCGGCGGAGCGCGAATGATTGCTCTGTCTCATGGATATAGTTGACTWTATAAAGCTAAACACTGCAACTAACTAGTTGATCTGTCTTGTTTCTACCGATGTAATTCATATGGAAACAACCCAAGCTTCTTGCTATAGCTAGCTAGCTAGCTAACTAGTTAGTCTGTCAGGAAAGAAAAGTTAGCAGTAAACTTGGGCAGTGCTCACAAAGCATCAACCTCAGCGGTCACTTTCACTAGTTAGCCATAACTAGCCACCGAAATGAAGGCTAAAGTAAGTTATGTTTATCATCTGTTGGGCTTAGGTTATGATTGGTGAAGATATTCATAGGCTATAAATGTCCTTGTTTTCCTATTATTTGACAGCTTAGGGTAGTAGATGCCCGCTCATATGATGAGTTGGATAATAGTTTACATAGCCAGCTAAGAAGATGCTTGTTTTGTCCTGTTTCTACCTATGTCCCAGCTTCGTAACTAATCAGCTAACATTGGCGAACTCTGTAGTTAGTCTATCAGGCAAGAAAGTAAGAGTTGATTGGAGAGAGAGAGAGAGAGAGAGAGAGAGTGTGTGTGTGGAATGGGAGGCGTGTAACTGTCACACAATATATTATGAAACCCCTTATCTGGAAGAGAGTATGCGTATGGTTGAGAAAAAGAAGGAGGAAGGGAGAGAGATTGAGAGATGATGTTCCTGACTACATTTGGATCATATTTGTTGCTCCTCTCCTCTCCCTCTGTTACTTTGTTTCTTTAGGTAAGTGAAAGTGAAGGAAGGGATGTGGAGAGTCAGGGCTCAGCAGCAAAAGGCAGGGAGGAAGAGGAGTTAGAGATGATTGGAGCGAAAGAGATGTGGATCGAGGAGGGAAGAGTGGAGCGAGAGGAGAGTGGATGGAGAGGAAGAGGAAAGTGAAAAGGAGGGAGTAGAGGAAGAGGAGAGTGAAAAGGAGGGAGAGTAGAGGAAGAGGAGGATGAACGAGAGGAGTGGAGGGAGCGGAACATGGGGAGGACGAAGGAGAGGATGAAGCAGAGGGAGAGGAAGACGGGCAGCACACCCGAGAGGGGAGCCTACGTTTCCATGGCGTGTGTCTGCCCCAAGTCCCACCATTCACCCTTGTACCACACAGCCTGGGCCTAAAGTGACAGTGGCATGGGTTTTTAAAAATGGTAGGACCTTATCTTTTCCAGAGCTTGTAATGGATTACAACAAGAAAATGGGCAGAGTTGGCCATCTTAACCAACTGAGGATCTATTACAATGTTGGACTCACAGGCAGAAAATGGTGAAAGTAGATGTTTTGGGGGATGCTCAACATTGCCATCATAAATGTGTACATTGTGTGGGGGACCCTGCAAAGGCCCCTTCCCAGAAACCGCAGGCGCTGATCTCCGAAGGCATTCAGAATGCAGCTTGTGCATTCACTCAGTGATGGCTACAGTGGCAGGAAGAGGGGAGCCAAGAGTGTGGCACCAGGGCGTGTGGACCAAGTTGTAACAATTAAAAGCAGGTGAAGTTTGAAGGGCGCAAGAGAGGGTGTGTGGTGTGCATCCGGAGTGGACACAGTGCATTTTTATGGTGAAAATTAGCTTCCCCAAAATTGAAACTCACGCATATGTATTCCAGTTAGGCTCTACACCCATTGTAAAGCRGATTAATGTGCTTAATTTTAAGACATTATTCGGCCACATTAGTTGTGATACAAATCTTATCAAAACAAATAGGCCTATGGGCTAGGCTATATGAGGTGTGGGACTATGATTTGAAAAAGTTTGGGGAATAAAAAGTATGCATTGCTTCTTGCATTACGYTGGGCATCATTCACAAGTGATAATATATAATTCACAAGTGATATGCTAATATTGTCACCCATCAGACTATTCTTGATTTAATCTTGTCTTTACACACAGTTGAAGTCGGAAGTTTACATACACTTAGGTTGGAGTCATTAAAACTCGTTTTTCAACCACCACAAATTTCTTGTTAACAAACTATAGTTTTGGCAAGTTGGTTAGGACATYTACTTTGTGCATGACACAAGTAATTTTTCCAACAATTGTTAACCAACAGATTATTTCACTTATAATTCACAATTCCAGTAGGTCACAAGTTTACATACACTAAGCTGACTGTGCCTTTAAAGAGCTTGGAAAATTCCAGAAAATTATGTCATGACTTTACTCAGTGCCTCTTTGCTTGACATCATGAGAAAATCAAAATAAATGAACCAAGAAACCAAAAAATTATTAAATAGTCTCAGGTTTTTTGTTGTGTTGAGTATAGTGGGTCTTTACACAATGGAAGACAAAATCAGTGTTCTTCCTATTGACATGAATGTGGTGTCATTAAAGACGAGGTTGCACTCTTTAAAACTAAGTTAACTTGCAATTGTCATTTGTTCTTTGTTTTTGAGCTACGTCTGTTTGAAATCTGTGAGAAAATGAGCTTCATCTTAAATTCTCAGAAGCATTCTAGAATTCTATCGGGGTCTAAAGAGTTAAATTCATTCATATATTTGCATTAAAATTATCACAATGTCAACCAAAATTCCAAATGTTTACTGCGTTATTAAGCATTACAATAAACAGAGTCTGTATTCTCATCATTGTCATTGCGGGACATTACGACTTATAGGATATGAGCTCGTCAGGCCTCAGCAACTCTGGCGATAAACCATACGCTTTGGCACATGTGGAAGATAAATGTAGAGACTCTACTTTACTAATCAAGTGGGCAGGCTAAATTGGTAGACAAAGGGTGTCACACACCCCTTGCCATAAAATATCTCCATTTATATCTGTACAGCAAGTTATCAGACTTAAAAGGTCAACAGCTAGCAGAGGAAATGGCAGCCTCTCCACGGTGTTGGAGTGGGCCAGTACAAAGTTCAGCAACACCTGGTGTGGGAATCGCTACGCCCCTTATCGGGAAAGGTCAAGGTAACCAACGATCAGTGAAAAAGGTCATACCTGCCCGACAAACACACGTGCCAGCTCATTTACATAGCCTGCCGTGTGCAATACAAATCGCTTATAAAAAGAGGAGCCATCAATCAGGAAATTGAAATACATTTACAGTCCACTGTAACAAGCTGATGTATACAATCAAAGAATTGACAGAAGCATTTCTACTAAGGCTACAACCTAAACAGATCAATTGTGGTTAGGGAAACAGAATAAATAACTTCTACACCCTTAGTTTTAACATGTTTTGGGGGCTTATTTTTAAGTATGCACAATATCTGCCGCATTCATGCATTAAAGTGTTTTGCCTACAGTCAGATTTGACTTTAAAAATGAAAAGGGATGTACTCTAGGTGAATCTCTGAAATCAGACTCTGCATCAGGGAGGTGGCCATGGGGGATAGGAAGGGGAAAAAGAATGGGGAGGATTTGGAACATACAGCGATGACATCAGCCGCAGCCTGGCATCACACACCCCTCTGGAGAGAGTGGAAGGGGCTTGAGTGGTAGGCCTGGGCCAGGTTTTTAACATTCAGGACATGAACGTGTGGCCCTGCTAAACGGCACAAGCACATTGGCCGGGGCATTGATCAATCAGAGGCTAAGAGAAAGGAAAATATACTCCCCGGGTAACCATTTAATGTTCAAGCACTTTGTCTTTGGATAATGTCCAAATATGGCCATCTATAGCGCTTAGGTGGAAATGTCCATTTACAGAACGCTCTCGGAAGGAATTTTTCATGCCAAACATGATATGGCAATGACAAATGTTATGTGGCAGGAGAGGAGCTGCATAATAATAGTGATGTTTCTTTCAGTAAAGAATATCATTGTATGTGCCCATATCTCACCTTTTGACTTGGCCACATTGCGAGTTGCAAAAACATGGCTAATGTATTGAGGAATATGTTGTGCGGTTCATAATCCACAGAGTGCATTTAGCAAGGTCCTTTAAGACAATGTATCATTGGCAGGTCAGAGATTTATCGACAAACCTATGCCTTATATTAGCCAAATACATACAGCAACCGTATCCAGGCAACAAACATATCGAAGACTATCATTATCATTTCAAATATAGCTATGTAAAATAACCTGGGGTAAACAAGTCGTTAAGATGCGACGGTCATTCCATCATGACACAGAATGGCAGAGAGACAACACTTCAAAGGCGAGGACTATTACTGGAGAGGGCCAGCGGAAAAAAATGCCATCCCCAAGACAAAGTAAAATGTGTTGCCTTGTCTGAAGAGGGCAATCACTCAATTTAAGTGGTGTTTGTCTTTTAGCGGAGTGCACAAAGGGATACAATCAAAGTAAATGACCATGTTGGCTGCCTGTTAAGGAGGTAGGGAAAGTAAGGGGGAGGCWAGGGGTGGGTGGGTAGACTGAATTTATAGGGTGTCTGTGACTATGGCCTAAGGGCAAAATCTCTGCAAAGCCGATCCAACCCCTTAATTACCGGCGCTGTGGACGCCAATCAGTTTGGCGCCGCCGATGCAATGGGCTCTGGGAAACACAAAAAAAACCTGCAGGGCAGCATACACAGCCCAGCTTTGGGACACCGGAGGTGCTAGTTAAAGTAGAAACACTTTTTAATGAGGAGGCAGAAAATGGACCGAGTTCATCTAGTTTTATGGGCCCATAGGGCTCTGGTCAAAAGTAGGGCACTATATAGGGAATAGAGTGCCATTTGGGACAAAAGCCCACGTGTATGTGAAGTCCGCTAAACTCTGGATGACTAACAAGGGCTTTCTGGAATCCCACCCCCCTCCCACAGGAAAGCCCAAAAGATCATGAAGGACATCAAAACCACCCGAGCCACAGCCTGTTCACCCCGCTATCATCCAGAAGGCGAGGTCAGTACAAGTTAGAGGTCGACCGATTAATCGGAATGGCCGATTAATTAGATTTCAAGTTTTCATAACAATTGGTAATMGGCATTTTTGGACACCGATCATGGCCGATTACATTGCACTCCACGAGGAGACTGCGTGGCAGGCTGACTACCTGTTATGCGAGTGCAGCAAGGAGCCAAGGTAAGGTGCTAGCTAGCATTAAACGTATCTTATAAAAAACTATCAATCTTAACATAATCACTAGTTAACTACACATGGTTGATGATATTACTAGTTTATCTAGCTTGTCCTGCATTGCATATAATCGATGCGTTGCCTGTTAATTTATCATTGAATCATAGCCTACTTTGCCAAACGGGTGATTTAACAAGCGCATTCGCGAAAAAAGCACTGTCGTTGCACCAATGTGTACCTAACCATAAACATCAACGCCTTTCATAAAATCAATACACAAGTATATATTTTTAAACCTGCATATTTAGTTAATATTGCCTGCTAACATGAATTTCTTTTAACTAGGGAAATTGTGTCACTTCTCTTGCGTTCTGTGCAACAGAGTCAGGGTATATGCAGCAGTTTGGCCCGCTTGACTCGTTGCGAACTAATTTGCCAGAATTATGACATAACATTGAAGGTTGTGCAATGTAACAGGAATATTTAGACTTATGGATGCCACCCGTTAGATAAAATAAGGAACGGTTCCGTATCCTGAAAGAATAAATGTTTTGTTTTCGAAATGATAGTTTCCGGATTTGACCATATTATTGACCTATGGCTCGTATTTCTGTGTTATTATGTTATATTTAAGCATATAATTTGATATTTGATAGAGCAGTCTGACTGAGCGGTGGTAGGCAGCAGCAGGCTCGTAAGCATTCATTCAAACAGCACTTTGTGCATTTGCCAGCAGCTCTTCGCTGTGCTTCAAGCATTGAGCTGTTYATGACTTCAAGCCTATCAACTCCCGAGCTAGTTAGCGGGGTGCGCGCTAATAGTGTTTCAATTGGTGACGTCACTCGCTCTGAGACCTTGAAGTAGYTGTTCCCCTTGCTCTGCAAGGGCCGCGGCTTTTGTGGAGCGATGGGTAACGATGCTTCGAGGGTAGCTGTTGTCGATGTGTTCCTGGTTCGAGCCCAGGTAGGGGCGAAGAGAGGGATGGAAGCTATACTGTTACACTGGCAATACTAAAGTGCCTATAAGAACATCCAATAGTCAAAGGTATGTGAAATACAAATGGTATAGAGAAATAGTYCTATAATAACTACAACCTAAAACTTCTTACCTGGGAAATATTGAAGACTCATGTTAAAAGGAACCACTAGCTTTCATATGTTCTCATGTTCTGAGCAAGGAACTTAAACGTTAGCTTTTTTACATGGCACATACTGCATTTTTACTTTCTTCTCCAACACTTTGTTTTTGCATTATTTAAACCAAATTGAACATGTTTGGCTAAATTGATTTTATTGATGTATTAAGTTAATCTAAAAGTGTTCATTCAGTATTGTTGTAATTGTCATTATTACAAATACATAAATATATATATTTTTTTTTTTAATCGGCCGATTAATCAGTATCGGCCTTTTTTGGTCCTCCAATGATCGGTATCGGCATTGAAAAATCATAATCGGTCGACCTCTAGTACAGGTGCATCAAAACTGGGACCGAGAGACTGAAAAACAGCTTCTATCTCAAGRCCATCAGACTGTTAAATAGCCATCACTAGCCGGTTACCACCTGGTTACTCAATCAACCCTGCACCTTAGAGGCTGCTGCCCTATGTACATAGAAAAGGAATCACTGGTCACTTTAATAATATTTACATACTGCTTTACTCATTTCATATATATATATATACTGTATTCTATTCTACTGTAATTTAGTCAATGCCATTCTGACATTGCTCGTACTAATATTTATATATTTCTTAATTCTATTCTTTAACTTTTAGATTTGTGTGTTGTTGTGAATTGTTAGATACTACTGCACTGTTGGAGCTAGGAACACAAGCATTTCACAATAACATCAGCTAAATATGTGTATGTGACCAGTAACATTTTAAWTGATTTGATTGCATTAGCCAAAAGTAAACACTGTATACTGTATTGTGGCTAGGGCATGGCCACCGACTCTTACCAGGGGATAATATAAGCAAATAAAGCCCGGATGCTTATCAGGTTGACTTAAAACMCATTGAAATAGGAAMATTAAATAAGCTAGCAATACATTTMCAGAACAAACGCACYAGGAGCCGGGCCTTTATCATARGCATCAGCAGCCAGATCAATTCYCTGTTGAGAGAAATTACATAAAATCAAGGTCTATGAATCCTGACCTTTTCAGCAGATGCCGATACAGATTTCAAGGCAGACTAAAGAGATCAGTKATATGTCCCAAATGGTAYCTTATTCCCTACATAGTGCACTACTTTTGACCAGAGMCCTATGGTCCCTGGTCAAAAGTAGTACACTATATAAGGAATAGGGACACTACCATGGTTAGTGGGAAAAGGAAAAGTCCACTATGTGGCCGCCAAAACACCTTACACTGTGATTAACATTCCCCCAATGCGCTTAAGGAATTAAACATAGATGAGGATCACAGGTTGGGATCAGATAAGACTGAGGCAGGTGCTTTACAGAAACTTGCATCACCTTAGCCATAGCTCGCTCTTTAGTATATCAGCACTAGCCACTGTGAGCCGCACACACACCCCCACTTACACAACAACTCACCCTCTTCACACAGGCTTTGTGCGTGTGTATGATCACAAAAGCACATGCACATGTGGGGACACACAGACACAATAAACCACAGACAATTAGAAAGAGGTGCTAGCGGGGAATGGAGGGAAGAGGAAGGTGAGCTAGAGAGGGAGGGGCTGTCTGGTCCCATCCGTTATCTGGTATTGACGTCGTATTCTCTCCGGTCAAATAGATTGGTCAGGGGTTGAGCTTCAAGGTTCCACTAGTGAGCGCTGATGAAAAAGAGAGGCCAAGCACTACCGGATTCTCGAGTCGAGGCAAACAAAATAGGCACCAAACTGACAGTAGACAGAGGCCATAAACTTACACCCTTGTGTCCAGTTTACATCAGATATTGGTGTCAGAAGTGTGGAAGCTGCGAGAGATTCTGCACATAAGATTTGTTGGCCTCACGTCTTTTTTTGGTAGYACAAAGCGATTGACAGGAACTGGTTAGAGTTTTATGATCTATTGGATAGAGCCCGACCGATTCCCCGATATTATCCGACGATATTGGGTTTTTCACGATATATCGTATAGTACGATATTTCCACAGAAAACAGCTATAAAATAAACATTTTTTAATCAAGGTACTCTCATACTGATCTGAACATGTCGTCACCATTCTCATTATCGTCACAATGTATGAAATCAACATTTGAAGCATAGTTATTGAACAATTGCTCTTCTGGTAGCCTTCCACAAGCTTCCCACAATAAGTTGGTTGAAGTTTGGCCCATTCCTCCTGACAGAGCTGGTGTAACTGAGTAACACGCTTTTTCAGTTCTGCCCACAAATTTTCTATAGGATTGAGGTCAGGGCTTTGTGATGGCCACTCCAATACCTTGACTTTGTTGTCTTTAAGCCATTTTTCCACAACTTTGGAAGAATGCTTGGGGTCATTGTCCATTTGGAAGACACATTTGCGACCAAGCTTTAACTTCCTAACTGATTTCTTGAGATGTTGCTTCAATATATCCACATAATTGTCCATCCTCATGATGCCATCTATTTTGTGAAGTGCACCAGTCCCTCCTGCAGCAAAACACCCTCACAACATGATGCTGCCACCCCCGTGCTTCACGGATGGGATGGTGTTCCTTGGCTTGCAAGCCTCCTCCTTTTCCTCCAAACATAACGATGGTCATTATGGCCAAACAGTTCTATTTTTGTTTCATCAGACCAGAGGACATTTCTCCAAAAAGTACAATCTGTACTGCGCAGTTGCAAACTGTAGTCTGGCTTTTTTATGGCAGTTTTGGAGCAGTGGCTTCTTTCTTGCTGAGCGGCTTTTCAGGTTATGTCGATATAGGACTTGTTTTACTGTGGCTATAGATACTTTTGTACCTGTTTCCTCCGGCATCTTCACAAGGTCTTTTGCTGTTGTTCTGGGATTGATTCGCACTTTTCGCACCAAAGTACGTTCATCTCTAAGAGACAGAAAGCGTCTCCTTCCTGATCGKTATGACGGCTGTGTGGTCCCATAATGTTTATACTTGCGTACTATTGTTTGTACAGATGGACGTGTTACCTTCAGGAGTTTGGAAATTGCTCCCAAGAATCAACCAGACTTGTGGAGGTCTACAATTTCTTTTCTGGGGTCTTGGCTGATTTTTTTTTGATTTTCCCATGACTTCAAGCAAAGAGGCACTGAGTTTGAAGGTAGGCCTTGAAACACCTCATCAGGTACACCTCCAATTGACTCAAATGATGTTAGTTAGCCTATCAGAAGCTTCTAGAGCCATGACATCATTTTCTGGAATTTTCCAAGCTGTTTAAAGCCACAGTCAACTTAGTGTATGTAAACTTCTGACCCACTGGAATTGTGATACAGTGAATTATAAGTGAAATAATCTGTCTGTAAACAATTGTTGGAAAAATTACTTGTTATGCACAAAGTAGATGTCCTAACCGACTTGCCAAATCTATAGTTTGTTAATAAGAAATGTGTGGAGTGGTTGAAAAAAACGAGCACAGTACAGATCGTACTTTTTGGAGAAATGTCCTCTGGTCTGATGAAACAAAAATAGAACTGTTTGGCCATAATGGCCATCGTTATGCTTGGGAATGAGTTGCAAGCCAAAGAACACCATCCCAACCATGAAGCACGGGGGTGGCAGCATCATGTTGTGGGATTGATTTGCTGCAGGAGGGACTGGTGCACTTCACAAAATAGATGGCATCATGAGGCAGGAAATTTATGTGGATATATTGAAGCAACATCTCAAGACATCAGTCAGGAAGTTAAAGCTTGGTCGCAAATGTGTCTTCCAAATGGACAATGACCCCAAGCATACTTCCAAAGTTGTGGCAAAATGGCTTAAGGACAACAAAGTCAAGGTATTGGAGTGGCCATCACAAAGCCCTGACCTCAATCCTATAGAATATTTGTGGGCAGAACTGAAAAAGCGTGTGYGCGCAAGGAGGCTTACAAACCTGATTCAGTTACACATGCTCTGTCAGGAGGAATGGGCCAAAATTCACCCAACTTATTGAGAAAAAAACTCCAAAATGAAATACAGTGTGGACTGTATCATTATGCATACTGGATGGACTGGATACATTATGCTACACTCCAAACTTTCTATCCATGAGTCTGGGGGAGAACATAGTGCATTCAGAAAGTAATCAGACCCCTTGGCTTTTTCCACATGTCTTTAGGTAACAGCCTTATTCTAAAATGGATTCAATTGTTTTTCCCCCTCAAATCTGCACACCATACCCCATAATGACAAAGCAAAAACTGTTTTCAGAAATGTTTGCAAATGTATTAAGCTTTTCACATGTGAGTTCCAAATATCTCTAACAGTCGCCCCAGCGTGAGTTTATGCACGCGATGTCAGAATGTGCTCACTGTTCCAAAATGTGATTGTTACGCAACAGGACAGTTCATCCACACTGCCCTCAAACTAAGGCACACTGCCTGCTTTTATTATTAGGCTGTTTCAACTTGTCAATTTCAAATTATTTAACAAGTTTTATTTTCTAACAGTTTGAATTGAGGTGTGTTCCACCTCATTAACATAAAAGTAGGCCATTTCCCTTTTGAAGACATTTTTTAGGCATTACTGTTCCGGACAAACTTCCCCAAGCACTTCCCCATTGTTTCCGCAGATCAAGTATACAGACATTTGCGCAGATCAAGTATACAGACATTTGCGCAGATCAAGTATACAGACATTTGCGCATCTCCAGTCAGAACAGCAGCAGCAGAAACTCACATTTTCCTGCTGGTGCCCACTTCGCCTTCATTGTTGTTTTTCATTACTATATGATAACTTTGGACATGTGTGCGTTTCTATCAAAGTGTGTGCCTTATTACGTTATAATAGTTACTGTATGTCGGGTTGTCGTTTCTACTGTAGCTCACTATGTATGGAACATAGTGTATTTGTGCGTATTCCTTATAACCGTGAACATGCGAGCTAACGTTACTCATTTCATAACCTTTATGGTGCTTATATAGCTAGCTACATTCTTCTATTATCTCTGTAAAACAATGCTAATTGTGTCAGAGAAGTATTAGCTTGTGTTGTATTTTGAAGCTACCCTGGCCTTATGACCATGGTTTGTTTTCATTGGGCCTGTTTAGCATAGCTCGGTTCTGCCCTGCCACCTTGTAGAGCTCAACAGTTACTGTTTCTTACTGTTAAATAACTCATTTGTGATCGTCAACGCAATTCATTATTTTTATAGCAGTGTTGTTACTTTTTATTATTGTTTTATTCCTATATCCAGATATTGCATTCTAATTACTAATAATTCATCTTTATTCTGTACTTTCAGAAACCACACACAAACAATATTTGTCATAACAGGAACTGGACATCTTTGGAGCTGAAGATTGAGGCCAGCTTTTGTATGCTAGCGTACACTCCTTAACAGTTTTACTGGATGAAAACACAGCAAGAAAACACAGATGACAATTTACATATAGGCCTATTTTATTGAAGTATTGGTGGAGGTTGAACAACAACAAAAGCTTGTTTTATTAGAGGGAAAAAAATGCAAGAACAGGCTGACAACTTGAATATGCATAACCCATATTTCATGCAGTGACTGAACTACTGCATTTCCACCCCCCACCTCTAAAGGCATAGTATCATGGCAGATCACCTGTCAAGTCAGTCAGTCAGTAATTGTGGCAGATGTGCTCAATAGTGCTTAAGCATATGGTACTCCCCAAAGCATGGTGAAGCAGAGGTGTAACAAGCTAAAAACATGTGCTCTGTCAACCTCCTCTGCTTCCTTCTCCTGGTGCCAGAAAGGCAGACTTTGCAGTGCCTCCATGTGCGACTACCTTGAGCAGCAGTTTGAGGGACTTCGCAGGGAGGCGTAGAGGATTGTCTGCAGCAGGACGGCCCCCAGTGGACGGGCGCCGAAGGGTGTGGTGCTCCCCCAGCAGCTCTCATTAGGTTCTCTGTACTTTTKGTAGGTAGTTACTTTACCTATGGGGGAGAGCGAATGGGGAGGTTGAGGGAAGGGAGAGGATGAGGCAGTGGGTAGGTGGGTGAGATAGTCACTATAATTGCATAATGGAACAATACGTCCAATTACAAAAAATACCTTGTTCAGTAATCATCTCACCTGGTAGTTGGCAGTGAAATGTGTGTCTATTGAGGGCAGCACTGTCGAGCAGATGGAAAAATATATAATACCACTTGGTAGTTTTCTGAGCGCATTCACACAAAGCTGTTTATCATGTCCTTATCCACTGCCCCCATTTTGACACTAATGTCAAGCACAAAGTCTGGTTTGATCTTTCTCTCTCCCGTCAGGTGGTCAACCTTCCCTGTGGCCAACATGGTTGCTGTATGGACAGTGGAAAGGACATGGACGTCTCGTTTGTCATG
Organism: Salvelinus sp. IW2-2015; assembly: GCF_002910315.2. Classification (NCBI taxonomy): domain Eukaryota; kingdom Metazoa; phylum Chordata; class Actinopteri; order Salmoniformes; family Salmonidae; genus Salvelinus; species Salvelinus sp. IW2-2015. The sequence continues at coordinate 28,815,265 of NC_036860.1, read as the reverse complement.
CCACTTTAATGCCAGCTGTTGACCATTCTCCTTGAACTCCACCTCCCATCTGCATCCGAATGATGGCATCCCCTTCCTCTTCGACCAAGCTGTGCCACAGGCCCTTGTGCTGTTGGAGAACAGACGCTGGAAGAGTGTGGGACTGCTGTACCAATTGTCCACATACAAAGTGTGTCCCTTGCCGAGATGAGGAGCCAGCATGGTCATCACCGTGAACCCGGACACCCCAAGCCCCTCAATGTTGGATGTCAGTGGTGGACCCTGTGTAGACTATAATGTCCTGGACAAATCCTGTCTTCATGTCGCACACAAAAGAACTTGACCCCAAACCTGTGCCTTTTGGAGGGAATATATTGACGGAATACCAGCCTACCCTTCCATAACATCAGGGTCTCATCAATGCCTAGGTCCTTGTATGGCACAAAGACCCGACCAAATGCGAATGTCAGACTGTTAAGAACATTCATATTTAGGTTGGCAGTAGCATTGTTGATGAAATGCAGGCATCGCAGCAGAACTAGAAAGCGGTCTTGGGAAAAGAGGGTGGCAAAGAAGAGAGTTGAAAACATAGGATCTGTGCTCCAGTATTCTCTTAGGGAGTTCTTCTTTACTATTCCCAAGAGAAGGACTGTCACCAGGAAAGTATACATTTCACAAGATTCCCCCTCACTCCTGGCCCGCTCTTCTCCTGTAGCGCCAAGGCATAGCGATTGGTCTCCTCTACCATGTCTCCCACCAGCTCCTCTGTCAAAAACACCTTAAAGCGCTCTGCCTCAGAGCGAAAAGGCAAGGGGCTTTGCATTCCAGACTGGGACGCATCAAAGCAAACAGCAGGGCCGGCAGGGGTGAAATGGCTGGCAGCCGACCAGCTACCACAGACCTCCTGTACTTCATCCACTGTCAGTCGGCCTGCATTACCACCAGCATCTTCAAAAGGGACCTGGGACTTCGTCAGTGGATAGGGGGCCCTCAGATTCAGGGTTCTCAATGTCTACAAGGTTGGGGGGCAGCTCCTCACTGTCACAATCTGATTAGATTTTCATACTCAGACTCCTTGTCAGAATTGATTAAAAAAAAAAAATTAAAAAAATTAAAAATAAACGCCAGAATTTCCACATTTGTGAGTTGTCTCCTTTTGACAGACATTGCTAATGCTACAGCTTGGCCTACTACCTATATACATTAACAACAACACTGAATGGCTCAGCGTGGGAGTCAGCGGTTACGCGATTGACTGCCAGCACACGCCACTTGTATCAACGTTTTACATTTCTGCCAACCAATTGTGCCATTTTGTTAGTTTTGCGTCGTGTAACTTTTGCTTATTGTGTACATGTTGCTGCTACCGTCTCTTATGACCGAAAATAACTACCGGATATCAGAACAGCGATTACTCACCGCTGACTGGAAKAAACTTTTTCCTTTAACGAGTCCGACGAGAAGGATATCCTGTTTTCACTGGAACAGGCCCAGATCCACAACTTTTGCGTGAAGTAAAGACGCAGGAAAAGGGGCTGCAGATCAGGCAGCCTTCTGAGAATCTGTAGGCCGACACCTCACCACTGTGTGAGAGGTGCAAGCAGGATGAGGGAACGTTGACCCCCTTATTTTGGACGTCCTAAGTTACTTGCTTACTGGGCTCTCATTTTTGATTGCTTATCTAAAGCCTTCGATAGAGTTATAGCCCCAGACCCATTGATCGCTCTGTTTGGTACAGTTGATGGAAAAACCAGGAGGGGAAGGCTGTCTCCCTTTGTACTCAATTAGCCAAAAGGCTCATATTGCAATTTTGGAAATTGGAGACTGTACCTACCATTGAAATGTGGTTACGGGATTTAGGGAATGTAATACATATGGAAAAGATTCGATACAATAACTCCAATAGAAGTCATGTTTTACAAATATGGCAGCCGATACTAGATAAATGGTCAAGTCCCACTTCATAACTGGGTTGATGATCTGCTGCTACTCTGTGCTGTACTCCACTCAATATTTATTTTTGGYTTAACTACACTGCTTGTAATATATGCTGTCTTCTTTACATGTACCACCTAATAGGATATTATTTTCTTATTTTGTGTATGTTTGAGTTAAGTTTTGTTTTGTCCTCTAAATTGGCTATCCCATTCAACAGTACAATGAATGTCAATGTTTATATCGCTGTCTTTTTTTTATTGGAAAATAAACATTGTAAAAAGAGAATCTGTAGGCGAGCAAGTAATCTCCCACTGCCATCCGTTATTCTTGCTCATTTGCAATCATTGGATAATAAAATTGATGACATACGATTAAAATTATACGACCAACGGGACATCAAAAACTATAACATCTTATGTTTCACCGAGTTGTGGCTGGACAACTATACGGACAATATAGAGCTAGCGGGATTCTCCATGCACCGGCATAAGAGACGCTAACCATGGAAAGACGAGGGGTGTGGGTGTGTGTCTATTTGTCAATAACAGCTGGTTCGATGTCTAATATTAAATAAGTCTCAAGGTATTGCTAACCTGAAGTAGAGTACCTTATGATAAGCTGTAGACRACACCCATCTACCAAGAGAGTTCTCATCTAAACTCAGCAAAAAAAGAAAACGTTCTCACTGTACACTGCGTATATTTTCAGCAAACTTAACATGTTTAAATATTTGTATGAACAAAAGATTCAACAACTGAGACAAACTGAACAAGTTCACAGACACTGTGACTAACAAATGGGAATTATGTGTCTTTGCGGCAAACGGGGGGGGGGGTCAAAAAGTAACAGTCAGTATCTGGTGTGGCCACCAGCTGCATTAAGTACTGCAGTTCATCTCCTCCTCATGGACTGCACCAGATTTTCCAGTTCTTGCTGTGAGATGTTACCCCACTCTTCCAMAAAGGCACCTGCAAGTTCCCAGACATTTCTGGGGGGGAATGGCCTTAGCCCTCACCCTGTGATCCAACAGGTTCCAGACGTACTCAATGGGCTCGTCGCTGGCCATGGTAGAACACTGACATTCCGGTCTTGCAGGACGAGCAGTATGGCTGGTGGCATTGTCATGCTGGAGGGTTATGTCAGGATGAGCCTGCAGGAAGAGTATCACGAGGGAGGAGGATGTCTTCCCTCTAACGCACAGCGTTGAGATTTCCTGTAATGACAACAAGCTCAGTCCGATGATGCTGTGACACACCGCCCCAGACCATGACGGACCCTCCACCTCCAAATCGATCCTGCTCCAGAGTACAGGCCTCGRTGTAAAGCTCATTCCTTYGACGATAAACGTGAATCTGACCATCACCCCTGGTGAGACAAAACCRCGACTCATCAGTGAAGAGCACTTTTTGCCAGTCCTGTCTGGTCCAGCGACGGTGGGTTTGTGCCCATAGGCAACGTTGTTGCCAGTGAGGACCTGTCTTACAACAGGCCTACAAGCCCTCAGTCCAGCCTTTCTCAGCCTATTGCGGACAGTCTGAGCACTGATGGAGGGATTGTGTGGTGTAACTCGGGCAGTTGTTGCCATCCTGTACCTGTCCCGCAGGTGTGATGTTCGGATGTACCGATCCTGTGCAGGTGTTACATGTGGTCTGCCACTGCGAGGATGATCAGCTGTCAGTCCTGTCTCCCTGTAGAGCTGTCTTTTCTTTCTTACRTCAAAATGGCTAACTTATTTTGGTTGATTTATGAATGCATAGAAAATGCTTATTCAGGAAACTAGGTGTATGACGCAAGTCACGACTTTACAGGAGAACAGTTTGAAATAAAAATAACAATGTTTTATCAAAATGCATTTTTCGGCAGAAATGCCTTTAACACGTAAACTTTCATGTGCCTTAATAACAAACGTGTATGCCATCAGTAAATACGAATACAATTGTTAAATTAGGAGCCTTGTTGGTTAAGCCACAGAAAAAAAAGCGCAAACCTTCCCACTAGCAATTATTGGCTGAGATAATGAGTTGGCTGGACATGCTGAGAGAGGAATTTGGATTGGTCAGCCATATTGAAGGCTGCTGTCTATTTAAACTCGTCAGTCTGTGTTGGTAGTCCTGTCGAACACGGCTTTTTTTTATTTTTATGTATTGTGTAGTGGAGCTGCATAAGTGTTGTTCTCCACTTTCTGGAGGATCAAGTTTTGAAAATCAGTGGAATTAGAGTATGATAGCTAAAGAGATGAAGGAAACGCCTGTCTTCGGATTACATCTTCAAACTATGGGCAACTGTGGTATGGCATTTCTGACAGGGAGATGCGTCCATCATGCATGATGATGTATACAGGTAAGATAGCTAGCTAAATTCAGATATTATACATTTCTAATTTTGACAGAAAGTGGTTTCATTTCAAGCTAAAGTGTACTGTTAGCTAGCTAGCTAACATTAGCTGGCTGGCTCCCTAGCTGACGTTATTATCATCCAGTGGCTTTTTTCAAATACCCCGGTATACAGTATATAGGGAACACCGCCCAAGCCTAACGGTCACTGCTAATTAATGTTAAACATACAGCCAATGAAAATCAATACATTGATATAATGGCATTTCAATATCAGCKTTTACTGTAAAGTCATTTCGAGCATCCATACAAAAAAACAAATACGTCGCTAGAAAATAAGTGCTATTTGGTGCAGGGACATCTTCTTTGATCAATGTCTGGCTTTTGACTTGCATCAGACAAGGTGAAATTAAATGAAAAGGAGACTACACTGGCAGAGTGGGATACATTCTTTTCAGTGCATAAAAATTGACCATGGAATATAATCTGGCTGATATCCCAACCCTGTGTAAGAGCACACGGGCGCATTAATACATACGACACACACGCACATAATTCAAACGAATAACAAAGGCAGCAGTAACGACTATCAGATATGGAGAGAATAGGCTTGTTGGTATAAACATACAGTAACTTAACACTGAGCCATTAAACACTATGGATGCGCCCCAAATGGTACCCATGGGCCCTCATCAAAAGTAGTGCACTATGTAGAGATTAGGATGCCATTTGGGATGCAAATGTATGTTGTCCCCCATTAGAAGACAGACTGCCCAATCAACAGAGCATCTGTTCAGGGTGCTTACCCTTGTGCAGAGAGAAGAACCAAGCTCTTCACACCAACTGGGTACGACTATCTACGGACCCAAAGTCGGGATCACCTTGACAGGGAAGGTAGACTAGCTTTGCACAGATGAAATTCAGCTCTTGCTCGCTAGGGTTTGGTTGGTTTGCTCGACGCAGTCTCCATTTTGTTGGTGTATTGAGACAGATTACTTTAAGAAATTCCTGGACACAGAGGGTCCAATGGAACCGAAAGCAGTAATCATATAAAAAGAGCATTCCTCTCAACAATGAAAGAGTGCATGTTTCAGTTTATGTGGTTGGGTTTCTTATGTCACACTGTAAACATTGTTTTTGTGAGTAGAATATGTACCCTTGCCACAAATGAAGAATTGTGGTTTAGATGTCTACCAGAAACGCAGTGACAGTTCCATTGTGTGCGAGTGTGAGAGAGTGAGTGAGAGGCCTTTGAGAGTTAACATAATATCTGCCTGAGTAATGCCTTCTTACTGAGAAGACTGAAAAACATAACCTCATCTGCCAGATTTGCAAGTATGAAACCTAATTTCCTATATAGAGCTCCGGTTGAAATATTTACACAAAAGAGCTGAGAAGTGATAGCCTTGCTACCTTACAAAGTCCACCACCAGATCTGTTCCAAGAGGGAGAGCAACACAGGGCTTTAAAGCCAAACATTGCAACGATAAATTCTGTGGGCAGCATGTAATTTAGCTGGGTTCCTTTGCAGGCTTTGCGTAGGAGGCAGAGGCAAAGAGAGCAGGTTTCAATCACAGAGGTGCCGGGACACACTTGAAGGGAATGAACAGTAATTCAAGTCTTGGGATGGGGCAAGAGACTTGACAGATGAGACGTATGCAAGGGTGCATGCGCACAAGTGCACACACACTAAAGATGAAGCTTCACAGAATAGTACACACACAAAACCAAAATTAATACTGAACATCAGTGGTCACCGACCGGTCAACAAAAAAAATCCTGCTCTGTTTGGCAGTAGGTGCTTGATTCAGCAGCCCTAGCATCAGGAAGGCAATGTGTTGTCATTTTTAACCATTTCATGTGTYTGAAAGTAGAAATCCGCCTACCCGGCAGGCCCAGGGAGCAAATCAAGTGMACCTATAGGCCTACTGCTGGCCGCTCAGATCACCGTGTCTGCACAGTTTCCTCGAGCCATAGACTGTATAGAGAAGCCTTGAATGCAAAGCAAAGTTAGTGGGAGATTTAAAAACTTAAAACCACGACTCTACGAATACAGCAAATAGCTGCTGTTTTTGCGTAAGTTCATGTTTAAATTGTTATTCAGCACTGTCAAAACTTCATCCCTACTTCCACTCACGCTACAACCAGCACTGCAGCTGCAATGAATGAGTAGAGCAAAGTGTTTCAATAACCTTGTTTAATTATTTGTTGCTTGTGTTTGAGGAATATTTCACWTTCCCTGGTCATAGGAGTAACATGAATTAGTGTATTAGGGCAGAAATAATACAGTGCGACTAAAGTTTCGCCATCAGAAGGAAGACTGCCCCCTTTACTCAGAGAAGGGAAGGAGAAAGGGACGGTGAGTTGGGTGAGAGGCAGCCTCACCACTGATCCCTCCCCTCAGACTGACCATCAGATGCAGACCATCCCTCCAGTAATAACAAAAAGCTAATTATTATGATCACTCAGCTGTGCCTTACAAGTAATACAACAAATGATCTATTACCATTTTGAAATTATATTTCAACACTGGTCTGAGAAGAACAACATGGCAGGGCAATTCAAGCGTAGCCAATATGCAGTGATAATGTATTGGGCCTATAGCATACTGCACAAACCTCATTGCTAGAGAACTGAGCGGTAGATCTCGGCTTGCATTTTGACTCAGAAAAGGTTGGTGACCACCGCTGTACATGCACCCAACGCACAAAACTTCAGAGGAGCACAATCAAGATCACATACACATTCATGAACAAAGCACTCACACAGAAGATAAGGGAAAACAATATGACCTCTAAGGAAAGGGAGATTTTTTTTTTTTATTATGCCGGTTTTGTTGTAGCCAAATTGCTCCAAGATTATGGAGTGACTGACATGTCTATAATTGATATGGGAGTTTGGGGAGGCCATTGGATATAAATAAAATATTCCAAMATTTTTCCATACACACAAAAAGCTTATTTATCAATTTTGTGCACACATTTCTTTACATCCCTGTTAACATTTCTCCTTTGCCAAGATAATCCATCCACCTGACAGGTGTAGAATATCAAGAAGCCGATTAAACAGCATTATCCTGGTGCACTTTGCTGGGAACAAAAGGGCACWAAAAATGCGCAGTTTTGTCACAACACAATGCCACAAATGTCTCAAGTTGAGGGAGCGTGCAATTGGCATGCTGACTGCAGCAATGTCCACCAGAGCTGTTGCCAAAGAATTTAGAGAATTTGTCCACCAGAGCTGTTGCCCAGGGTGTAAAGTACTTACATAAAAATACATGAAAGTACTACTAAAGTAGTTTTGGGGGGGAATCTGTACTTTATTTATATTTAACAATTTAATTTTACTCCACTGCATTCCTTAAGAAAATAATGTACTTGCTACTCCATATATTTCCCCTGACTCGCAAAAGTACTCTTTTACATTTTGAATGCTTAGCAGGACAGGAACATTGTCTAATTTAGGCACTTAAATAGAATCCCTGGTCATCTCTACTGCATCTGAACTGGAGGACTCACTAAATACAAATGCATTGTTTGTAAATTATGTTGGAGTGTGCCCCTGGCTAGCCGTACATTTAAAAACAAGATTGTGCTGTCTGGTTTGCTTAATAAGAAATTTGAAATGATTTATACTTTTACTTTTGATACTTAAGTATATTTAAAACCAAATCCTTTGCTTTTATTCAAGTAGTATTTTACTGGGTGACTTTTACTTGAGTAAAAGTAAGGATACCTTAATAGGAAATGACTCAAGTATGACAATTGGGTACTTTTTCCAACATGGGCTATTGCCAATGTTGTTTTAGAGAATTTGCCAGCTCGTCAAACCAGCCTCACAACCGCACGTGTAACTAAGCCAGCCTAAGACCTCCACATCAGGCTTCGTCTACGACCAGCCAACCGGACAGCTGATGAAACTGAGGCATATTTCTGTCTGTAATATTTAAAAAATTGGGGGGGGTAACTCTTCTGATCGGCTGGGCCTGGCTCCTAAGTGGGTGGGCCTATGCCCCTGCCCAGTGATGTGAAWTCTATATTTTAGGGACTCCTTTATTTATTTCAATTGACTGATTTCCTTATATGAACTGCAACTCAGTAAAAATGTGGAAATTGTTGTGTTTATATTTTTGTTCAGTATATCATCTTAGCCAAATGTAATTGAACAGGGAAAATGTTCCATCCGACTGTATAATGTATCTGAACTTCCTCTATTGTAGAAATATAGGCCTATAGCAAACTAGGTCTGACCAACTTCTAGTTGCAACTGCTAATTGTCGAGATGAACACAAGTGTATTTTTGTGCTCAGAGTCAAAAATACAAAATCACGTCACCAAATCATTGGTTAAACACCTTCACAAAATAATAACCCTTGGAGGACCCTCTACAGCAGGGGTGTCAAAGATATGGCCAGTGGACCCGGTTTGCCCCCCGCTCCATTCACTGACCCCATTCCATGCGCTCTGCGTGGGGCTGCTCAATGACTAGACGTGAGATAACTGTTAGATAGCTACTTTGTCAGATAGCTACTTTGTCACTAAACTCAGACAAAACTCAGAGCATTATTTTCTGTGAAATCTCTGTCGACGGTTAATGTTCTAGTCATATTTGACAAGGTTGAAGAACTTCTGACACCACCGTGTTATGATTGTAGTAAGACTACAGAGGAACTGCAAAGCAGAGCAAAGCAAAATGGCTCAGCTTCAAAATGTTAGTGATCAATTTTGTCATTCTTGAAAATGATACCCGCGGCCTGGCCTGTGCCCACATAGCAGGGATCTTGGCTCTGGTCAAAAGTAGTGTACTATGTAGGAAATTGGGTGCCATTTGGCATGCACACATTGTCAACCAGAAAACCCTAAGGGCGTGCTGCACCACATCCCATAAGCTTTTTGTTACAGCAGGCATTAGCTGTACTCCAATGTGTTTCTGGTGGACTAGGTCTGCATCCCGAATTTAACCCTATTCCCTACACTACTTTTGACCAGAGCCCTATTGGCCCAGCCCTGGTCAAAAGTTGTTCTCTATGTAGGGAATAGGGTGCCATTTGGGACACACCCTAGACCTTCAATGAACACGGGAAAAGCGAGCCCTCTGGATTCACAGTTCGCTCCACTTGTTCTCTACAGACGAGAGAAAATTAAAGACAAATCTAACTCAAAAGGGTTGTATAAAAATGACACAAAAACTACCAACAATGTCCTCTTGACAATCCATTATGTGAAGGAGGGAAAGGGGAGGGTACAGAGAAAAGCAATAGGGCAGGGTAGTCCTTTCTAATCTTGGGCTTGCTGAGAAAAAGGCATTGAATGAAAAGGCTTTTACTGAAGCCTGCAGAGCCTCGGCATAAAAGGTTTTATGATGAGTGATGCCAAAAAACTATTGACATCAGATTTGTTTTCTTTTAGTGCACTTAGGAGGCACGCAGTTAGACCAGATCTACTCCTCTCCAGTGTAGTTTAGCATCTTGAATTTCAGAGCTTTTGGAGATGGACAAATTAAGAGGGTCCCAAGCCCTCGGGCAGAAGGAAGGATGGGTTGTGATCTTCGGCTGTTTTGTTTGGTCTTTTACAATGCCTTCAGAAAGTATTCCCACGTCTACATTTGTTTCAAATTTTGTTGTTACAGCTTGAATATAAAATGGATTAAATTGAGATTTTGAGTCACTGGCCTACCTACACACACACACACACATAATACCAAAGTGGAATTATGTTTTTGAAAATCTGAAATGTCTTGAGTCAATAAGTATTCAACCCCTTTGTTATGGCAAGCCTAAATCAATTCAGGAGTAAAAATTTGCTTAACAAGTCAAATTGCATGGACTTTAACATGGTTTTTGAATGACTACCTCATCTCTGTACACCACACATACACTGTGGCTTAGTTAGTTGTGACTTAAATCAGCTTGGAAAATCTATGGCAAGACTTGAAAATGGCTGTCTAGCAATGGTCAACAACCAACTTCAACGAGCTTGAAGTATTATTTTAAGAATGTGCAAGTATTGTACAATCCAGTTGTGCAAAGCTCTTAGGAACTTACCCAGTAAGACCCACAGCTGTAATCACTGCCAAAGGTGCTTCTAACGCGTGTTGACTGAATAGTTGTGTAAATATAATATTTCTGTATTTCATTTTTCTATCAATTTGCAAACATTTCTAAAAACCATTTTGTTCACTTTGTCATTAGTGGTATTGCGTGTAGATGGGTGAGGAAAAAATATAATCTCTTTTGAATTCAGACTATAACAACAAAACGTGGAATAGGTCAAGGGGTATGAATACTTTGAAGGCACTGTACCATGTTAAAATGTACTACTCAAAAAGGATGAAGAACTACAGAGAAGGAACATTAAAATCCTAGTTGGATGCAATGCACGCCAATGTATCATGTTACATGCCAAGTTAACTGTCAGTGGAGGTTGGAACCAGAACAAATGTGTGGACTGTACGCAGTGTCCAACAGAGACAGAATTTGAAGAGGAAGAGAAATTGTGACATGGTTGGGACTGCTTACCATGTTCTTATACATTTTAGCTCTAATTAAGGTCACTCACTTTAATCTTACCGACAGAATAGAAACRATTGGCAAACACTTACAGTTAAACACTTCACATTACCTTTACATCTAGCTGACGTTTGTGGGCGTGAAAGGTGGGGTATATTTTTGCCTGTTTGTGTGTGAAGCGTAAGAGGGGGGAAAAAGCACAATGTACCGAGTACTCCGGCCCATATGAAATGGGGTCATCATTTCATTTTTTTCTCTTGACAACCTCGGAATCGCTCCAAAACAGCCAGGGCCCACAGCACTCACATGATGAAAATGGTGTGTGCGACACTCCAGGAAGTAAATAGGGGGCAGGGACCTGCACTTTCACTGTGTAATTAAAATAATGATAATAAAATGAAGTGTTCATTGTGTGCGCCACCAAGTCTGGCGGTTTGCCACTTATCCAGTCACCACTGCACCTTGGAACAGCCCTCGGGCTCTGTCCAATGAGAGGAAATGGCCAGTCCAATAAACACTTTGAGCGTCACTGATTGGGGGTTGGACAAAAAGTGTCCAGTGAGTAATCAGATAAGAGGAAGTAAATGGAAATACTAGTTGAAAATAGGAGACCTTGCGGAGTGAAATTGTGTTGCTTAGTAAGAGACACCAAACCATCTCTCTACTGCTATATGCAGCAATTTTCACTGCTTCACACTGTGCAGTTGTTCACTAAAACCAAACGCCAGATTTGTAATTCTCATCTTCTGTGGTTTACAGTGGCACATCTTAACAATTTCAGTGGTCTAAACAAATATACCATCCTATTAATCATATCTATGTACGTCAATAATTCATAAATACACCCTTTTCCAGAGATATATAATGTATAGCCTAATTCAATGGCTATATAGAGTATGTTGAATTACCTGAATCACAAAAAAGAAACAGCCATCACCTAGCCTACAACTGGTGCCATTGGAGAAAGGTGTCCTTGAAAGTCAATATAGCCACAAGGAGGGAGATGCTGTATACCCATAGCGCTCTGGTCAACAGTAATGCACTTGTAGGGTATAGGGTGCCATTTGGGACATAGCCCTGACAGTGTCTTGATCCACTTAGGTCCTCTGCTCATGAAAATAAAAAAATGCTGACAAACATTGCTCTGTTCCATGCTATTTTCAAACAAAAAAAATTCAGTAAGTCTCAATAATAGTAAAGTTCTTGGCTGGGGGTCCATAGCAGTGGCATGTACAGGATTTAAAGGTTATGCAATCTTGCTGTACAGCCCTGCTGGCACATCAAACAGCAACTGACCCCAAAGTCTCCCCACTGATGTGTCGCATGATCAAAGCCAGCTTAGAGGGACACAACGACAGTCGGCGGCCACGGAGCCGCCTCCCCCCACACACACACAAAGAGCCCAGGGGGGACACAGAGGGCTGTGTGGTAGAGAGAGTGGGCCAGGGCTGCTGAGCTAGCTCTTAATCATAAACCCAGCATCAGCATGTCAAGCCCAAAGGGCTAAACACAGCCAGCTCTCCCTCCCTCTCATCAGGAACCCTTATTACCACAACACAGGAGTATACCTTCGTCCCAAATAGCACCCCATTCCCTATATAGTGCACTACTTTTGAACAGGGCCGATAGCGCCCTGGTCAAAAGTAATGCACTACGTGTRACCGACTGGCTCGATTCAGTCTTGTAGCAAAATTGGAAATTGTGTTTTTTACATTGGATAAAAGTAGACTCCGAGCTAGAAAATGGTATATCATACACTACAGTTGAGGAACAAGGGGAAAGTCATTCTGCTTTAAAAGTTGATCAACTTGTAACCTCACTTTTGAGAAAATAGCCCTTGAGAATGTTTTGGTACACCAACTGGAGAGCTCTTCTTTGTCTACACCCATTCTGCATCATTCACACTATCTTAAAGAGCTGGGTGGGGCTAGAGCTTAAGGATTCACAGGTGAGGCCATGTACTAAACAACCAAAGATTAAGACTAAAGGCTGGTTTATGCTACGGGTGTGTTCATAAAGTACTAGAAAATGGTGCCGATAGATAGGGCAGCCGTGCTTCTAGCTCCTCGGCAGCTTTGCAGTATTAAGTTAGTGTTTAATTTYTTACATTATTAGCCCAGATTTGTTTTGTGTTATTACATACAGCCAGGAATAACTTTTGGATATCAGAGCGGCGGCAACTCCCCAGCATTATGACCAGGAATACAACTTTCCCGAATCGAATCCTTTGTTCGTAGCCCCCAGGGCAATTTAACTGATTCCAGAGACTGATCCAAAACACAGCCAGCGGAGAAGAGGTATTCTGAGTGGACTTCTAGACCGACTCAGGAGGCTCGCACACCACCCACCACTTCGAGTATATTACTCACTAATGTTCACACTCTGGATAATAAAGTTGATGAGCTCAGGGCAAGGATCTCCTTCCAGAGAGACATCAGGGATTGTAACATACTCTGTAAAACAGAAACATGGCTCTCTCGGGATATACTGTGTATTTGTCCATACAGCCAGCTGGGTTCTCAGTATATCGCGCAGACAGGAATAAAGAACTCTCCAGGAAGAAGGCGAGGGTGTCACAATGGCGTGTATAAGTGGCAGGGAAGTCAGGCGCAGGAGAGTCAAATAGAGTGTAGAATGGAGTACTTTAATTAAAGTCCCAGTAATCTGCTCCATAACACTCACGGGAAAAACATAAAACAAATCTGGGTACGAAGACCCGTCGCACACCTATACACAATCAACACAACACTTGACAACGAACAAAATAACAAACAAACAACGTAGACAGACCTGATCATGGAACTTACATAAAACACGCAGAACTCACGAACAGGAACAGACTACAAAAAACGAACCGAACAACCAAAACAGTCCCGTGTGGTGCGCAGACACAGACACGGAAGACACWGGAGACAATCACCCACAAACAAACAGTGTGAACAGCCAACCTATATATGGTTCTCAATCAGAGGAAAACGTCAAACACCTGTCTCTGATTGAGAACCATATAAGGCTAATTACAAGTGACCTAAACAATGAAACACAAAACATATAATGCCCACCCCAACTCACGCCCTGACCCTCTAAACATATACAAAAATAACATAAAATAGGTCAGGAACGTGACAGAGGGTGTATGTTTCATAATTARCTACTCATGGTGTGATTGAGAAAACATACAGAAACTCGAGTCCTTTTGTTCACCCGACCAAGAATACCTCACAATCAAATGCCGTCCATATTACCTCCCAAGAGAATTCTCTTTGGTTAGTCACAGCCGTGTATATTCCCCAAGCGGATACCACCACGGCTCTCAAGGAACTTCACTGGACTTTATGCAAACTACATATCCTGAGACTGCATTTATTGTAGCTGGGGATTTTAAAGCAAATTTGAGGAAAACGCTACCAAAGTTCTATCAACACATTCACTGTAGTACTCACGCTGATAAAAACTTTGTAGACATTGTTAATGTTGTAAATGACTATTGTAGCTGGAAACGGCAGATTTMTCACAGAATATCTACATAGGCGTACAGAGGTGCATTATCAGCAACCATCACTCCTGTGTTCCAACAGCATGTTGTTAGCTAATCAAAGTTTATAATTTTAAAAGGCTAATTGATTATTTAGAAAACCCTTTTGCAATTACGTTAGCACAGCTGAAAACTGTGGTTGATTGAARGAATAAAACTGGCCTTCTTTAGACTAGTTGAGTATCTGGAGCATCATCATTTGTGGGTTCGATTACAGGCTCAAAATGGCCAGAAACAAAGACCTTTGTGAGAAATTGCCAAGAAACTGAAGATCTCGTACAACGCTGTGTACTACTCCCTTCACAGAACAGTGCAAACTGGCACTAACCAGGACAGAAAGCGTGGGAGGCCCAGGTGCACAACTGAGCAAGAGGACAAGTACATTAGAGTGTCTAGTTTGAGAAACAAACACCTCACAAGTCCTCAACTGGCAGCTTCATTAAATAGTACCCGCAAAACACCAGTCTCAAYGTCAACAGTGAAGAGGTGACTCCGGGCTGCTGGCCTTGATAAACTTGGATTAGCTATCACAACGTGGCATTAGAACACAGGAGTGATGGTTGCTGATAATCGGTTAATGTAGATATTCCATTTAATAAAAAAGCTGAAACAGCTGCTCTTGGAAAGCTGCTGGCTAATAATGCTAATCAAAGAACTGCATGACGGTGGACAAATTTAGGATTGGCAGAGGCAAGTAAGACTATAAAACAACGCGGAAGCATAGCCTACTTTTTTTGTCTCTACCCCGTGTCATCTCAGATCATGACACCATTACGACGATATAACCCAGAGACATTCTCTTTCTTGGTCCTTGTGTTGTAGACTGATTGGTGGAAGTCACCTCTAGTTTCTCCAGAGTGGTTCTAGATCTGGTGCTGCATCTGGTGCTGCTGGTCTGTGGTAGATTGTGCTTAAACCAATGATATGAGCCCCCACGAGAGAGCCTAACACGGGTGTGTGCCTCGCGGTTGGCGGGATGAGGTGGTGGCGGCACACATGGAACACCTGCCGTTTGATGGGCTGCTGGGAAACGAWGGAGGCTTTTCATCCGAGCGGAGCTCACGCCAACCCTGGACATCAACGGGCACTAATGAACAGCTTTCCAATAAAAGGAGGAAAAACAACAATGTCATGAGCCAATGGATATGTTTTTTATATGAGTCACGCTTAGTGGAGCGAAAAGCAGATACATTTATTTTTTATTAAAGGTCTTATGCCGGAACAATGACAAGGCTATCAGGCACCATCCTGGTTTAATCGTTACTGGTGCAAGTTACATCTGCCAAGAGTTTAAACCGTTATTTTTTTCAGCTCAGGTACAGAGTTCCAAAGCAAGTCTACCACATTCACCCCTAGACTGCTGTTAGATGTGTTTACTTTGAAAGCCTGTGCACTTTAGTGCTCAAGGACATATTGAAAAACAGGCACTTTGCAAAGCCCATTGACATAGTTTTGAATGTCAATATTTATAATGACAAATGCCCTGACTTGCTCTAGGCCTACATTGTTCAATAAGTCACTAATGGTT
Source organism: Salvelinus sp. IW2-2015 (assembly GCF_002910315.2). Lineage (NCBI taxonomy): Eukaryota > Metazoa > Chordata > Actinopteri > Salmoniformes > Salmonidae > Salvelinus > Salvelinus sp. IW2-2015. The sequence goes on along the minus strand of NC_036860.1, from coordinate 28,799,444 downwards.
TGAAAACACAATTGTTTTTGGAGGCAGGAACACAACTGTCAATGCCTAATACCCCAAAGCATGCCAATGCTCTAATTTGTCAAGGCACTGTTCGTGCTTGTAAAACTTGACTAACATGAGAAGTGGGAATATGAAACACTACACTCATAAATATGCAATGGCCCTTCTCAGCATCTATCTATTGCCTGAGTATTCCCAAATACATAGGCCATTGCATACGGTGCAGTTTCCAAGTTACCATAATGCAAAGGCAAAATTTAGCATGACGCTAATGACAGCTTTGAAATCAAAGACTGCAACACGCATAAAATAAACCGATCTGCAATGGAAAGTTACCGCACTTTGAATGTCGTTTATCAATTAATCAAACAAAATAATTAGGTGAGGTGAGTTTGCTTGATGAAAAAAAGTACAGAAAAAAAAAACTGAAATTCTGGAGTTGTCAAAGGCTTCCATGGAACTGTATGCTACAGTAGAAACGACAAAACAATTTACAGAAAGGCACTTACTTTGATAGGAATGTCCAACGTTACTATTTGTAAGGAAAACAATGCAAAAATGTGAGAGCCAGAAAATGTGCCAGTTCGTGAAAGACTGCGCAAATGTCTGCATTGTTGATGTGCGGAAATAATGGGGAAGGGCTCTCCGGGAAGAGGGAAGTTTGTCCGGCTCAGTAAAGCCTAAAATAAGTTGTCCGCAACACTGAAATGGGCTACTTATGCAAATTAATGAGGCGGAACACACCTCAATTCAAACTGTTAGAAAATAATTTTAAATTGACAAGTTGAAAAATAGGCTATAGATAATTAGCAGGCACTGCGTGCTAACTTTCCTATTGCATAACAAATCGCATTTTGGAACAGTTAGTGCATTCTGACATCACRTGCATAAAACAACTCAAGCTGGGGCGAGCGACCGTTAGCGATATTTGGAACTCACATGTGAAAAGGTTAAGTTGGGGTTTGCTCTCGCAATTGTTGTTAGCCAAAAAACAATAGGTTATTCTGGCTGGAATTGTTACTCTCCTGCCATGTACAAATGACCGACATGCAGATCCGAATGATACTAAAATTACAGCACAACACATAATTACATTATCCGACCACCCCCAGTAAAACAAATCCCATCTGAATATGGCTTAAGGCAAGGGCTCTTTCCTCGTCTCTACTGCCTCCACCATATTGTTCTCAATCCCAATATTGTTGGATAATTTTTCTATTATGCACATAGCAACATAGGGAAAGGCACCAATCCTTTCTGATTCAGAAGGGTTGGGTTAAATGCGGAAGAAATTTCAGTTGTACAACTGACTAGGTATCCCTCTTTCCCAATTCTACTGCGCACTGAAGATTGTTTCAGAACCGCGGACAGCGACCATATCCAACAAGGGAGAAAGCAAATGTTTTAAATAGAATATTTTATTAGTGTTACACCATTAATTTGACATAATATAACCATATACAATTTCAGTATTAGAGTGATGGACTGTGCCATCCCCGTAGCCTCCACAATGGATTAGTCCACTAAGACAGGCACGAATCAGACAGGTGTCTTGTGCACTGCTCGACTAAAGAAATCTTGGTCAACCAACAGTCTATCAACCAAACAATTGACCAGTCGACTAAATGGGATCAGCCCTAACTGAGTCTTTCTGGGTAAGTCTAAGAGCTTTGCACACGTGGATTGTAAAATATTTGCACACTAAAAAGGTTTATGTTGGTTGTTGATTATTGCTGGACAGACATTCAAGTCTTACCACAGATTTTCTAGACAATTTAAGTCAAAACTGCCACCCAGGAACATTCAGTGTATATTTGGCTTTGTGTTTTAGTTTATTCAATGCGTTTCCCAGTGTCTGTTGGAAAACRGACTTATACCCTGATGAAGACMGCTTGCCTGTCGAAATGTTGGTTATTAAATTATTGCATCTGAGCTCCWRGAGCGTGCGGCTCTCCTTTTTTTCAAGTGTTCTACTCCGCTAGCCAACACCTCACCTAAACAGGCGTGCATTTCTTTCGCCTCCAGGAAAACAGAGTAAACCAAGTTCTCCACTAGAATTTTGCCTGTGCTGAGCTCTATTCCATTTCTTTTGATCCTAAAAAAAACTCYGTAGTCCTTACCGATGACAAGCATACCCATAACATGATGCAGCCGCCACCATGCTTGAAAATATGAAGATTGGTACTTAGTGATGTGTGATATTGGATTTGCCTCAAACATAAATCCCTGTGAAACAAAGATAAAATGWCAAAGAATGATAGTAAAAAGCTTTGGAGCATCTTAAATGAATTGTGGGCAAAAAAGGMAAACTCCGCTCCATCATTCATTGAAGCAGATGRCTCATTAGCAAACTTAARCATGACATGCCAGCAACAAACGCTGAYACGACACATCCAAGTATATCTGATCAAATTATTAAAAAGACCAGCATTGTTATTTCGAATTCCATAAAGTGAGTGTGGAAKAGGTGAAAAAAGTAAGTAAGTAACGGGGTCTGACAACTTGGACAGAAAATTACTGAGGATAATAGMGGATGATATTGCCACTCCCATTTGTTATTTCTTCAACTTAAGCCATACAAGAAAGTGTGTGTCTTCCGGCATGGAGGGAAGCAAAAGTAATTCCGCTACCTAAGAATAGTAAAGCCCCCTTTACTGGCTCAAACAGCCAACCAAATCACCCTGTTAGCAACCCTTAACAAACATTTGGAAAAATTGTGTTTTACCAGATTCAATACTATTTTACAGTAAATAAATTGACAGACTTTCAGCATGCTTATAGGGAAGGTCATTCAACAAGCACAGCATTTACACAAATGACTGATAATTGAGAAGTTGATAAAAAGATTATGGAGGCTCTTTTGTTAGACTTCAGTGTGGCTCTTGACTTTATTGATCATAGTCTGTTGCTGGAAAAACGTGTGTTATGGTTTTACACCCCCTGCTAGATTGTTACCTGTCTAACAGAACACAGAGGGTGTTCTTCAATGGAAGCCTCTCCAACATGAATCAGGAATTGCCCACGGCAGCTGTAAAGGCCCCATACTTTTTTCAATATTTACTAACGACACGCCACTGGCTTTGAGTAAAGCCAACGTGTATTTGTATGCGGATGACTCAACACTATACATGTGTTACTACATGTGCTACTACAGGGACTGAAATGACTGCAACACTTAAGAGGTGCAGTTAGTTTCAGAGTGGGTGGCAAGGAATCAATTACTCCTAAATAATTCAAAACCTAAAAGCTTTTATTTGGGACAAATCATTAACTAATCCATACACCTAAACTAATCTTGTAATAAATAATGTGGGAAATGAGCAAGTTGAGGTGACTGAACTGTTTGGAGTAACCCTGAATTTTAAAMTGTCATGGTCAAAACATGTTGATACAACAGTAGCTAAGATGGGGAGAAGTAGGTCCATAATTAAGCACTACTCTGCCTTAACAGCACTACCAACAAGGCAGGTCCTACAGGCCCTAGTTTTTGTCACACCTGGACTACCGTTCAGTCGTGTGGTCAGGTGCCAAAAAGAGGGATAGGGAAAATTGCAATTGGCTCAGAAAATGGAAGCACGGCTGGCCCTTGGATGTACATAGAGAGCCAACAATAATATGCATGTCAAACTCTCCTGGCTCAAAGTGGAGGAGAGATTAACTTCATCACTACTTGTATTTGTGAGACGTATTGACATTGTTCTGATAGCTGTAATTCTGTACAAAGTATTATATTGTCATCTCGTGGCGAATTTGGGTACTATAGCTTTTCATTTGCTAACCCTCGGTACAGAGCTATTTCYTGTCAGAACAATCCGAGGAACAGACAGACAAGCTCTACTTTCCATCTTATTAGGCCTTGGTTAAAGTTAAGTCTAAGTACTTTTGAGTTATCCGGACATGCTTTTGCTAATTCAAATGCATTTCCTTATTTGTATCCATTTGTGTGAATGTATATAGATTTTTCTAATACATTTTCTCCTTTCTGTATTGGTTACAGTTTTACAAGCAAAATATAATCTACTAAAGATTCTTAAAAATGGTAMCAGTGCCTCCCTGATTCTTTATCAGAAGAACGTAAACTGTCTGGCAAGCTTTGTAGCTTACACTTTGTGAGGGCAGAACAAACATGTTGAATGTGCCGAGCTGTGTGTTTGAGCTACTGGCATACAGCGCAGACATCCACGCAAGACATACCACCAGAGGTCTCTTCACAGACCAAGTCCAGAACAGACTATGGGAGGCACACAGTATTACATAGAGCCATGGAACTCTATTCCACATCAAGTAACTCAAGCAGTAAAATTTGATTTAATAAACAGATAAAAATACACCTTATGGAACAGAGGGGACTGTGATGCAACAAACATATGTACAGACATACATACAAAACACAATAACATATGCACTATACACACACGTAAACATGGATGTGTTGTAGGTATGTGGTAGTAGAATAGGGGCCTGAGAGCACACAATGTTGTGAACGTATTGTAATGCTTAAAAAGAAAAAGGTTATAACTGCCTTAATTTTGCTGGACCCCAGGAAGAGTAGCTGATGCTTTGGCAGCAGATAATGGGGATCCATAATAAATACAAATAAACACTTTGTATTGAGCACATTAAGTTAATTTCTTTGCTGTTTTACTTTAGTCCCTTAAYGCACACAGGATGCATGTTGTAATATTTTTATTCTGTACAAGCTTCCCTTTCACTCTTGTCATTAGGTTAGTATTGCTGTAGTAACTACAATGTCGTTGCATGGTGAAATCCTTGAGACAGTTCCCGTCCTCTCTGACAAACCAAATTAGGAAGGACACCTGCATCTTTGTAGTGACTGGTGTATTGATACACCATCCTAAGTAATTAATAACCTTCACCATGCTAAAGGATATTCAATATCTGCTTTTTCCATGTTTACCCATCTACCAATAGTGCCCTTTTTTGCAGAGCATTGGAAAACCTCCTGTCGTGGTTGAAATTCACTGGTCAACTGAGGGACCTTACAGATAATGTGTGTGTGGGGTAAGACCAGGTAGTCGTTTTTTTTGGTTTGTTAAACACTATTATTGCACACAGAGTACATGCAACTTGTGACTTACGCACATTTTTACTCCTGAACTTGTTTATTTAGGCTTGGGTGAATACTTACTCAACATTTCAGCCTTTCACTTAGAATTAATTTGTCAAAATRTAAAACGTAATTCCACTTTGACATCGAGGTATTGCGTGTAGGCCAATGATACAAAATCTACATTTAAYCCATTTAAAATGCAGGTTGTAACATTTTGGGGRGAAAAGTCAAGGTGTGAATAGATTCTGTAGGCACCAGAAATACAAATACCCCTGGATGTATTCCGCATTTTTGTTGTGTTACAGCCGGAATTCAAAATGGATTAAATACTTTTTCTTACAAACAATACCCCACAATGACAGTTAAAATATGTATAAMAATCTTAGCAAATGTATTGAAAATGAAATACACAAATCTCTTTTAAATAAGTATACAAACCCTGAGTCAATACTTTGTAGAAACAGCTTTGGCAGTGATTACAGTTTGGAGTCATCTTGGGTATGTCTAAATCAGCTTTGCACATCTGGATTTTCTCCCCTTCACCCATTTTCTTAAGCTGTATGAAGTTCAATAGGGAGCGGAGGTGAACAGCAATCTTCAAGTTTTTCCAAAGACTTACAATGAGATTCAAGTCTTGGCTTTGGCTGGGCCACTCAAGGAAGCCATTCCAGCACTACTTTGGCTGTATACTTGGGGTCTTTGTCCTGTTGGAACGTAAATCTTCACCCCAGTCTTAGGTTGTTTGCAGGTTCAAGGATTTCCCTGTATTTGGCTTCATTTATTGCTCCCTCTACCAGTCTTCCAGTCCCTGCCGCTGAAAAGCATCCACATAGCATGCTGCCACCACAATGCTTCACGGTTGGGTTGGTGATAGACAGGTGTTGAGCTGTGCCTGGTTCTCTCCAGACAGCGCTTTGCATTCAGGCCAAAGAGCACAATTTGAGACTCAGACCACAATCTTTGGCCTTTCTGCAAACTCCAGGTGTGCGGTCAAGTGCCTTTTTCCTCAGGAGTGGTTTCCATCTGGCCACTCTCCCTTAGAGCCCAGATTGGTGAAATGCTGTAGAGACCATTGTCCTTCAGACAGTTTCCCCATCTCAGCCAAGGAATTCTGTAGTTCTGTCAGAGTGGTCATTGTGTTCCTGGTCACCTCCCTGACAAGGTCCCTTCTTGCCCAGTTGCTTAGTTTGGTCGATAGCCAAGTCAAGGTAGAAGTCTGGATAGTTTTCCATATTTTTTTTTTCTCCATTTCCCAAAAGATGGAAAAATGTTAAACTAGAAATTGTTTTATACCTTGCCCCAGATATATGCTTCTTCACAAGTCTCAGAGCTACAGACTGTTCCTTTAACTTCATGATATAGGTTGTGCTCTGACATGCACATTTGAACTGTGGGACCTTATAGACAGATGTTTTTCTTTCTAGACCATGTCAAAACAATTGAATTAGCAACCAGGACTCCGTTAAAAATTGTGACAYCAAGGATGATGAAAGGAAATTGGATGCACCGGAGTTGAATTTGGAGCGTCAAAGAGCTGTGAATACTTACGTAAAATAAATATTTTTTTGTAAGTGTCAACAAAAAAAATCACTTTTTCATAATGGGGTATTGTGTGTAGATGGTGAGAAAAAAACATCTAATAAGTCAAGGGGTATTGTTACGCACGCCTCTGAGAAGAGGGAACGCAACACCCTGCTACAACTCAACTCCCCGTGAAGTGAAATAGGTATGGGCTGTAGGTGCGAGTAAGGATGACACAAAAGCAAAATTGACCGCTTACTAGGACTTTATTCCTTTACACGGTAATATGGGGAAAAGGGGCTGGACGGAACCAAAGCAAAGAAAGTAAATGTCAAAGCTCCCCCTCTCCTATCTAACCTGCCTACCCACCTAACTTAGCACCACCTGGTGCGCTAACCAAAATACAGGGGGTGGTCCGCCCAGGTCTTACCTAGTGTGCCTAGACAATGAATATACTACGGGTATATGTATGCCCGCGGGCCTCTTGCCTAAGTATTTATTCCCCTTCCCCCCTGGGAACAAATGAAACAGAATAACAAACAATCCACTTCACAACAAAACTGAGTAAACTAACTCAGGCCACTAAAGAAGCTCTGACAAAGCAACAAACACAGAACATATCAAAGCTGCTACCCAGCAACAACTAACACAGTACATACCAACGCTTTCTGATAAACAACCAACACTATATCACAATCAAATTCTCCAGCAATGATCTCAGCCTGCCTATGATCTCTCTCTTTGAACAACAGAACACTGGCTTTTATATAGCTTCAGACGGAATGGGTAACTAGAAACAGCTGCGTCTTGACGAGGGGGTGGGGTCAGCTCTCCAATCATCAAATGGGGCCGACCAATCAGCTGTTTGGGGAGAATTTCAGGAAGCCATCTCCGGAAACACACTCAAATACACAAGCTACAGAAACTGGGGAACGTAACAGGTATAAATACTTTCTGAAAGAACTGTAGCTGAGAGAGGTCTGAGGCAGGCGTTATAGAGTTTAAGTGCAACCTAAATAACAATGGTTTTGGGAAACAGCTCGGATATTTAATGATGSTCCTACAAAGCTTCTAACGATGAACTTAGCTTTAAGATGTGTTTGGCAAACAGGGCCCAGGACATCTAGAATGGGCGGTGGATACTAGCAAAACCTGCACAGTATTCAGCATATTATTTATAAGTAACCACCTTCCCCACTGGAAGTGTTCATGACTTTCTTTTAGTTACCCATCTGGTGGTATTCTTTCTGCAAATATGGCCGTAATTCTMTAGCCACAATAACAGGATTTATGCTCCCAGCAAATAATGCTGTTAGAACAAAAGCTGCAACATGATTGGGTTTGTTCATGGCTGACAATTAAATAAYGTAGTGATAGTGTAGCCCTACCACACATTTTTGCAGACTGTCAAATGCTACTTAATAATTGGTTGTCAGAGGAAGTCCCTAAAAATGATCCACCCTAGTCATAGACTGTTCTCTCTTCTACAGCACGGCAAGCAGTATCGGAGCGCCAAGTCTAGGTCCAAGAGGCTTCGAAATAGCTTCTACCTCTAAGCCATAAGACTCCTGAACAACTAATCAAATGGCTATCCAGACTATTTGCATTGCCCGCCCCCCCCCCTTCTACACTACTGCTACTCTGTTATTATCTATGCATCGTCACTTTAATAACTCTACCTGCATGTACATATTACCTCAACCAGTACCCCCTGTATACAGCGCCGCTATTGTTATTTACTGCTGCTCTTTAATTACATAATTAAAAGATGACTGCTATGGTGTCATCCACATCCCATCCCAAAATGGCCGCTGTTCCATTTTTTTCCCCCTTGTATTACTTGACATAGATCCAGAAAAGCTAGATGTGTAAATCTAGTAAGTCCAGTATTCTTATCTCTTACTTTTTGGGGTATTTTATTAAAACTGCATTGTTGGGTAAGGGCCTGCAAGTAAGCATTTCACTTTAAGGTCTACACCTGTTGTATTCGGCGCATGTGACAAAATGTGATTTGCTAGAGCCTCGAAGGAATGTGTGTGAATGACATCATGGGTCATAAAGAGACAGTACACTAGTAAAATTAGATTGCTTCTTCTATGCAAATGTTGTTGATCAGTACAATTAAATACAGTTGAAGTCAGAAGTGTACATACAACTTAGCCAAATACATTTAAACTCAGTTTTTCACAATGCCTGACATTTAGGTCAGTTAGGATCACCACAATTTTAAGAATGTGAAATGTCAGAATAATAGTTGAGAATTATTTTTCAGCTTTAATTTCTTTCATCACATTCCCAGTGGGTCATAAGTTTTCATACACTCAGAGGTCGACCGATTATGATTTTTCAACGCCGATACCGATTGGAGGACCAAAAAAAGCCGATACCGATTTAGAAAAACAAAACATTAAAAAAAAAATTAAAAAGAAATTTTTAAAAAAATCGGACGATTTTTATATATTTGTAATAATGACAATTACAAAGATACTGAATGAACACTTATTTTAACTTAATATAATACATCAATAAAATCTATTTAGCCTCAAATAAATAGTGAAACATGCTCAATTTGGTTTAAATAATGCAAAAACAAAGTGTTGGAGAAGAAAGTAAAAGTGCAATATGTGCCATTTAAAAAAGCTAACGTTTAAGTTCCATGCTCAGAACATATGAAAGCTGGTGGATCAATATTCCCAGTTCTTCAACATTACCAGTTAAGAAGTTTTAGGTTATAGTTATAGGAATTATGACCCGTCGACTATTTCTCTCTATACCATTTGTATTTCATATACCTTTGACTATTGGATGTTCTTATAGGCACTTTAGTATTGCCAGCCTAATCTCAGGAGTTGATAGGCTACAAGTCATAAACAGCACTGTGCGCAAGCATTGCTAAGAACTGCTGGAAAACGCAGTAAAATTTGAATGAATGCTTACGAACCTGCTGCTGCCTACCACAGCTCAGTCAGACTGCTCTATCAAATCATAGACTTAATTATAATAAACACAGAAATTTGAGCCACTAATATGGTCAAATCCCGAAACTATAATTTCAAAAACAAAACGTTTATTCGTAAATTAGCTACCAACTTGTGATTACTCTTTGACATGAGGACTAATGAAAATATCTGGACATATTTTCAAAACACTGCAACATTTTTAAAAAGTGGCTCCTCCTGCCTTGTCTTCCTCTTGACCAAGGATTCGTTACGAATTCACCCCCACTTAATTTTTACATGGCCATGTCCAACAGACCTTTGTGTGAGAGTCGATGGAGTCCAATCTAGCCCAGTTGACAAAGCATCACACTTGCATCAGTGATGGCGCTTGGCAGTGGTGTGAGAGAAAAGCCCCACATGCAAGCAGCAAACCCATCCTCCGCGGTTGACAATGCCACACATCAAATGAAAGTTGGAGCAGCCACATTGACAATAGGAAGGCCTCGAGCTAGCCAGCAGATCCGACCCGCTTGCTTACAGCTGCACTAGGGTCGAACAACATTCCTGTGTATATAAAGACACCGTGAGACATGGCTTGGAAAAAGCACTTCAAATTCAGGGATGAAAAATGTGTTGTMCTCTGAATTGTCCCCTTATCCCAAATGTAACACCAAGAAGATTGTTAAGTAGCAGTCATTTAATCTTCTCGGTGTAACGAGAGAACTGAGTACACTGCATCCCTCATCCCTGGATTGAAGTGCGTTTACTAAGCCATACCACGACGGGCTCCGCAGTGTCTTAATCTACACATGAATGCTGTCTGACCCTAGTGCAGATGTAAGCAAGTGGGTTGGATCTGCTGGCAAGCCTGCGACTCCCAACTTCCCAAATGTACTATCCAGATTAGCAGGTAGCTGATGGTTTGGATTCCTTCTCCAGACYGAGTTGACATTGTCTGGATATCGAGAAATAACAAGCAAGGTTTGAGTCAAGTTGATCCAGTTGAGTTTATTGGGGGGAACCGCTCTAGATAAATCTAATTACTGAAGGGCCTTGTCCCAATTCATTTGAAAGGTCTATATTAAAATGTGACCTCCACATTCCTGGAGCTCAATGGATCTTGTCAATGGACGAAGGGTATAACATCAGGGGGRAAAAGTTTGAATAGCCTTTTAAGCAGGTTGCGTTGTTGTACACAAGTGAGATCAACTTCAGTTAGAGGCTCTGAACAGGGTAGGTGAGCCAGTCTTCTGAAATGTTCATGAATATATAAAACAAAAAGGTCAGTGCACATAGGCAGACAGTCACTCTCCCCTGCTGAGCAAGATGTGATTGCGCCGATTGAATGCTATTGCATTGAGCCCCATGCATATTTTAAAAGTGAATTAACTGAGGTTGCCAGATTGGTTCAATAACTTCAGAGAAAGTCAGATGTATTTCTGCACATCAACATRTATTAGGATTCTAAGGACTTGGAGCTTAGGCTAGTTAATGCCGAGATCGCATGTGCTGTAATCAAACGTTAAGTGTTTACATCATTTATTTTAAAGCCGTCCCAAGAAAAGTGTCACAGACCATGCACAAATGAGCTGAATATTTGGCTCGATGTTTCACCATCAGATTTCCTCTAGCAAATGACAAATGGAAGAAAACGAGTCAATGCACATTTGTTGCATGAAACAGCATTTGAACATTGGTGTCCAGTCTTATCTAAAACAGTAGCACTAGATTGTGGGACGAAAAATTGACTCCACAGCAACACGTAGTGCAGCGTTTCCCAAACTCAGTCCCGGGGACCCCAAAAGGTTCACATTTAGTTTTTTGTCCTAGCACTACACAGCTGATTCAAATAATCAAAGCTTGATGAGTTGATTATTTCAATCAGCTACGTATAGCTCCGACAAAAACCAAAAGTGCACCCCTTGGGGACCTGATGCCTGAGTTTGGGAAGCGCTGACCTAGTGTGTTTATGCATGTGTAGGCCTGTGTGTGTGTGTGTGTGTGTGCACGTGCATGCACGAGGGGAAGGGGTTCATGAAAAATGTGTCCTTCCCTGTAATTTGGAGTCCGACGCATGTTGCCCTCCTAGTTGCCTCAGAGATTGATTTCCCAGGGGTGAAAGTGCTTATTTCAGGGATGGAGTGCTCATCTTTCATTTGGAAACACACTTTTCTTGGGTTAATTCGTTTCTACCGGAGGAGTGTCAGAATCTCAACATTGCCAAATCTTCACTCAACTATAAAAATGGCTCATAATGTGGCCTGTCCTTCCCAGAAATCAATTTTTCAGTAAGGTAGTCCCATCTTGCTCCCAGCTGGCCAGGGAACTGCAGGCTATAGCAGTACAAGTCAGTCATTCTCTCTGCAGACATCATCAACAACTGCCCCAAAGCACACGTGAGAGGGGGGAACGATATACATTAGGAGTTTGGATGTTTGTTCTTATGTTGTATTGTGGATTTGGAGTCTTTGAGACTGTATTCAGCACATGGCCAAAATGCAGTTATTTTGGTAAAGGGAACAAGTTGCCTTCTGACAGAAGTCCACACATCAGACAGACAGACACTTGCCAGCCTCCCCCTGCAGTTTTTCTTTGGAGCGTGTTGTGGAGCAGAAGGCAGACCGACACCTCAACATTAAATAAACAAACACCAACAAGCTCAGAGGGAGATGCGTCTTCAATATGGGACACCTGGTGTGTATTAATTGAGAACACAATCTTTGTCGAGTAAAAACTCATCCAAMCCAGAAGGAATTTTCGGAGCGCCACCCACCACTTTTGCTGCAACCCCACATTTCAAGCTGAACACATGCTTCCTAGGGAGAGGACGATTAAATTGCATCTCTAAAATAAGGGAAAGTCAGTTCCCTAGACACCCATTCCAGATCTGACTGCTTTTTCAAGTGCCCTCAATATGGTACACTGAGTAAGATGTCAGACGACCGACAGCAATTTTTTTACTTTAACTGTTGAAAAGCGATATCAAGTATGTACAGTACACATACACTAAAGGCAATTTTATTTAGATTTTTTTAGACAACCTGCAAACTTCAAGGAGTAGGGTTATTCAAGAAGTTGGTCTGATGGGAATCAAATCAAATKTATTTGTCACATACACATGGTTAGCCGATGTTAATGCAGMGAAAGTGTGTAGCGAAATGCTTGTGCTTCTAGTTCCGACCGTGCAGTAATATCTAACAAGTAATATAACCTAACAATTTCACAACAACTACCTTATACACACAAGTGTAAAGGAATGAATAAGAATATGTACATAACAATATATGAATGAATGACGCCCGAACGGCATAGGCAAGATGCAGTAGATAGTATAGAGTACAGTAAATACATATGAGATGAGTTATGTAGGGTATGTAAGCATTATATGAAGTGGCTAGTGATAAATTGATTACATCAATTTTTTCCATTATTAAAGTGGCTAGAATTGAGTCAGTATGTTGGCAGCAGCCACTCAATGTTAGTGATGGCTGTTTAACAGTCTGATGGCCTTGAGATAGAAGCTGTTTTTCAGTCTCTTGGTCCCCGCTTTGATGCACCTGTACTGACCTCGCCTTCTGGATGATAGCGGGGTGAACAGGCAGTGGCTCGGGTGGTTGTTGTCCTTGATGATCTTTTGGCCTTCCGGTGACATCGGGTGGTGTAGGTGTCCTGGAGGGCAGGTAGTTTGCACCCAGTGCTGGGTTGTGCWGACCTCACTACCCTCTGGAGAGCCTTRCGGTTATGGGTGGAGCAGCTGCCGTACCAGGCGGTGATACGGTCCGACAGGATGCTCTCGATTRTGCATCTGTAAAAGTTTGWGAGTGTTTTTGGTGACAAGCCAAATTTCTTCAGCCTCCTGAGCACTGCTGGGCCTTCTACACCACGCTGTCTGTGTGGGTGGACCATTACAGTTTGTCCGTGATGTGTACGCCGAGGAACTGAAAACTTTCCACCTTCTCCACTACTGTCCCGTCAATGTAGATAAGGGGCTGCTCCCTCTGCTGTTTCCTGAAGTCCACGATCATCTGTGMGGTTATTTTCCTGACACCACACTCCGAGGGCCCTCACCTCCTCTCTGTAGGCCRTCTCGTYGTTGTTGGTAATCAAGCCTAMCACTGTAGTGTTGTCTGCAAASTTGATGATTGAGTTGGAGGCGTGCATGGCCAYGCAGTCGTGRGTGAACAGGGAGTACAGAAGGGCTGAGAACGCACCCTTGGGCTCTAACTCAACAATGAAATAGGGTGGAGGCCAGGCAGCAGGCTATTAGCCAGCCTGCCAGCTTAGTGGAGTCTRCCACTAGCACAGTCAGTGTAGTCAGCTTAGCTATCCCCATTGAGACCGTGTCTGTGCCTCGACCTAGGTTGGGCAAAACTAAACATGGCGGTGTTCGCCTTAGCAATCTCACTCAATAAGATCTCCTCCATTCCTGCCATTATTGAAAGATCTGATACTCATCTCAAAATAGGGCTACTTAATGTTAGATCCCTCACATCAAAGGCAGTTATAGTCAATGAACTAATCACTGACCATAATCTTGATGTGATTGGCCTGACTGAAACATGGCTTAAGCCTGATGAATTTACTGTGTAAATGAGGCCTCACCTCCTGGTTACACTAGTGACCATATCCCCCGTGCATCCCGTAAAGGCGGAGGTGTTGCTAACATTTAGATAGCAAATTTCAATTTACCCCCCCCCCCCAAAAAAGACCTTTTGTCATTTGAGCTTCTACAGTCAGCCTACTCAATCACTTTTTATAGCTACTGTTTACAGGCCTCCTGGGCCATATACAGCGTTCCTCACAGAGTTCCCTGAATTCCTATCGGACCTTGTTGTCATAGCAGATAATTCACATTTTTGGTGATTTTAATATTCACAGTGGAAAAGTCCACAGACCCACTCCAAAAGGCTTTCGGAGCCATCATTGACTTGGTTTTGTCCAACATGTCTCCGGACCTACTCACTGCCAGTCATACTCTGGACCTAGTTTTGTCCCATGGAATAAATGTTGTGGATCTTAATGTTTTTCCCATAATCCTGGACTTCGGACCACATTTTATTACGTTATGCAATCGCAACAAATAATCTGCTCAGACCCAACCAAGTAGCATCAAAGTCATGCTATAATTTCAGACAACCCAAAGATTCCTTGATGCCCTTACACAAAAATCGTTAACCGCCTAACTGAGGAACTCAATTTAACCTTGCGCAATACCCTAGATGCAGTTGCCCCCTAAAAACTAAAAACATTTGTCATAAGAAACTAGCTCCCTGGTTACAGAAAATACCTGAGCTCTGAAGCAAGCTTCCAGAAAATTGGAAATGCGCCACACCAAACTGGAAGTCTTCCGACTAGCTTGGAAAGACAGTACCGTGCAGTATCGAAGAGCCCTCACTGCTGCTCGATCATCCTATTTTTCCAAATTAATTGAGGAAAATAAGACAATCCAAAATGTATTTTGATACTGTCGCAAGCTAACTAAAACAGCAGCATTACCCAAGAGAGGATGGCTTTCACTTCAGCAGAATAATTCTGAACTTCCTTTGAGGAAAAGATCGTGATCATTAGAAAGCAAATTATGGACTCCTCTTTAAATATGCATATTCCTCCAAAGCTCAGTTGTCCTGAATCTGCACAACTCTGCCAGGACCTAGGATAAAGAGAACAAGTGTTTTGGTACTATATCTCTTGACACAATGATAAAATAATCATGCCTCAAAACCGTCAAGCTGCATACTGGACCCTATTCCAACTAAATTACTGAAAGAGCTGCTTCCTGTGCTTGGCCTCCTATGTTGAACATAATAAACGGCTCTCAATCCACCGGATGTGTACCAAACTCACTAAAAGTGGCAGTAATAAGCCTCTTGAAGAAGCCAAACCTTGACACAGAAAATATAAATACTATCGCTCTATCTCGAATCTCCCTTCCTCTCAAAACGTTTAGAAAAAGCTGTTGCGGCAGCAACTCACTGCCTTCTTGAAGACAAACAATGTATATGAAATGCTTCAGTCTAGTTTTAGACCCATCATAGCACTGAGACTGCATTGTGAAGGTGGTAATTACCTAGCAGAGCCTCGGTCTGACGCCATTACATCTGTCCTCGTGCTCCTAGACCTAAGTGTTGCTTTGATACCATCGATCACCACATTCTTTTGGAGAGATTGGAAACCCAATGGTCTACACGGACAAGTTCTGGCCGGTTTAGATCTTACTGTCGGAAGATATCAACTGTAATGTCGGTGTTCCTCAAGGTCCGTTTTAGGACACAATATGGTTTCACTATATATTTTACCTCTTGGGGAGTCATTCGAAAACATAATGTTAACTTTATCTGCTATGTGGTGACACCCAGCTGTACATTTCAATGAAACTAGGTGAAGCCCAAAAATGCGTCACTAGAAGCCTGTGTTTCAGACATAAGGAAGTGGATGGCTGCAACCGTTCTAGCTTTTAAACTCGGACAAACAGAGATGCTTGTCTAGGTCCCAAGAAACAAAGAAATCTTCTGTTGAATCTGACAATTAGTCTTGATGGTTGTACAGTCGTCTCAAATAAAACTGTGAAGGACCTCGGCGTTACTCTGGACCCTGATCTCTGCTTTGACAACATACTAAGTCTGTTCAAGGACAGCTTTTTTCCATCTACGTAACATTTCAAAAACCAAAAGTTGTCCAAAATGATCAAAAAATGTATCCATGCTTTTGTTACTTCTAGGTTAGACTACTGCAATGCTCTACTTTCCCGCTACCTGGATAAAGCACTAAAGTAACTTCAGTTTAGTGCTTACATGGCTTGCTAGATCTTGACTATAACCAAACATTGTGATCATATTACTCAGTGCAGCCTCTCTCACTGGCTTCCTGTTAAGGCAAGGTCGTCTGATTTCAAGGTTTTACTGCTAACCAAAGCATTACATGGGCTTGCTCCTACCTTGTTCCGCTTGGTACTGCCGTACATACAGTGGGGAGACAAGTATTTGATCCATCTGCCGATTTTGCAGGTTTCCTACTTACAAAGCATGTAGAGGTCTATAAGTTTTTATCATAGGTACACTTCAACTATGAGAGACGGAATCTAAAACAAAATTCCAGAAAATCACATTGTATGATTTTTAAGTAATTAATTTGCATTTTATGCATGACAAGTATTTGATACATCAGAAAGCAGAACTTAATATTTGGTACAGAAACCTTTGTTTGCAATTACAGAGTCATACGTTTCCTGCATTCTTGCTAGGTTGCACACACTGCAGCAGGGATTTTGGCCACTCCTCCCTACAGAATCTCTCCAGATCCTTCAGGTTTCGGGCTGTCGCTGGGCAATACGGACTTTCAGCTCCCTCAAAAGATTTCTATTGGGTTCAGGTCTGGAGACTGGCTAGGCCACTCCGGACCTTGAGATGCTTCTACGGAGCCACTCCTTAGTGTGCCATGGCTGTGTGCTTCGTGTCGTTGTCATCTGGAAGACCCAGCCACGACCCATCTTCAATGCTCTTACTGAGGGAAGGAGGTTGTTGGCCAAGATCTCGCGATACATGCCCCATCCATCCTCCCTCAATACGGTGCAGTCGTCCTGTCCCCTTTGCAGAAAAGCATCCCAAAGAATGATGTTTCCCCTCCATGCTTCACGGTTGGGAGGGTTCTTGGGTTGTACTCATACTCTTCTTCTCCAAACACGGCGAGTGGAGTTAGACCAAAAAGCTCTATTTTTGTCTCATCAGACCACATGACTTCTCCCATTCCTCCTCTGGATCACCAGATGGATTGGCAACTGCAGACGGCTGGACATGCACTGGCTTAAGCAGGGGGACCTTTGCGTGCGCTGCAGGATTTTAATCCATGACGGCGTAGTGTGTTACTAATGTTTCTTTTGAGACTGTGGTCCCAGCTCTCTCAGGTCATTGACCAGGTCCTGCCGTGTAGTTCTGGGCTGATCCTCACCTTCCTCATGATCATTGATGCCCCGAGGTGAAATCTTGCATGGAGCCCAGACCGAGGGTGATTGACCGTCATCTTGAACTTCTCCATTTTCTAATAATTGCGCCAACATTGTTTCCTCTTCACCAAGCTTCTGCCTATTGTCCTGTAGCCCATCCCAGCCTTGTGCAGTCGACAATTTTATCCCTGATGTCCTTACACAGCTCTCTGGTCTTGGCTATTGTGGAGAGGTTGGAATCTGTTTGATTGAGTGTGGGACAGTGTCTTTATACAGGTACGAGTTCAAACAGGTGCATTATACAGGTAATGAGTGGAGAACAGGAGGGCTTCTAAAGAAAACACCAGTCTGTGAGAGCCGACTCTACTGGTTGTAGGTGATCAAAATTACTTATGTCATGCAATAAAATGCAAATTAATTATTTAAAAATCTATACAATGTGATTCTTCTGGTTGTTTTAGATGCGTCTCTCACAGTTGAAGTGTACCTATGATAAAATGACAGACCTCTACATGCTTTGTAAGTAGGAAAACCTGCAAAATCGCAGTGTTCAAATACTTGTTCTCCCCCACTGTACCTCACGTACGCTATCGGTCACAAGACGCAGAACCTCTAATTGTCACTAGAATTTCTAAGCAAACAGCTGGAGCAGGGCTTTCTCCTATAGAGCTCCATTTTTATGGAATGGTCTGCCTACCCATGTGAGAGACGCAGACTCGGTCTCAACTTTTAAGTCTTTACTGAAGACTCATCTCTTCAGTAGGTCCTATGATTGAGGTAGTCTGGCCCAGAGTGTGAAGGTGAACGGAAAAGCTCTGGCGCAACGAACCGCCTTTGCTGTCTCTGCTGGCCGGTTCCCTCTCTCCACTGGGATTCTCTGCCTCAACCCTATTACAGGGGCTGAGTCACTGGCTTACTGGTGCTCTTCCATGCCGTCCCTAGGAGGGTGTGACACTTGAGTGGGTTGAGTCACTGACGTGATCTTCCTGTCTGGGTTGGCGCCCCCCCTTGGGTGTGCCGTGGCGGAGATCTTTGTGGGCTATACTCGGCCTCGTCTCAGGATGGTAAGTTGGTGGTTGAAGATACCTCTAGTGGTGTGGGCTGTGCTTTGGCAAAGTGGGTGGGTTATTTCCTGTCTGTTTGGCTCTGTCTGGGGTATCATCGGGGGCCACAGTGTCTCCTGACCCCTCCTGTCTCAGCCTCAAATGTTTATGTGTCGGGGTTAGGGTCAGTCTGTATATCTGGAGTACTTCTCCTGTCTTATCCTGTGTCCTGTGTAATTTAAGTATGCCCTCTAATTCTCTCTTTCTTCTCTCGGAGGACCTCAGCCCTAGGACCATGCCTCTCCTTGCTGTTCCCAGTCCACCTGGCCATGCTGCAGTTTCAACTGTTCTGCCTGCGGTTACGGAACCCTGACCTGTGTCACCGGACGTGCTACCTGTCCCAGACCTGCTGTTTTCAACTCTCTAGAGACAGCAGGAGCGTAGAGATACTCGTAAATGATCGGCTATGAAAAGCCAACTGACATTTAACTCCTGAGGTGCTGACTTGTTGCACCCTCGACAACTACTGTGATTATTATTATTTAACCATGCTGGTCATTTATGAACATGTTCTGTTATAATCTCCACCCGGCACAGCCAGAAGAGGACTGGCCCCCCCTCATAGCCTGGTTCCTCTAGATTTCGGCCTTTCTAGGGAGTTTTTCCTAGCCACCGTGCTGCTACACCTGCATTGCTTGCTGTTTGGGGTTTTATGCTGGGTTTCTGTACAGCACTTTGAGATATCAGCTGATGTAAGAAGGGCTATATAAATACATTTGATTTGATTTGTGGGGACCCAGTGTTGAGGATCAGCGGGGGGAGATGTTACCTACCCTCACCACCTGGGGGCGGCCCATCAGGAAGTCCAGGATCCAGTTGCACAGGGCGGGGTCGAGACCCAGGGTCTCGAGCTTAATGATGAGTTGAAGGTACTATGGTGAACGGTAATCGGTGAACAGCATTCTTACATAGGTATTCCTCTTGTCCAGATGGGTTAGGGCAGTGTGCAGGCGATTGCGTCGTCTGTGGACCTATTGGGGCGGTAAGCAAATTGGAGTGGGTCTACGGTGTCAGGTAGGGTGGAGGTGATATGGTCCTTGACTAGTCTCTCAAAGCACTTCATGATGACGGAAGTGAGTGCTACAGGGCTGTAGTCATTTAGCTCAGTTACCTTAGCTTTCTTGGGAACAGGACACATGGTGGCCCTCTCGAAGCATGTGGGAACAGCACACTGGGATAAGGGATTGATTGAATATGTCTGTAAACACACCAGCCAGCTGGTCTGCGCATGCTCTGAGGACGCGTCTGGGCCTGCAGCCTTGCGAGGGTTAACACGTTTAAATATTTTACTCATGTTGGCTACAGTGAAGGAGAGCCCGCAGGTTTTGGTAGCGGGCCGTGTCAGTGGCACTGCATTGTTCTCAAAGCGAGCAAAAAAGTTGTTTCGTCTGTCTGGGAGCAAGGCATCGTGGTCCACGACAGGGCTGGTTTTTCTTTTGTAGTCCGTGATTGACTGTAGACCCTGCCACATACCTCTCGTGTCTGAGCCGTTGAGTCTGAGCCGTTGAATTGCGACTCCACTTTGTCTCTATACTGACGCTTAGGTTGTTTGATTGCCTTGCGGAGGGAATAGCTACACTGTATTTGGTCATGTTTCCAGTCACCTTGCCCTGATTAAAAGCAGTGGTTCGTGCTTTCAGTGTTGCGCGAATGCTGCCATCAATCCAAGGTTTCTGGTTGGGGAATGTTTTAATAGACGCTGTGGGTACAATATCACCGATGCACTTCCTAATAAACTCGCTCACCGAATCACCGTATTCGTCAATGTTGTTTGACGTTATGCGGAACATATCCCAGTCCACGTGATCGAAGCAGTCTTGAAGCGTGGAATCCGATTGGTCGGACCAGCGTTGAACAGACCTGAGCGCAGGTGCTTCTTGTTTTAGTTTCTGTCTATAGGCTGTGAGCAACAAAATGGAGTCGTGGTCAGCTTTTCCAAAGGGAGGGCGGGGGAGGGACGTTTACGCATCACGGAAGTTAGAATAACAGTGATCTAGTGTTTTGCCAGSCCTGGTAGCACAATCGATATGCTGATAGAATTATGGGGAGCCTTGTTTTCAGATTAGCCTTATTAAAATTTTACAGCCCTCAGGATATGTGGTTTCCAGTTTACATAGAGTCGAATGAAGTTCTTTCAGGGCCGTCGATGTGTCTGCTTGGGGGGGGGGGGGGGGGGGGAATATACACGACTGTGATTATGATCGAAGAGAATTCTCTTGGTAGATAATGCGGTCGGCATTTGATTGTGAGGAATTCTAATTCAGGTGAACAAAAGGACTTGAGTTCCTGTATGTTGTTATGATCACACCACGTCTCGTTAATCATAAGGCATACACCCCGCCCTTTTACGAGAGATGCTTGTTTGTCGCGGCGTGATGGGTGAAGAAACCAGGTGGCTGCACCGACTCAGATATCATGTCTTGGGTGAGCCATGTTTCCGTGAAACAAAGAACGTTACAGTCTCTGATGTCTCTCTGGAATCTACCCTTGCTCGGATTTCGTCTACCTTGTCAAGAGACTGGACATTGGCGAGTAGTATGCTCGGGAGCGGTGCGTCCGTCTATGGAGCCTGACCAGAAGACCGCTTCGTCTGCCCCTTCTACGGCGCCGTTGTTTTCGGTCGCCGGCTGGGATCCGATCCATTGTCCTGGGTGGTAGGCCAAACAGAGGATCCGCTTCGGGAAAKTCGTATTCCTGGTCGTAATGTTAGTGAGTTGATGTTGCTCTTATATCCAATAGTTCCTCCCGACTGTATGTAATAAAACCTAAGATTTTCTGGGGTAACATTGTAAGAAATAACACATTAAAAAAAAACTTTTTGGATTGGTCTTACTTTGGTTTTTCCAGGCGTAGTTATCGCAGCCTCTGAGACTGGGGGGGGGGGTATTAATTTATGAACAAATTAAGTTTCCTGTTGCCAAGAAGAGCATCTCTTGCTCACGCTACCATGCAGCTACTTAAATTTACAGTGCCACAAGCCTCTCCTGGGTACTGGAGTTGAGAAATTTAATTGCTATCAACCAAATTTAAAACAATTTGAAGACAGGCACAAAAACACTTACAAACTCTATTCTTGGCCGTTCTCAGCCCAACTGCCATATTTGCATCCACGTTCAAACACAGATGGTCAGATACAAAGAAAGCAGAAAATAATTTGATTATTTGTTTTGAAGTGTCATTTTCATTGCTGTGGACTGAACACATGCTAAGACAGGACGTTCGAAGGACCTAAACTCAGGGTCTCAAATGTTTTCTGATCTATACTGTTCAGTCTACAACCGTTTTCCCCATTTCTGGCAGACTAACTTCTCAGAAAGGCACAGAAACCGTTACGCAAATGTGAAAGCCATAAAGACACCTACCAATGAAACTCATTGAAAAGAGGTTTCACTGATTTCAAGACTTCAAAACAAGCGCAAAGCTAAACACTGAATGCATGTATTGTTGTGATTCAGATAAGTGATAGGTAAAAGCTGGCTGACATTGTGATAACTAAGGGACAGTATCCCCTGTAATCAGTGCTTTGCTTTGACAACACATGCACATTTGTTCTGTCTGAATATGCACATATAAACTATGCAGTATAAAGAGTACACACAGACTGATCAAACTACTTCAAACAAAAGTAGACCCACTCTTACACCACTAAGAAAGTGTCTATAACGGGCCTCCCGGGTGGCGCAGTGGTCTAGGGCACTGCATCGACGTGCTAGCTGCGCCACCAGAGTCTCTGGGTTCGCGCCCAGGCTCTGTCGCAGCCGGCCGCGACCGGGAGGTCCGTGGGGCGACGCACAATTGGCCCCGCGCGGTCCGGGTTAGGGAGGGTTTGGCCGGTAGGGATATCCTTGTCTCATCGCGCTCCAGCGACTCCTGTGGCGGGCCGGGCGCAGTGCGCACTAACCAAGGGGGCCAGGTGCACGGTGTTTCCGCCGACACATTGGTGTGGCTGGCTTCCGGGTTGGAGGCGCGCTGTGTTAAGAAGCAGTGCGGCTTGGTTGGGTTGTACTTCGCACACGCATGGCTTTCGACCTTCGTCTCTCCCGAGCCCGTACGGGAGTTGTAGCGATGAGACAAGATAGTAATTACTAGCGATTGGATACCACGAAAATTGGGGAGAAATGGGGGTAAAATTGTAAAAAAATAAAAAATAAAGTGTCTATAACCTTTGGGGAAGTAAAAAGGCAGTAACTGCTACTTTTCAGAGTGTGAACTTGAACCACAGTAGATTTATATCAAGAATCTGTAAATCTTTCCTTTAAATGTAATTTAAAACACTCACCTCATTAGTTCAGTCTCATACAGTGCAACCCTTTAAATTATGCAAAACTTAAATTTCACTAAAGCACATTGGCAACATTTAAGTTGATATTAAACTATATGGAAGTGCAGATCAACTTTCTGGAAAAGTCCCCAAAGCATTATGCCTTGGGTGTGACTTACTGCATATGTGATGAGTCCATCATTAGGTAGTACAAGAACTAACTCAATTCAGTGGGGGAAAAAAAGATGAATGAAATCACAGCATGTAWCATCTACAGTGAACTTAAATACCTTCCACCTATTATGGAAATACTTCGTAGTGTACCACATTTAATTAAATGTCATACTCGTAGACAAGGTCTCACATTTAAATAAAAGTTATGCATTAGGACCTCTTGGATTTAGTGGTGTCAACCAAGACCCAGCGCAGAGGCTTTCCCAAGCAGCAACACCAGCCTTGGAGTAAGGCTTTCAGGATTGTGAATCATGCCGAGACTACACTGGCGCCCTAAACCCAGGTCGTCGCCACCCTCGGTCATAAAGAGATTAGATGAGGATGGTAACCAAGCAGACCACCAAAGGGTGGTCTCATCTACCCACTCTTATTCTRCAGAGCTGGTCCAGTCCAATTCTAAGACTGCAAGCCTTTCCAATCTCCCTTGTTAAATGAGAAGAAGTCTTACTTAGGTTGGTTAACTCTGCACAAACCAGCAAGGCCCACTGCAGTGCAGCAGATAAAATATCCCCAGATGGTATGTGGTTTTGTTCTGCTGTACTGGGAGAGGGAAGATCCAGTTCCCTACAAAATAAATAGTCAAATGGCGCAGTTTAATGGRAACCCTCAACCAATTGCTCATTTTAAGTCATTGGATAAAGACAAGTCTACACTAAAGGGAGGTTATACAGTTTTCCACATTAATCTGTTCCACTCCAGTAGTCTTAATTATTGCCCTTACTGCCATTTCACAGCCTTTCAAAAACAGCTATTTCATATTCGCTTATCATTTTCCTGCAGCGAAAGCCCAATTATTTATCTCCTTTTCCCCAAAATAAGCATCTCTTTTGTCAAGATGACAATCCCAATGATCTAGATGTCATAGAGTGATTGAGCTAAACTGGTGCAGGGAATGAAGGTTACAGTCTTAGAAGTCAGACATCCATTCTACTATATTCTAACAAAGTTAATTTCTTGTATTGCCCACAAAATCATCTGCCAGCAGCTCTCATGTCTGTTGGCCCAATTATAGAAATAGGACTACAGCTTCATGTTTATGCAAATGCTGCATGATACTTGATTACATCTGAAAAACCTAGAAAGCAGTTACATGATTTTACAGTTAGGCTAATGGCCAAATAGTGAACAACTCGCTGCAGGTAAAAGCTTAAGAATGTAGCCATGAACAAAAAGAAGACCATGTTAACTTTGTTTTCTATGATGGTTAAACAGACGGCCAAGACATCTTGCCTGGGGGAGGAACATTTTACACTGAGTGTAAAAAACACTAAAGGACACCTACTCTTTCAATGAAAGACTAACTTGGTGAAAGCTAGTATCCCTTAATGATGTCACTTAAATCCACTTCAAATCAGTGTAGATGGAGGAGACATGTTAAAGAAAGATTTTTAAGCCTTGAGACATGGATTGTGTGTGCGCGCCGTTCAGAAGCGGAATGTGGAAGACAAGATTTAAGTGCCTTTGAATTGGGTATGGTGGGTGACAGGCGCACTTGTGTGAAGAACTTCAACACTGCTGGGTTTTTCCTTCACGCTCAACAGTTTACCATGTGTATCAAGAATGGTCCACCACCCAAACAACCTGCAGCTAACTTGACAACTGCAGGATACATTGGAGTCCCTGACTGGGGGGGGGGTGCAACTCAACATTTGCAAGGTGTCCTTAAATGTTTTTGCATTATATAAAAGGACTACTTAAAGCAGAAAGACTTTTTCAAAATGGATTGCCATTAAGACCACCTMAGCTGGCATAAAAGAACACTTCAGAAAATGCATTCATCCTTGGGATACTTGTAGATTAAAATGATTGATAGAGGTCTATCATGCAAAGGGTAATGTGCAATGCATGTAAACAACRTGTGCGCCTTTCAGAAAAAAAGGTCATTAAGCCCTCAAGTCCATRGTTGGGGGTCCAGTGTCACACCACATATGAAGGCACCAGTACTCCTGAGAATTACATTGACTAGCCCCTAATTCTGTCACAATACTACTTAGCAATTTCGAAGTGCTGGCGTCTCAGCGGGTGGCTCACGACTATCCACCTTAACATGAAAAGATTTGTGATGTGCCTTTAACGCATGTCATTGGCAGACTTTCAAAGGAGGACGTTTTCACAAATCCTCAGGTTTAGTCTGTTGGARCTATTAGCGTTTGAGATTTAAGTCCATTACGGATCAAACCGAATTCCCAAGCCCATCTGGAAAAGAGTAATAACGGTGCTGATAGAGTAACAAATCTGACAAAAATAGAAGCACATACCGTCATTTTGACATATMAATTWWAAAAARGGGGCWATCTGCAGTATCTAGATTAATTTTTGAACTTTTAATTTAATATACCCATTGATTCTTGAATACCTCAAGCTTAGTTCAACTGTCATACCCCATCAGAACCCAAAATATAAGCAATGTTTGTAAACAAAGTAAATGCAGTACAGCTTTAACATCATTAAAACTATCATTTCAGATAGACTAATCTATGGAAGGAACAACTATGAATTTGAGAGTGATTACATTTCTTCAGCCCCAATCCCTCATTCTTTTAGCAAAACAACGTTTTGTTATTTTTAAACTTCCGATTTCCACTTTAACTTGTCAATATGGGGCGCTGTGTTTCACTTTGTAAAAAATCGTGCCCAAATTAAAACTGCCTCGTACTCTATTCTAGATCGTACAAATGCATTTATTATTACTATTGGATAGAAAACACTCAAGTTTCTAAAACCGTTGAATTAATCTGTGAGTAAAACGAAACTATGCGCAAATTTCTGACAGAAGTGAAAATCTGAAACGAGGCTCTTCCAGGGCCTTCCTATTATTTGCTTGAAATCTATGGATATACATGCACTTCATACGCCTTCCACTAGATGTCAACAGGCAGTGGGAGTGGAATGGGTGTCTAGCTTGATCTGAGGTCGAACAAGAGCTCTTGGAATGACGTGACCACTATTTCCTTTGTCTACCAAGGCCATCAGCATTGGCTTCTGAAAAGCGTTCGGTATAGACGGCTAATATCTCCGGCTTTGATTTTATTTGATACATGTGATACTATCATCGTAAAGTATGTTTTTTCAATATAGTTTTATCAGATTATTCAACGTTTATCGGGAGTTTGAGTTTTCCGTTCTCTGCGTTAGTGAAGATGGACACTTCCCGCCGCCATTGGCTAGCTAAGGTTGAATTCGACAAGAGAAGAAGAGGACATTCTAAAACCAAACAACGATTTATTCTGGACAAAGGACTCCTGTGTACAAGATTCTGATGGAAGCTCAGCAAAAGTAAGAGCCATTATGATGTTATTTGTATTTTGTGGGAAAATGTTTATTCTATTTCCTCCTTTTTGGGGCGCTGTCTCGCTATAACGTAAGCTGGTTGTTATGGTAAAGTTATTTTAAAAACTTAACGGCGATTGCATTAAGAACTAGTGTATCTTTCATTTGCTGTCCAACATGTAATTTTTAGTAAAGTTTATGATGAGTTCTTTGATTATTAGATGAATTCCAAAATTCTCCGGAGATTCTGGTGAATCGATGCTACAATTCACAATGTATAACCACGGTTGCAGCTCAAAATATGCACATTTTCGAACATATAGTCTATTGTATAACCTGATGTTATAGGACTTCATCGGATGAAGTTGTCAAGGTTAGTGATTAATTTATATCTTTTGCTGTTTTTTGCGATCGCTACCTTTGCGGTGAATGAATGCGTTGTGTGTTTGGCTATTGTGGTAAGCTAATATAATGCTATATTGTGTTTTCGCTGTAAAACACTTAAAAAATCTGAAATATTGACTGGATCACAAAGAATGTTTATCTTTCATTTGCTGTACACCATGTATTTTTCATAAATGTTTTATGATGAGTATTTAGGTATTTCACGTTGCTCTCTGTAATTATTCTTGCTGCTTTGGTGCTATTTGTGATTGTAGCTGCAATGTAAAACTATGATTTATACCTCAAATATGCACATTTTCGAACAAAACATAGATTTATTGTATAACATGTTATAAGACTGTCATCTGATGAAGTTGTTTCTTGGTTAGTGACTAATTATATCTCTATTTGGTCGATTTTGTGATAGCTACCTATGCGGTAAAAAAATTGTGAAAATATGCGGTTGAGTCTTTTGCTATTGTGGTTAGCTAATAGAAATACATAGTGTTTGTTGTAAAACATTTTAAAAATCGGAAATGATGGCTGGATTCACAAGATGTGTATCTTTCATTTGCTGTATTGGACTTGTGATTTCATGATATTTATATGCTAGTATTTACTTGTGGCGCTATGCTAGGCTAGTCAGCTTTTTTACTGATGAGGATGCTCCCGGATGGTGATGAAGTAGAGGTTAAAAGGCTTAAAATCTGAACTGTGAAATGGTTTCTCCTGTCAGGGAAAGAAACTAAGGTCTAACATACTGAAATTATCCCACTGGCTAACAGCAGTCTAAATTATACTGAATAAAAACTTAAGCAACAATTTCAAAAGAACTTACTGAGTTACAGTTCYGCGTACTGCCAAATTCTCTAAAACGACATTGGAGGCATCTTATGGTAGAGAAATGAACATGCCAATTGAACGCTCCCTCAAAACATCTGTGGCATTGTGTTGTGTGACAAAACTGCACATTATTGAGTGCTGTTTTATTGTCCCCTGCAYAAGGTGCAAAGCTGTCAAGGCAAAGGGGGGCTACTTTAAATAATCTCAATTATAAACTATATTGATTTGTTTAAAACTTATTTTGGTTACTACATGACGCCGTGTGTTATTTCATCGATTTTATTTCTTAACTATTATTCTACAACATAGAAAACAGTAAACATTTAAAAAAAAACTCTTGAATGAGTAGTTGTCCAAACTTTTGACTGGTAATGTATACATTTYATGGCACACAAGACAGTGATTCGCACCCATCTAATCCATTGCGGAGGCCGCGGGGAGGGCACAGTCCAAGAAGGGGAGTGTGGCTAAGATGCACATCTCTCTCCAGTATACACTCACGCCAATTTGAGCACATTCATTGTTTCATCCGGTCAATGTGTGAATTGTTTGYGTTTGATTGTTAGTGTCTATCAGTTCCCCATTACATGCATCCAGCAGTACATTTACCAATAATTCCTAATCTACAATGTCYGGTTACGTTAATTTCAGTTAAATCATTCAATATATTATTGTTTCAGTCTCTTACAGTTCTCATTGTCAGAGTGGACACATTTTTTTGCAGAGCGCACAACCTGTGCTACACTTGTGAGGAACAAGTTTTGGTTTACTTCATTATATTTACAAGTTCTCAATTTAGTCATTGTTTCTTTAYTTGGAGCGCTCCTGTCAATGTTGAGTAAGGACGCTCACCTGATTACACATGGAAGTAGGCCTATAGGCTACCTGGCCTGCGCGCAAATATAGGCATATCAATGTGCCCATTTGGGGATCTGACAATATTTCCGATTGGCTTAACGCACCACCACCAATGAGCTGTGGAGCTTCTCAATGTAATGTTTTTACCTCAAAACAGCAAGCAAACAAAGTCTGTTTTTACATCTATTGAGAATGACAGTAGTTCAATGTACTTAAAATCTTTCCAGCCCTCTCTTTCGATAACCACTCTGCATTAAAAGGGAAAAATGTGACCGTTTCAGGATACTATGCTATGGCTAGCCAGCTAACTAGGCTAGCCAGCTAACTTAATGTTAACAATAGCTAACAAGCGAGAAACAAACCAAAACATTGTTTAGAAAGTTGCTTTCAGATTGACATAAACTAAGTAAATTTGTTTTAAACAGATGGGTTTATTGGTGTTAAAAATACACCAGTTACACCATTTGGGCTGTCATGCAATCTGTTTATACTTATTCATAACGACAATGACAAATTTGATGTTGGACGACAATAAAATGTTCATGATGTCCCAGGGACACTGTAGTATAAACCAGCCTTTAGTCTTAATCATACTCAGTTTAGCACATCACCTCACATGTGAATCCTTAAAGAGATGGGTTGGGCTAAGGCTTAAGAGGGTGTGAACAATGCTGAATGGGTGTAGACAAGAGCTCTCCAGTAGATGTAGCAAAACAGTCAAGGGCCATTTTCTCAAAAGTGAGGTTACAAGGTCAACTTTCAAACAGAATTACTTTCCCCATTGTTTCTTAACTTTAGCGTATGATATACCATTTTCTAGCTCTGAGTCTCTACTTTTATCCAATGTAAATGACACCATTTCAAAATGTTGCTACATAAGACTGACCGACCGTCTGGATTCAAAATGCCATGCTTTGAGCCAGTGGAAACATAAAATAGGCCTACCCGGTGAGCTCTTATCCCTTACTGTGTCTGTCCCGAGCTCACTGGCACAGGAAACTGAGGGCCCAGAATACTTTATACAATGTTGCAAGTTTCAGGCCGAAACCATCAGTTGATAGTTGTACAATGTTTCAAGTTACAGGCCATGTGATTTATAGGCTATTTAAATATATATGTTGGCTTAATGTAGACTAGTTCTACCATAGTTGGCAATGGAAATAGTAACTTTTTAGGTTTATTTCATTTTCATAGAAGTTTGATTAACCACATTACAATGATTGAGATAAGATGGTATTATAAATTACTGTTCCATGACAATGTGTATATGAAAACCATAACTGGCACGCAGATCTGTAGACATGGTAAGAAATTGGCATTCCACATGAGAAAGGTTGCCGAATTCTTGTTTTTTAATTCCCAGATGACTTTCGGTTG
Organism: Salvelinus sp. IW2-2015; assembly: GCF_002910315.2. Taxonomy (NCBI): domain Eukaryota; kingdom Metazoa; phylum Chordata; class Actinopteri; order Salmoniformes; family Salmonidae; genus Salvelinus; species Salvelinus sp. IW2-2015. The sequence goes on along the minus strand of NC_036860.1, from coordinate 28,769,644 downwards.
ACCAAGATTCGTTTTTTGGTTGGGGTTGACATTTGATCAAGTTCACCATTAACATATTAATTTCCTTTAGATAGACTTCGGAAGTATTAGAATTAGGCCAAGACATACAGCGTTATTGGGCGTTATTGTCACCATAGAAAGAGGTCGACCGATTAGGATTTTTCAACGCCGATACCGATTGGAGCACCAAAAAAGCCGGTACCGATTAAAAACGGCCGATTTTATCTATATATATAATGTGTAATAATGACAATTCCAACAATACTGACTGAACACTTATTTTAACTTAATATAATACATCAATAAAATCTATTTATTCTCAAATAAATAATGAAACGTTCGATTTGGTTTAAATAATGCAAAAACAAAGTGTTGGAGAAGAAAGTAAAAGTGCAATATGTGCCATGTAAAAAAGCTAACAGTTAAGTTCCTTGCTCAGAACATATGAAAGCTGGTGGTTGCTTTTAACATGAGTCTTCAATATTCCCGGGTAAGAAGTTTTAGGTTGTAGTTATAGGACTATTTCTCTCTATATCATTTGTATTTCTTATACCTTTGACTATTGGATGTTCTAACAGGTACATTAGTATTGCTAGCCTAATCTCGGGAGTTGATAGGCTTGAAGTCATGAACAGCACAATGCTTGAAGCACAGCGAAGAGCTGCTGGCAAATGCAGGAAAGTGCTGTTTGAATGAATGCTTACGAGCGTGCTGCTGCCTACCACCGCTCAGTCAGACTGCTCTATCAAATCACAGACTTAATTATAATGACACAGAAATACGAGCCTTAGGTCATTAATATGGTCAAATCCRGAAACTATCATTTTGAAAACAAAATGTTTATTCTTTCAGTGAAATACAGAACCTTTCCGTATTTTATCTAACGGGTGTCATCCATAAGTCTAAATATTGCTGTTACATTGCACAACATTCAATGTTATGTCAAAATTATTATTATGTACAATTCTGGCAAATTAATTACAGTCTTTGTTAGGAGGAAATGGTCTTCACACAATTCACAACGAGCCAGGCRGCCCAAACTGCTGCATATACCCTGACTCTGCTTGCACAGAACAMAAGTGACAATTTCCCTAGTTAAAAGAAATTCATGTTAGCAGGCAATATTAACTAAATATGCAGGTYAAAAATGATATACTTGTGTATTGATTTTAAGAAAGGCATTGAGGTTTATGGTTAGGTACACGTTGGTGCAACGAGTGCTTTTTCACAAATGCGCTTGTTAAATCACCCRTTTGGCGAAGTAGGCTGTGATTCAATGATAAATTAACAGGCACCGCATCGATTATATGCAACGCAGGACAAGCTAGATAGACGAGCAATAGCGTCAACCATGTGTAGTTAATCACTACTTATGTTAAGATTGATTGTTTTTTAAGATAAGTTTCATGCTAGCTAGCATCTTACCGTGGCTCCTTGCTGCACTCGCATAACAGGTAGTCAGCCTGCCACATAGACTCCTCGTGGAGTGCAATGTAAATCGGCCATAGTCGGTGTACAAAAATGCCGATTACCGATTGTTATGAAAACTTGAAATCGGCCCTAATTTATTTAATTTTTTTAATCGGCCATTCCGATTAATCGGTCGACCTCTAATAGAAATGTGAATGATGGCCGTTATTCAGGAAGAGTTATGTTCGTTCCCGCACGCAGTTTTACGAAAGGTCCAATTTATAATGGGAAACATGTGCATGCAAGGCGTGAGCCAAGTTTCTAAGTCAATATTTTGGTGTGTGCGCTGTCTTCTCAGAAATAGCACACGTATGGTTATAAAATGAGGCCCCTGGACTGAGACTGCAATGTGGTAGCTATAGTCCATATCCAGTGTCTGTATGCTCTGTGTAAATGGGCTAGTGGTGGGAGGTATGCCAAGCAAACATGACTTTGCTAACACTTCCACCTCAGGCATGTTGTGCAGCGCAGAGTGAAAGCGGTCTCAGACAAATCGATCCACAGGGGAAGGACAACTCAGATACCATGTTTACTGGTGTTGTGTATGTGCTACATATTCATACCTAACTGATCAGAGATAGCCAATGTCTCCTCGTCTGCTTGATAAGAGATGCTTTTTTCCCCCAGACATGCTTGACGGCATTCAGAAAACGGTAGAACCGTCTTCAAGCATTAAAGACTAGGCCTTACTGTATCATATTTCATATTTCTTTGAAAGTGGCAAGCAGGTTACTTTGACACATTGGATGTTTCATGTGAATGCACACATTACAGCAAATTATGAAAATGCAGTGTGACATTTTTTATAATGCTACACCAATCAATTGAATAGCAAATAACAGTAAGTCATACCTTGTGGCTAAGTAGACAACACCATTGGTTGACTGGATAAGGGTGTTTGTGTGGGAACTATGGGGTAAAAGGGGCAGTTAAAACAGTTGAAGACGAGCCAGAAAGTATGGCCAACCTTTGGAATGGTGTTAATAGGTTCCAGGACGGCACTATACACTTTCGATTCAGTGTTAACCAAATATCCATTGTCATGATCTTCCGGTTGCTGCCAACCATTATTTTTAACAAACTGATGGCAGTGCATGCATGTTCAGGAGAGACTTCCTTTTAATGTCTCCTAACATTACTTTCAACCACTGACAGATGTGGGCTGTCCCGAGGATTTAGGGAGACATAATCTGGCATCTGTCATAACATGGCTTTTATACTGGTGTTCTTTGGATGTGTACTGACATATTTCGGCACAATAAAAAAAGAAAACTTGCTGTTGGAAAATGCCACACTTCCACCGTCACAATGAATAGTTGTCCGACAAAACAGGAGGTCTGATCCCATCCAAGACAAAATGTGTATTCATAAAATGCAAAGAAGTTCATTAGATTAATCTTAAAATGTACTATGACAGAGAGAAAAGGGTGACTGTTGGAGCTGTGAGGACATGTATAATGCCTACTAGAAGTACTATCGTTCTTTTGAATCACCCCTACCTAAATAAGCCTGCATTAGAATATTAATATACTGTGAAAAAAAAAAAACTGCCAGACCAAGCCAATTGATTTAATACCCATTGCCTGCGTCAAAGGTATGTTCTTACACTGAGGTGCAGCATGAAAATAAAGAATAAACTAATTTAAAAACATGCCACATCTATTTTGGGTTGATCTTATACACCACAATATCACATTTTATTTTACTGACAATGGATTTACTGTAGCAAAATTAAAATAAATCCCTCAAATTCACTGGATTTATTCAGAGACATTTGTGTACAAGTTGTTTACAAACCACACCAGACAGGGAAACAAAGTGGGTAAATATACGGATCAAAAATATAAAACGCAACATGTAAAATGCTCCCATGTTCATAAGCTGAAATAAAAGATCCCAGAACTGTTCCATACACACAAAAAAACATCTCAAATTTGGTGCACTAATTTGTTTACATCCTGGTTAGTAAGTATTTCTCCATTGCCAAGATAACCCATCCACCTGACAGGTGTGGCATATCAAAAACTATGATCATTACACAGTTGCACCTTGTGCTGGGGGAAATAAAAGTCAATGCCACAGATGTCTCAAGCTGAGGCAGTGTGCAATTGGTATGCTGGCTGATTGCAGGAATGTCCACCAGAGCTTTTGCCGGATCATTTTATGTTCATTTCCCTAAAATAAGCCACTTCGTTTTAGAGAATTTGGCAGTACGTCCAACCGGTGTAACCACACCAGCCCAGGACCTCCACATCTGGCTTCTTCACCTGCRGGATCATCTGAGACCAGCCACCCGGGCAGCTGATGAAACATTCCACAGAACACAATCAACAGCCYGATCAACGATATGCAAGGGGATGTGTTGCACTGCATGAGGCAAATTGTGGTCATACCCAGTGGTGACCTGTCATTCAGGGAAGGTGTGAGGGGGGCTTGYCTGTTTTTCATGTTATTTTGGCATTAATACTTGTCACATCAGTTTGCAAACAATGTAAAAAATAATATATCATCGAGTTAATGAAGCTGCATACAACATGGTCTCTTTGTTTTCTTGAGTAAGGCAGCTCCTAAATGCAGGTATTTCATCCTAGCTCAGTGCATCAAATCAAAGTTTGTCACGTGCGCAAAATACTGTGAAATGCTTACTTAGGGATGCTTACTTAACCAACAGTGCGAAAAAGAGGGATTGGGGGGGGGCACACAATGCAAATAGTCCGGGTAACCATTTGGTTACCTGTTCAGGTGTCTTATGGCTTGGGGGTAAAAACTGTTGAGAAGCCTTTTTGTCCTAGACTTGGCACGCTTGCCATGCGGTAGTAGAGAGAACAGTCTATGACTGGGGTGGCTGGGGTCTTTGACAATTTCTAGGTCCTTCCTCTGGCACCTGATGTAGAGGTCCTGGATGGCAGGCAGCTTTGCCCCGGTGATGTACTGGGCCGTACGCTCTACCCTCTGAAGTGCCATGCGGTCGGAGGCCGAGCACTTGCCGTACCAGGCAGTGATGCAACCGGTCAGGATGCTCTCGATTTTGCAGCTGTAGAACCTTTTGAGGATCTCAGGACCCATGCCAAATCGTTTTAGTTTCCTGAGGGGGAATAGGCTTTGCCATGCCATCTTCACGACTGTCTTGGTGTGTTTGGACCATTCGAGTTTGTTGTTGATGTGGACACCAAGGAGCTTGAAGCTCTCAACCTGCTCCACTACAGCCCCGTCGATGAGAATGGGTGCGTGCTCGGTGCTCCTTTTCCTGTAGTCCACAATCATCTCCTTAGTCTTGGTTACGTTGAGGGATAGGTWGTTATTYTGGCACCACCCGGCCAGGTCTCTGACCTCCTCCCTATAGGCTGTCTCGTCATTGTCGGTGATCAGGCCTACCACTGTTTCCTGTTGTGGTGGGGYGGGCAAGCCAGCAGAAWATACGGAGTGTTGTGCCGTGATTGGCTCAGTGTTCTGTCACTCATGGGTACTTTACCTCACTGMCAARTGTAAGAGGAGACATTGAAAATTCTAGCCCGTCGGCTGGTGCCATAGAAGTGGCCATCCAAGAAGGCTCAAGGTCATTGGCCACAGATAAAATGACGTCAAATCACATTATATGTACCGTAGCTTTGATTGGCCTAAACATGTCAACATCATACTTTCAAAATCTTAGCTAGCAGTCATCATTAATCAAGTTGACAATCTCCTGGCAAATCCTTGTCATACGAATAGGGTTGCAAAGGGTCAAAAACTTTCCAGGAAATTCTCTTTGGGCAGTTAAGCCTGGGAATTTTGCTTAAATTCATTTTTTTTTATAATTAAAAATTAAGTTAGCTTATAACAGTGAACCTTTTTTGTGGGATACACAAGGCAATTCTAGGTCTTGAGGCATATTTTGGATAAACTATCCCCAATTCAAAGGAATTGCAACCCTCTGCATGCACATGTGCAGCTGATTCTCAAGATCTTKCACACTAATGAGATGCTATTGAGCCCACACTACTACACAATCTGAGCCAAGGACTACATGCTTTCTGATAAGTTTTGATTACAATACTGGGTTGGGTGAATATATTTTATGACATACATGACATACAGCATTCGGAATTGTCGATGAAAAGCGTGCCCAAATTAAACTGCCTGCTACTTAGGCCCAGAAGCTAGGATATGCATACAATTAGTAGATTTGGATAGAAAACTCTAAAGTTTCCAAAACTGTTAAAATAATGTCTGAGTATAACAGAACTGATATGTCAGGCAAAAACCTGAGGAAAATCCAACCAGGAAGTACTATTATTTTGAAAGGCTGTTTTTCGATTGAAAGTCTATCCACCATACATAGACGACTTAGGACCCAGTTCACGATATCTATGGCTTCCTCTACATGTGGCCAGTCCTTAGGCATTGTTTCAGGCTTCTACTCTGAAAAATGAGGGAGATACAGCACTTTCAATGCCAGTGGAAATTTACAGCCATGAGTCCTGCGCATGATCGGGAGGGCGCATTTCTTGTTTCTCCTTTTCTATTGACGAAGATTTTGTCCGGTTGAAATATTATTATTTATGACAAAAACAACCTGAGGATTGATTTTAAACATCGTTTGACATGTTTCTACTAACTTTTATTGTACTTTGACTTTGTCTTCAAGTTGAGAGCGTGCATTGTGCCTTTGGATTTCTGAACTAAACGCACCAACAAAACTGAGGTTTTTGGACATAGAGGGACATTATCGAACATTTATTGTCTAACATTGAGACCTGGGAGTGCCACCAGATGAACATCAAAGGTAAGTGATTCATTTTAATACTATTTCTGACTTTTGTGAGCCCTCTCCTTGACTGGAAAATGGCTGTATGGTTTTTGTGGCTAGGCGCAGACCTAACATAATCTCGTCGTGTGTTTTCGCCGTAAAGCCTATTTGAAATCTGACACAGTGGTTGCATTAAGGAGAAGTTTATCTTTAAATGTATGTTACACACTTGTATCTTAGATCAATGTTTATGATGAGTATTTCTGTAATTTGATGTGGCTCTCTGCACTTTCACCGGATGTTTGTTTGAGACAATGCATTTCTGAACATAACGCACCAATGTAAACAGATTTTTGGATATAAATATGAACTTAATCGAACAAAACATACATGTATTGTGTAATATGAAGTCCTATGAGTGCCATCTGATGATCAAAGGTTAGTGATGAATTTAATCGCTATTTCTGACTTTTGTGAGCCCTCTCCTTGGCTGGAAAACGGCTGTATGGTTCTGTGACTAGGCGCTGACCTAACATAATCGCATGGTGTGCTTTCTCCGTAAAGCCTGTTTGAAATCGGACACAGTAATTGGATTTACAAGAAGTTTCTCTTTAAAATGGTGTATAATACTTGTATGTTCGAGGAATTTTAATTATGGGATTTCTGTTGTTTTGAATTTGGCGACCTGCAATTTCACTGGCTGTTGTCGAGGGTCCCACTTGTACCAGAGAGGTTAACAAGTAAATAGTAGCCTACAGTAAAGTGTGTTTAAATTATTTCAAACTTGTTTAATTTCCGCTAGTTAGTTTTTGCTACCATGTGGGTTTTAGCTTGCTTGAGCCTGCTAACTAACAGTGTTAATTCACCTGTTTCCATACATGTTTCATTTTAAAACATTTATCTTACAAAGGAGTGGTTTAATCTAACTTTATCTGTACATGGAATTGTAGTGTGTTTTCTTTACTCATTTTTTCCCTAATCTTTACAGGAAAATGCCACGGGCACCATCTGATGTTTGGAGACATTTCGCTGCAGCTAATGTAGAAGGAAAAGCTGTGTGCATTTGCAAATACTGTGCCAAATCATATGTGAAGATCCAGAATAATCTGGCCAAGTGCATAAAGTTCCCTCAGCGCTCACAACAAGCAACCTCCGACAAAAGTCCCTTTACTTCTATTCGAGGTGAAAATGATGAATCAGACACCTTATNAAAAATGATATACTTGTGTATTGATTTTAAGAAAGGCATTGAGGTTTATGGTTAGGTACACGTTGGTGCAACGAGTGCTTTTTCACAAATGCGCTTGTTAAATCACCCRTTTGGCGAAGTAGGCTGTGATTCAATGATAAATTAACAGGCACCGCATCGATTATATGCAACGCAGGACAAGCTAGATAGACGAGCAATAGCGTCAACCATGTGTAGTTAATCACTACTTATGTTAAGATTGATTGTTTTTTAAGATAAGTTTCATGCTAGCTAGCATCTTACCGTGGCTCCTTGCTGCACTCGCATAACAGGTAGTCAGCCTGCCACATAGACTCCTCGTGGAGTGCAATGTAAATCGGCCATAGTCGGTGTACAAAAATGCCGATTACCGATTGTTATGAAAACTTGAAATCGGCCCTAATTTATTTAATTTTTTTAATCGGCCATTCCGATTAATCGGTCGACCTCTAATAGAAATGTGAATGATGGCCGTTATTCAGGAAGAGTTATGTTCGTTCCCGCACGCAGTTTTACGAAAGGTCCAATTTATAATGGGAAACATGTGCATGCAAGGCGTGAGCCAAGTTTCTAAGTCAATATTTTGGTGTGTGCGCTGTCTTCTCAGAAATAGCACACGTATGGTTATAAAATGAGGCCCCTGGACTGAGACTGCAATGTGGTAGCTATAGTCCATATCCAGTGTCTGTATGCTCTGTGTAAATGGGCTAGTGGTGGGAGGTATGCCAAGCAAACATGACTTTGCTAACACTTCCACCTCAGGCATGTTGTGCAGCGCAGAGTGAAAGCGGTCTCAGACAAATCGATCCACAGGGGAAGGACAACTCAGATACCATGTTTACTGGTGTTGTGTATGTGCTACATATTCATACCTAACTGATCAGAGATAGCCAATGTCTCCTCGTCTGCTTGATAAGAGATGCTTTTTTCCCCCAGACATGCTTGACGGCATTCAGAAAACGGTAGAACCGTCTTCAAGCATTAAAGACTAGGCCTTACTGTATCATATTTCATATTTCTTTGAAAGTGGCAAGCAGGTTACTTTGACACATTGGATGTTTCATGTGAATGCACACATTACAGCAAATTATGAAAATGCAGTGTGACATTTTTTATAATGCTACACCAATCAATTGAATAGCAAATAACAGTAAGTCATACCTTGTGGCTAAGTAGACAACACCATTGGTTGACTGGATAAGGGTGTTTGTGTGGGAACTATGGGGTAAAAGGGGCAGTTAAAACAGTTGAAGACGAGCCAGAAAGTATGGCCAACCTTTGGAATGGTGTTAATAGGTTCCAGGACGGCACTATACACTTTCGATTCAGTGTTAACCAAATATCCATTGTCATGATCTTCCGGTTGCTGCCAACCATTATTTTTAACAAACTGATGGCAGTGCATGCATGTTCAGGAGAGACTTCCTTTTAATGTCTCCTAACATTACTTTCAACCACTGACAGATGTGGGCTGTCCCGAGGATTTAGGGAGACATAATCTGGCATCTGTCATAACATGGCTTTTATACTGGTGTTCTTTGGATGTGTACTGACATATTTCGGCACAATAAAAAAAGAAAACTTGCTGTTGGAAAATGCCACACTTCCACCGTCACAATGAATAGTTGTCCGACAAAACAGGAGGTCTGATCCCATCCAAGACAAAATGTGTATTCATAAAATGCAAAGAAGTTCATTAGATTAATCTTAAAATGTACTATGACAGAGAGAAAAGGGTGACTGTTGGAGCTGTGAGGACATGTATAATGCCTACTAGAAGTACTATCGTTCTTTTGAATCACCCCTACCTAAATAAGCCTGCATTAGAATATTAATATACTGTGAAAAAAAAAAAACTGCCAGACCAAGCCAATTGATTTAATACCCATTGCCTGCGTCAAAGGTATGTTCTTACACTGAGGTGCAGCATGAAAATAAAGAATAAACTAATTTAAAAACATGCCACATCTATTTTGGGTTGATCTTATACACCACAATATCACATTTTATTTTACTGACAATGGATTTACTGTAGCAAAATTAAAATAAATCCCTCAAATTCACTGGATTTATTCAGAGACATTTGTGTACAAGTTGTTTACAAACCACACCAGACAGGGAAACAAAGTGGGTAAATATACGGATCAAAAATATAAAACGCAACATGTAAAATGCTCCCATGTTCATAAGCTGAAATAAAAGATCCCAGAACTGTTCCATACACACAAAAAAACATCTCAAATTTGGTGCACTAATTTGTTTACATCCTGGTTAGTAAGTATTTCTCCATTGCCAAGATAACCCATCCACCTGACAGGTGTGGCATATCAAAAACTATGATCATTACACAGTTGCACCTTGTGCTGGGGGAAATAAAAGTCAATGCCACAGATGTCTCAAGCTGAGGCAGTGTGCAATTGGTATGCTGGCTGATTGCAGGAATGTCCACCAGAGCTTTTGCCGGATCATTTTATGTTCATTTCCCTAAAATAAGCCACTTCGTTTTAGAGAATTTGGCAGTACGTCCAACCGGTGTAACCACACCAGCCCAGGACCTCCACATCTGGCTTCTTCACCTGCRGGATCATCTGAGACCAGCCACCCGGGCAGCTGATGAAACATTCCACAGAACACAATCAACAGCCYGATCAACGATATGCAAGGGGATGTGTTGCACTGCATGAGGCAAATTGTGGTCATACCCAGTGGTGACCTGTCATTCAGGGAAGGTGTGAGGGGGGCTTGYCTGTTTTTCATGTTATTTTGGCATTAATACTTGTCACATCAGTTTGCAAACAATGTAAAAAATAATATATCATCGAGTTAATGAAGCTGCATACAACATGGTCTCTTTGTTTTCTTGAGTAAGGCAGCTCCTAAATGCAGGTATTTCATCCTAGCTCAGTGCATCAAATCAAAGTTTGTCACGTGCGCAAAATACTGTGAAATGCTTACTTAGGGATGCTTACTTAACCAACAGTGCGAAAAAGAGGGATTGGGGGGGGGCACACAATGCAAATAGTCCGGGTAACCATTTGGTTACCTGTTCAGGTGTCTTATGGCTTGGGGGTAAAAACTGTTGAGAAGCCTTTTTGTCCTAGACTTGGCACGCTTGCCATGCGGTAGTAGAGAGAACAGTCTATGACTGGGGTGGCTGGGGTCTTTGACAATTTCTAGGTCCTTCCTCTGGCACCTGATGTAGAGGTCCTGGATGGCAGGCAGCTTTGCCCCGGTGATGTACTGGGCCGTACGCTCTACCCTCTGAAGTGCCATGCGGTCGGAGGCCGAGCACTTGCCGTACCAGGCAGTGATGCAACCGGTCAGGATGCTCTCGATTTTGCAGCTGTAGAACCTTTTGAGGATCTCAGGACCCATGCCAAATCGTTTTAGTTTCCTGAGGGGGAATAGGCTTTGCCATGCCATCTTCACGACTGTCTTGGTGTGTTTGGACCATTCGAGTTTGTTGTTGATGTGGACACCAAGGAGCTTGAAGCTCTCAACCTGCTCCACTACAGCCCCGTCGATGAGAATGGGTGTGTGCTCGGTGCTCCTTTTCCTGTAGTCCACAATCATCTCCTTTGTCTTGGTTACGTTGAGGGATAGGTAGTTATTCTGGCACCACCCGGCCAGGTCTCTGACCTCCTCCCTATAGGCTGTCTCGTCATTGTCGGTGATCAGGCCTACCACTGTTTCCTGTTGTGGTGGGGCGGGCAAGCCAGCAGAATATACGGAGTGTTGTGCCGTGATTGGCTCAGTGTTCTGTCACTCATGGGTACTTTACCTCACTGACAAATGTAAGAGGAGACATTGAAAATTCTAGCCCGTCGGCTGGTGCCATAGAAGTGGCCATCCAAGAAGGCTCAAGGTCATTGGCCACAGATAAAATGACGTCAAATCACATTATATGTACCGTAGCTTTGATTGGCCTAAACATGTCAACATCATACTTTCAAAATCTTAGCTAGCAGTCATCATTAATCAAGTTGACAATCTCCTGGCAAATCCTTGTCATACGAATAGGGTTGCAAAGGGTCAAAAACTTTCCAGGAAATTCTCTTTGGGCAGTTAAGCCTGGGAATTTTGCTTAAATTCATTTTTTTTTATAATTAAAAATTAAGTTAGCTTATAACAGTGAACCTTTTTTGTGGGATACACAAGGCAATTCTAGGTCTTGAGGCATATTTTGGATAAACTATCCCCAATTCAAAGGAATTGCAACCCTCTGCATGCACATGTGCAGCTGATTCTCAAGATCTTKCACACTAATGAGATGCTATTGAGCCCACACTACTACACAATCTGAGCCAAGGACTACATGCTTTCTGATAAGTTTTGATTACAATACTGGGTTGGGTGAATATATTTTATGACATACATGACATACAGCATTCGGAATTGTCGATGAAAAGCGTGCCCAAATTAAACTGCCTGCTACTTAGGCCCAGAAGCTAGGATATGCATACAATTAGTAGATTTGGATAGAAAACTCTAAAGTTTCCAAAACTGTTAAAATAATGTCTGAGTATAACAGAACTGATATGTCAGGCAAAAACCTGAGGAAAATCCAACCAGGAAGTACTATTATTTTGAAAGGCTGTTTTTCGATTGAAAGTCTATCCACCATACATAGACGACTTAGGACCCAGTTCACGATATCTATGGCTTCCTCTACATGTGGCCAGTCCTTAGGCATTGTTTCAGGCTTCTACTCTGAAAAATGAGGGAGATACAGCACTTTCAATGCCAGTGGAAATTTACAGCCATGAGTCCTGCGCATGATCGGGAGGGCGCATTTCTTGTTTCTCCTTTTCTATTGACGAAGATTTTGTCCGGTTGAAATATTATTATTTATGACAAAAACAACCTGAGGATTGATTTTAAACATCGTTTGACATGTTTCTACTAACTTTTATTGTACTTTGACTTTGTCTTCAAGTTGAGAGCGTGCATTGTGCCTTTGGATTTCTGAACTAAACGCACCAACAAAACTGAGGTTTTTGGACATAGAGGGACATTATCGAACATTTATTGTCTAACATTGAGACCTGGGAGTGCCACCAGATGAACATCAAAGGTAAGTGATTCATTTTAATACTATTTCTGACTTTTGTGAGCCCTCTCCTTGACTGGAAAATGGCTGTATGGTTTTTGTGGCTAGGCGCAGACCTAACATAATCTCGTCGTGTGTTTTCGCCGTAAAGCCTATTTGAAATCTGACACAGTGGTTGCATTAAGGAGAAGTTTATCTTTAAATGTATGTTACACACTTGTATCTTAGATCAATGTTTATGATGAGTATTTCTGTAATTTGATGTGGCTCTCTGCACTTTCACCGGATGTTTGTTTGAGACAATGCATTTCTGAACATAACGCACCAATGTAAACAGATTTTTGGATATAAATATGAACTTAATCGAACAAAACATACATGTATTGTGTAATATGAAGTCCTATGAGTGCCATCTGATGATCAAAGGTTAGTGATGAATTTAATCGCTATTTCTGACTTTTGTGAGCCCTCTCCTTGGCTGGAAAACGGCTGTATGGTTCTGTGACTAGGCGCTGACCTAACATAATCGCATGGTGTGCTTTCTCCGTAAAGCCTGTTTGAAATCGGACACAGTAATTGGATTTACAAGAAGTTTCTCTTTAAAATGGTGTATAATACTTGTATGTTCGAGGAATTTTAATTATGGGATTTCTGTTGTTTTGAATTTGGCGACCTGCAATTTCACTGGCTGTTGTCGAGGGTCCCACTTGTACCAGAGAGGTTAACAAGTAAATAGTAGCCTACAGCAAAGTGTGTTTAAATTATTTCAAACTTGTTAATTTCCGCTAGTTAGTTTTTGCTACCATGTGGGTTTTAGCTTGCTTGAGCCTGCTAACTAACAGTGTTAATTCACCTGTTTCCATACATGTTTCATTTTAAAACATTTATCTTACAAAGGAGTGGTTTTATCTAACTTTATCTGTACATGGAATTGTAGTGTGTTTTCTTTACTCATTTTTTCCCTAATCTTTACAGGAAAATGCCACGGGCACTATCTGATGTGTGGAGACATTTCGCTGCAGCTAATGTAGAAGGCAAAGGTGTGTGCATTTGCAAATACTGTGCCAAATCATATGTGAAGATCCAGAATAATCTGGCCAAGTGCATAAAGTTCCCTCAGCGCTCACAACAAGCAACCTCCGACAAAAGTCCCTTTACTTCTATTCGAGGTGAAAATGATGAATCAGACACCTTATTGATAGCAACAGCTCGTGGTCCTCCTGGAATCAGAAGTTGTTTTGCCTCAATGGAGGAACGTAGTCAGAGAAATGCTGATGAATGTCTTGCTCGAGCTGTGTATGCAACTGGTTCACCTCTGATGCTCACAGGCAATGTGTATTGGAAGAGATATCTGAATGTTCTTCGCCCAGCATACACCCCTCCGACCAGACATGCTTTATCTACTCATTTTCTGGATGCAGAGTTCAAGTGAAGGTCAAGCAAATCATAGAGAAAGCAGACTGTATTGCAATCATCTCTGATGGGTGGTCGAATGTTTGTGGGCAAGGAATAATTAACTACGTCATCTCCACCCCTCAACCAGTATTCTACAAGAGCACAGACACAAGGGACAACAGACACATGGGTCTCTACATTSCAGATGAGCTGAAGGCAGTCATCAATGACCTTGGACCACAGAAGGTATTTGCACTTGTGACAGACAATGCGCAGAACATGAAGGCTGCTTGGTCTAAAGTGGAGACCTACCCTCACATCACAACCATTGGCTGTGCTGCTCTTGTATTGAATCTGCTACTCAAGGACATCATGGCACTGAAAACAATGGATACACTTCTGCAAGAGAGCCAAGGAAATGGTTAGGTATGTGAAGGGTCATCAAGTTCTAGCAGCAATCTACCTCACCAAGCAAAGTGAGAAGAATAAGAGCACCATATTGAAGCTGCCCAGCAACACCCATTAGGGTGGTGTTGTCATCATGTTTGACAGACTCCTGGAGGGAAACAAGTCTCTCCAAGAAATGGCCATATCTCAGTCTGCCGATATGGACAGGCCCATCAACAGGATCCTCCTGGATGATGTATTTTGGGAGAGGGGTAAAGCAGCCTGAAACCTATAGCAGTAGCCATTGCACAGATCGAGGGAGACAATGCCATCCTGTCTGATGTTCAGACTGCTTGCAGATGTAAGAGAAGAAATTTGTACTGCCCTGCCCACTTCACTGTTGCTCCAAACAGAGGAAACTGCAGTTYTGAAATAAATCAAAAAGCGTGAAGACTTCTGCCTGAAGCCCATACACGCTGCAGTGTATATTATATGTTGGACCCCAAGTATGCTGGCAAGAGCATTCTATCAGGTGCAAAGATCAACAAGGCCTATGGTGTCATCACTATCGTGTCTCGCCACCTTGGCCTGGATGAGGGCAAGGTTCCTGGCAGTCTGGCAAAGTACGCTTCCAAGCAAGGGCCTTGGGATGGAGATACAATATGGCAATAATRTCTACTTATGATAAACCTTTTACCTTATGTTTCTGTCTCCATATCATAAATATATCCAATGCAAAAAACAATACATTTAAATGGTATTAATATTAATTTGGATATATTTCCATGAATTCCCACGGAACRTTTCCACCTCCAAATATTCCCCAAAATGTGCAACCCTACATATGAAGAGAAATAATGAAGAGAAATTATAGTTAAAACGTATCGGTGCTCATCGCCCATAAACATTACAGTTGTGTAATGTTGGAAATCACAAATTCAACAACGAGTGGTTTGGACCAGTGACAGTGGCTGTGTTGTCCCAAATCTGGGATTAAGGGGTTATTTTCCAAGTTTAAAATGATAAACATTMAACATTGGCCATGCTGTCAATGAAGGATGATTTGTGCCGCGTTCAAAACAATTTAACTTGGAGGACCACCACACCACCTTCCTGTTCAAGTGAGCACAGCACAACAATGTGAGTCCAAAAATGTATTGTATGCTGCTGCATAAATGATGTAATACGCCAGGGAGATATGGATACTGTAGCTAAGAAAGTAATACTAAGTGTGTGTTGTGTAGTAAGATGTTAGTAGCCCATGTGCCTCACTCTAATAATTTGGTCCATTTACCCCTCTTAAAAATTTCACCTACTGTTCTACTGTAGCCTATAACCTGTTTTAGAGAAATGTAATCAATCGTTATATTGGAAGAGCTTTCGTCTACTTATATGCCGCCTTTATTTATCCTACAGTTCTAACTTGGTGTACAGTGAGAGCACTGCAAGAACAGCCCATGTTCTGAATTCTGTCACTGTACATTTCAAAAGTGCTAAACAAATAGTTATTGACTGACGTTACGGCCGTCCTAGCTCGCTCATTGTCTTAATCGAAATTACGGATTGCCTCTTAACTGCTTGTTGTCCCCTTATACCATTGTTCGTACATCTCAATTTTCATTAGAAACCACAATTGTTTAAGCAAGTCAGCCATGTTTTTTTTGTGGTTTATTTTAAAGGTAGTAAATGAGGCTGAATGAACTGTTTCACTTCCAGACAATGCTCGCCGATAGCCAGGTGTAAGATGGTGGGACAGCTTTATTTAGACCTTAACAGTTTGTGGGCACCATTTGTCACCGTTATATTGCAATGAATGTATTTTTTAGTGTTATACTTTGCTGGCATGCATTCCACTTAATTTTTTGCCCCACCAAGATTTACATGCTAAAATCACCACTGGTCTTCACCCCTACCTAATTATTATCAGATGCATATCTGTACTCCCAGTCATGTGAAATCCATGATTTACTTCAATTGACTGGATTTCCTTATATAAACTTGGTAAAAAATAAAAAATAAATTGTTGCATTTATATTTTTGTTTGGTGTAACTAGAATTCATATAGGCTGTATCTCAATTTAACAAATCTTATTTTGTGGTGCGCCTAAATTTCATGTGGGGCACCTACATTTTTTAGGGAGGGAGCACCAGTGCTACCAATTATTTGTTTTTAATGTAGAGCCAGCAACACACCCTTCAGTGGAACTAGATCATGAGTGATCCCTTGGTGAAATTGCTTTTGACCGCTATCCTTAGCAATGTGATGCAATACTGACCACTGTCTTTGGGGGTCCCTCATGTAAGGAATAGATTGCAAACTATAGTGACTTTGCAGACTAGTAAAAGCCTTTATTTCAGTTGTAGTGCATCCCTCTTTGTGCATTACTGCAAATGGGGCAAAAGGGAGCATCCTAAACCTGAATGGAAGAGCACACCAGAAATATTTATACGGTATTGAAAAATGTTTTTTTCGATTGGGTTCAGAAAATAAGRAGACTAGTGAAATTGAGAGCTCCTAAAAACATAGGCTACAAAAACCTGTTATTAAAGGGTGGCAAGCTACACAGCCCTGCTCCCACCTTGTGGAGAGATGCCGCTTGTGGACCCTCAAGTGCACTTGCCCAGGACCATTCATTGCAAATGAAAGCATACAACTGGTTGTATACCTCACTTGCATTAATAACTTAATCCTTAYCTATATTACACTGTGTGTGTGCAGAATAACAAACCCACATTTAAAGAGAAGCTGAACTTCCTGCTTTGGCCTCATTTAGATTTGATTCATTAAAAAAACGCTATCGGCCATTACTGAATTCAAATGAGAGTTGGTTTCTGGGTGTGGTTTGATGTGGGTGTTCGCAGGTGGGAAGACTAAGACAAATGTTCTCTCTTCAGTCGGCTTGTGTGCGACTGTGGCAAATGTGTTTTGACTTTGAATAGTCTATCTCTGGGGCTAGTTAGGGCCGTCAATATATTACACARCATAAATGAGACAATATTTTGATGTTGAATACATTTTAGTTCTCAATAAATGCCTTAAATGTTTCTATTTTAATATATAGTTGGTTTGCGTCACTGACATTGAGGTATTGTCCCATGTCCATTGTGTAATTTACAGATAGTCTCTAACTAGCCCCATATGGACATCCAGAGTCAAACCACATTTACCACGGACATTACTATCAAGTTGCATGCAGCTCAGAATTGATGATTACATGTGTGCTGCCAGCTGTGGGCAGGATGAAATGAACCCCCCCACATTCTAAACTGAAGATCATGATTAGTTGATTATTGGAGTCAGATGTGTTAGCTGGGGGAAAAACTGACCACAATCAGGCCCCGAGGACTGGAGTTGCCAATCCCTGATTTATTTAGTGATATACTCAGGTATCCTACAAAACTCCGTTACGATAATTTTGGTCATAATTAAGTGTCATCCAATTTACAMTCTGTAGTCAATTTTGACAGTATAATCAAATGTTTGACTCATATCGATGCCATATAACCTGTTTTCTAAATGAGAAGTTGGTTCGTAGGGGCAGTTGCGTTTAGGCGACACTGCAACTGTGTTTTCTACTCTGAAATCTCAAAATCGCATCTCGCTTGACATAGCCTACCTATAACAATCAAACAGGCACCGCCCACAGTCGTCGCAACCCAACTCCACCGAGATGTAGGCCGACATATCATGGAGTTCAGACACCCAGCTAATCATCATTCTGAAGCATACTGTATGTCACTCGGTTAGGCACTTACCATTAGAAATGAGCGCCACACAGAGCAGAAGAGTTCCTCTGCGATATGGTGAAATTGACATCGTAGATCTCAGTAAATCCAGTAAGCAGTCTTGAATACAGGAGTCTTCAAATATAGCTTCCGACCGGTGTTAGGTCTACGGCAGGTTCTTCAAGAGTCTAACGTTGAATTGTTTACAAGATGTGAGGCTGTTGAATCGGTCTGTGTCAAATCCTACAAATGTCTGACTGGCTTAATGAAAACAAAATGTAAGGCACGATGAACGARCGTCTTCTCTTTATAAAAAGGGGCTCCAAGCCGGAGAAGAAAGTTACAGGTATCAGGATCAAGTGGGTCGAGACTCCCACGCGTCTGTTTTCAATTGCGGCCTCAATGAAATAGTCCACCATGCATGTTCCAAATATGTAGCCAAGTCCACGGGTTAAATAATTCAACAAATGCGCAATTGTACTCATACATTGCAATAAAAAGAACTATTGATGTTGAATTCCTCGCCGTTCAGTTGGCTACGCTAAATGCGGAGGTCTGATGCTGGTAGGCTATAAACTGCAGCGCCTGAAATTGATAAACGTGTTTTCCAAACGGTCCTGAAACCTAAAACTGGACTGTGGGTGTGGGTGTAGTTTTCCATGATACGGAGCCAATTAAACAGAACATTTAACCAAGCCCCGATGTAACAATGTAGCCAACTGACAATGGAGACCATCCGTCGGTTTTTACTGCGCGGTAGGGTACACGGGCTAGGGTTCAACAACGCGTGCCTTTTGCCGGCTGTCTCATCCCTTTATTAAAGTTCCAGTGCACAGGCGAGAGGAACCTCCAGTAAGCAAAAAAAGGCTATTTCACACGTAACATAATGTATACGAAAAAAACACTCGACTAATCTCGGATAACTCCGCGTTTCCTAACCCAAATCACTAAATGCGGTGATTTGATAGTTCATCTAGTTTCCAGATCGAAAACGGCAGTCCACATAATATGCCTACCACATTTCGATGTTAGGCTACCTTAATTCTCCTCGCCTTTATAATTCTAGAAGTCCCGARTCACAACAATGTTGACCATTTTCACTCAATCCGCGGTAACGTTAGTAGTCCAAGTCCATCCCTAGCTGTGGTTCAAAACTCACGGACTGTTCGCAATAGCCTGCCCTGTGTTGACCATTCTTTGGCACTCCTCTAATGAAGGATAGAAAGAAAAAATGCTCATTCGTTTTCGTATGTGTTGTGTCCCATAAAGCTACTTTCTCAAAGGCTTCTCCCTCACTCTCAGGATTCAACAAAATGCTGAACGCCGCATCAATCAACCAAATCTTAATCACGTGGTACCCTCCTGCCTGACGCGCGTGCGATGCATACTTTATCCAATGAGGTGGACAGTGTGCGTGTGTACAATTTGTACAACATGTTGCATGAAGCCTATGAATTCGTTGTTCTATAACGAATGGAATTGCTTTTAAATCCGAAATTCAAGGTGAGCAATATGTAAAAGTCTTAATTTCAACAAATAAACATTTATCAAAACGATCATAAGATGCTGATGATACGAAGAGGCCATTATATTTATTTTGAATGGCAATTACTATTTAGGTGGTTCATAACTGTTAGGGATCAACTTTATGATAAGAGCCAATGCAATAATTCCCATCGTAATGTTTAGACTTTATCCAATTGTTTTCAGTTTGTGAAGAAGAGATTTAATATAACATTACATGAAAGAAATCTTAYGCAGCCTAAAAATAGCATAATTCAAAACACGTAGCATATAAACAACCACTATTGGCCACAGTTGGCTAAGCAGATGTCCTCACAGCACAGCTGCTCCATTCACTTCCAAGTGGAGAGAAAGTTTCGATGTACAAATGGGGACTCCAATTTGTTTTCTCATTGAACATGCCACTTCATGCATTTCATTTGGCTCCATTCTGAGATTTGTCAAGGCTCCAACAATCCACCCATAGTGCAGAGGTAATGATCGCTATCATAAGGGTTCAAAAGTCCCAGACGTGCTGTAGAGTCCAAATAATTATATCACAGCACTGAACCATCTTTATACAGTACACCTTACATTATTAGGATTGCAGATAGCTTTCCCCAGAGGGGAATGGATCACTGCTGTGTCATCCTCAGGTCATAGGCTTCCAAATCTTTGAGTGATGTGCTTCACACGGTCCCCAGGCCCACAATAATATTGCCACTGATAATCACAGAGTATCTTTCACCTCCAAATGTAGAAGCCTACACCACACATCTCACTTGTGGTAGCATTGAACAACATTCGTTATTGCCAGCTCACAAAGGTCTGCTGGGAATATGAATGCCTTGTCCTAAAATATTGCATCTCTTCGGCCTGTCTTGTTCTATAATGTTAGGTTAAGCCGCTTTGGTCTTCCAGCGTGAGAGAATGCAGGGGGATATTATCATGCAGTATAGTATAAGGGTTAGGTACCCTTTTGGATTGACACTTWCATGTCTGCACTCCATTTTAGGCCACCAATGTCGTCAGTCTCAAAGTACATACTTTGGGGCATGGGATATTATCCAAATGTAGTGAAAATTCCAAACTGCATTGTGCATCAGTGCTAAAACAACAGCTAAATATACTGTAAAACAACAATAGGCTTCACGCTCATGTAGATTTGGGTACCTTAACTTTATGATGTAAGCAAAGTCTCTCCATTTTACAGTCATTTATCTAGTCTCTACCAGAGCAAGAGACTTCTATATACACTACATGACCAAAAGTATGTGGAAACCTGCTCGTCGAACATCTCATTCCAAAATCATGGGCATTAATATGGAGTTGGTCCCCCCTTTGCTGCCTAACACAGCCTCCACTCTTATGAGAAGGCTTTCCACTAGATGTTGGAACATTGCTGCGTRGACTTGCTTCCATTCAGATAGRGCACTGATGTTGGGCGATTAGGCCTGGCTCGCAGTCGAAGGTTTCAAAGGTGGTCKATGGGATTGAGTTCAGGGCTCTGTACAGGCCAGTCAAGTTCTTCCACACCAGTCTCGACAAACCATTTCTGTATGGACCTCGCTTTGTGCACGGGGGCATTGTCATGCTGAAACAGGAAAGGGCCTTCTCCAAACTGTTGCCACAAAGTTGGAAGCACAGAATCATCTAGAATGTCATTGTAGGCTGTAGCATTAAGATTTCCCTTCACTGGAACTAAGGGGCATAGCCACAACCATGAAAAACAGCCCCAGACCATTATACATCCTCCACCAAACTTTACAGTTGGCACTATGCATTCGGGCAGTTAGCGTTCTCCTAATCGTTCTCCGAATCTGTCAAACCCAGATTCGTCCGTCAGACTACCAGATGGTGAAGCGTGATTCATCACTCCAGAGAACGCGTTTCCACTACTCCAGAGTCCAATGGCGGCGAGCTTTACACCACTCCAGTTGACGCTTGGCATTGCTCATGGTGATTTCAGTTCTTGTGCTGACGTTGCTTCCAGAGGCAGTTTGGAGCCTGGTAGTGAGTGTTGCAACCGAGGACAGACATTTTTTACATACTACGCTCTTCAGCACTCAGTGGTCTTGTTCTGTGAGGCCTACCACTTCGTGGCTGAGCCGTTGTTGCTCCTAGACGTTTTCACTTCACAATAACAGCACTTACAGTTGACCGGGGCAGCCCTACCAGGGCAGAAATTTGACAAACTGACTTGTTTGAAAGCTGGCATCCTATGAGGGTGCCACGTTGAAAGTCACTGAGCTCTTCAGTAAGGCCATTCTACTGCCAATGTTTAGCTATGGAGATTGCATGGCTGTGTACTCGATTTTAGACACCTGTCAGCAATGGGTGTGGATGAAATAGCCGAATACACTAATTTGAGGGTGTGTCCACATACCTTTGTATATGTAGTGTATGAACTGTTGTGTTAGTCACTTGTGTCCAGACGTCAGCGTCATTGTGTCCATATAGCCTGTTTCMTCTGATCTGGTGGCAGAAGGACATTCATAATTTGTTTTGTTTTATGCTGCTGTCATACATGTTTAGTTCATCATGTTGACTATTCTGTCCAACAGAAGAACAAACTACTGACTTCAACTGTCACGTTCCTGACCTGTTTTCTCTTGTTTTTGTATGTGTTTAGTTGGTCAGGGCGTGAGTTGGGGTGGGCATTCTATGTTATGTGTTTCTATGTTGGTTATTGGGTTGCCTGATATGGTTCTCAATTAGAGGCAGGTGTTTTACGTTTCCTCTGATTGAGAACCATATTAAGGTAGGTTGTTTCACATTGTTTGTTGTGGGTGGTTGTCTCATGTGTCTGTGTTTGTAGCGCCACACGGGACTGTTTCGGTTTGTTTGTAGTCTGTACCTGTTCGTGCGTTCTTCGTGTATATGTAAGTGCTTATGTTCAGGTCGGTCTGCGTCGTTTGTTGTTTTGTAGTTTGTTAAAGTGTTTTCGTGTTTTTTCGTCTTTACTTTAATAAATTCATTATGTCTACATTTCACGCTGCATATTGGTCCTCTGATCCTTGTCGCCTCTCCTCGTCCGAGGAGGAGGAAGACGACAGCCGTTACAGAACCACCCACCAAACCCGGACCAAGCAGCGTGAGTACGAGCAGTGGCCCACTACACAGGAATCCTGGACATGGGAGGAAATACTGGAGGGAAAAGGACACTGGGCTAACATTGGGGAATATCGCCGCGCTCGTGAGGAGATGGAGGCAGCGAAAGCCCAAGATCGGTGGTATGAGGAGGCAGCATGGAGGCGTGGCTGGAAGCCCGTGAAGAAACCCCAAAAATTTATTGGGGGGGGGATAAAGGGTAGTGTGGCGAGGGCAGGTAGGAGACCTGCGCCCACTTCCCATGCTTACCGTGGAGAGCGGGAGTACGGTCCGCTAGACACCGTGTTACGCAGTAGAGCGCACGGTGTCTCCTGGACGTGTGCATAGCCCGGTGCGGTACATACCAGCTCCTCGTATAGGCCGGGCTAGATTGAGGATTGAGCCGGATGTCATGAAGCGGTCCAACGCATCTGCCACCAGTGCGTCTCCTCGGGCCGGCTTACATGGCACCAGCCTTACGATTGGTGTCCCCGGTTCGCCTACATAGCCGGTGCGGGTTATTCACCTCCCCGCACTGGTCGGCGACGGGGAGCATACAACCAGGTAAGGTTGGCAGGCTCAGTGCTCAAGGGAGCCAGTACGCCTGCACGGTCCGGTATGTCCGGCGCCACCTTCCCGCCCCAGTCCAGTACCACCAGTGCCTACACCACGCACCAGGCTTCCAGTGCGTCTCCAGAGCCCTGTTCCTCCTCCACGCACTAGCCCTGTGTGCGTGTCTCCAGCCCAGTACCTCCAGTTCCGGCACACGCACCAAGCTCCTGTGCGTCTCCAGAGCCCTGTACGCACTGTTCCTTCTCCCCGCACTCGCCCTGAGGTGCGTGTCCTCAGCCCGGTACCTCCAGTTCCGGTACCACGCACCAGGCCTATAGTGCGCTTTGAGAAGTCAGTGTGCCCTGTTCCTGCTCCCGCACTAGCCTTGAGGTGCGTGTCCTTAGCCCGGTACCTCCAGTTCCGGCACCACGCACCAGGCATAATGTGCCGCTCAGCCGGCCAAGCTGTCTGTCTGTCCGAGCCGTCAGAGCTGCCCATCTGTCCCGAGCCGTCAGAGCTGCCCGTCTGTCCGAGCCGAAGCTGCCCGTCTGTCCCGAGCCTCAAAGCCGCCCGTCTGTACTGAGCCTTCAGAGCTGTCTGGCGGACAGGAGCCGCTAGAGCCGTCCGCCAGACAGGAGCCGCTAGAGCCGTCCGCCAGACAGGAGCCGCTAGAGCCGTCCGCCAGACAGGAGCCGCTAGAGCCGTCCGCCAGACAGGAGCCGCTAGAGCCGTCCGCCAGACAGGAGCCGCTAGAGCCGTCCGCCAGACAGGAGCCGCTAGGCCGTCCGCCAGACAGGAGCCGCTAGAGCCGTCCGCCAGACAGGAGCCGCTAGAGCCGTCCGCCAGACAGGAGCCGCTAGAGCCGTCCGCCAGACAGGAGCCGCTAGAGCCGTTCCGCCAGACAGGAGAGCGCGAAGACGCTCCCGTCCGCCAGACAGGATCAGCCAGAGCCTTCCGCCGAGACGGAGTAGACAGAGCCAGATAAGCGATTCTTCTTGTTTAGCCCAGACGCTTATCGGAGCGCAACGCCTATCCGCCAGACAGGTCGGATATCTCAGGACGTCGTTCTTCTTTATCAGCGCTATTGCGTTCTACAAGTGTCTTTCACGTAGATATTGTTCTCAGTATCTATGATCAGCCAGAGCCTTCCGCCAGGACACATCCGCGCATCTACCATCGCACGCTCACACGGCGCAGTAAACCGACACATGTCCAGGGCTGAAGAATCATGGACCCGAGAGAGGTTGCCGCGCTTCTGGCAGGATCAGCCAGAGCTCACCTTAGCAGTTTGGCCTTTTAACACAACATGGACATTATTGATCATATTGAAATATCATCAATTCCTCCAAATTGAGGATACACTGTTGAATCATACTGATTTCCATCTGATATTGCCAGTCCGATGTTGTGTTATATAAGATTTCAAATGCAAAGTGATGGCATGCCCTGCATTTTTCAACAGAATTCCCACACCAAGAATCAATTATGAAGCTAAATAAAGTACAATGGTAACTAGCGTGTGTAATCACGATAAGAATGCTAATGGAAAAACTGAAATGTATATAGGGACCAAAGGACTTCCACAGGTGGCTTCACAACACAGTTTTTAATGTTGAAAAACACCCTTYGATGATTCACAGATTATTATTTTTATTATTCTTTTTATGTCTCTATTTGGTTTGGTCAGGGTGTGATTTGAGGTGGGCATTCTATGTTTTTGTTTTCTATGATTTTGTATTTCTATGTTTTGGCCGGGTATGGTTCTCAATCAGGGACAGCTGTCTAACGTTGTCTCTGATTGGGAACCATACTTAGGTAGCCCTTTTCCCTCCTTTCAGTGTGGGAAGTTAACTTTGTTTGTGGCACTAATGCCCTGTAAGCTTCACGGTTGTTTTTCATTTATTGTTTTGTTGGCGACATTTTGAAATAAAAAGGAAAATGTACGCTTACCACGCTGCACCTTGGTCTTCTTCCAGCAACGGCTGTGACATTATCACAATTACAATGACATCTTTGGTACAGGGCATACTTTCTGTGTAACACCAACTTTGTTTTACTTTTGCCAAAACCCACAGGGCATTCACCCCAAAGCATTCAAATGATGTGGTTCACTTAAAGGAGCAGATGCCACACTTTGTACATTTTTGGTTAGTCTTTGCACCCATWGCTATGTCTATAAATATGACAGTGCTTACATTTCTCCAGCCCCATCCCTCAGCTTTTTACCGAAACAGGGGTGGGGGTTATGCTTTGTTATTGTTTCAACTGTTGATTGCCACTTTAAAGACATAATTACAGACCTAGGAGGGTCAGTGAACACTATTCACACAAGGTGAATCCACCACTTTATCACCTATTGTATTTATCTAAATGGACTTACTGCACGGTTTCAAACAACTACAATAGAAAGAACAGACTATGTTTTGACAGGATTCTTCTGACAGATGTCAGCTACCAGAGTCTTCCAAACAAGCATCTGTCATGACTCTCCTGTGAGGATCCAAAAGATCAGGTTACAGTGAATCAGCTCTATAGAGCTCACTCCCTCCCGCAGAGGGGGGAGGGATGGATGTTTTTTTTTTTTGACACCTCATGTCGATCGTAAACAATAGGCAGCAGACGATTCCTTTTGGGTCTAGTTTGGGTGTTTGGAATATCTGTGTGCCTTATGAAGAGTTTGCTGCCCAAAAACTACAACATCAAACAATGGCCACTGGGAAAATATATTTCAACATCCAAATGTTGAAAGATGGAATATGGAAAAGTAATGTCTATTTTGTGATGTCATTAAAATTGTTATAAAGATGTTATAACAAAAACAGTATCTTATTTTGTAACCCTTATTATACCAGGTAAGTTGACTGAGAACACATTCTCATTTACAGCAACAACCTGGGGAATAGTTACAGGGGAATGGAGCCAATTGTAAGCTGGGGATGATTAGGTGGCCATGATTGTATGAAGGCCAGATTGGGAATTTAGCCAGGACACCGGGGTTAACACCCCTACTCTTACGATAAGTGCCATGAGATCTTTAGTGACCACAGAGAGTCAGGACACTCGTTTAACATCCCATCCAAAAGACCACACCCTACACAGGGCAGTGTCCCCAATCACTGCATTGAGATCTTTTTTTAGACCAGAGGAAAGGGTGCCTCCTACTGGCCCTTTAACGCCACTTCCAGCAGCATCTGGTCTCCCATTCAGGGAGTGACCAGGACCAACCCTGCATAGCTTTAGAAGCAAGCCAGCAGTAGGACAGAGGGATATGCTGCTGGCAACCGCAATAGCTTTTACACTGGGTATATCAGGTTTACATACATTACGTTGTATAAAAGATATCCAGGATAAAGAGAATGTTTTTGTGACGATAAGATTGTGATTTTAGTTCTCTAACGAGATCATAGTAAATTGTGATACCTTGCCTCGTAACTAGCCACGCCCAAGGGAGCCAAGAGAGTGTGTCAGCATGATGTAAACGCCCCTTTCTACCCGAGCATTTGAGTTTGAATTAACATATCAGACTAGAATGACCACAAGCTGCAGCTGAGGTCTATGATTAGTCAAGACAACGAAACGCAACACGACGTTRAACCAGACAAAGGAACCTTTTAACAATCATTGTTATGGATGATTAGCTGTTCTAAGAAGGTGAATTTAAGTAGGACCATCCGGTTATTCTCTTCAAATTATTGTGTCCTACACACTGCTTTCATCACCACTCTGGGATCATCGACACGGATGATTAGCCATTCTCAGGAGACCACTCTTCCAGAACGAGTGCAAGTAAACAGACAACTAAGAAGGACAGTGTGACATCCTGTGGAAAATCAGAGACTTACACCAGAGARCGAAGGAGACGCCATCGGAAATAAGAAGGCCCAATTGAACCCTCCTCACCAAGCGGAACCCGGTCCACGAAGGCCTTGGACCAACAGGGATACCCGACGAAGACCCATAAGAGCGACAGTTCGGGGAAAGGTATTGGGGTTATTGCGAGTGTAGTTCCAAAATGTATTCAAGTGTTGCTTCTCTCTCTTTCTCGTTTACTCTCTCTTTAACTCTCCATCTTGTGTAACAAGTGTCATATTGTGTTAGTCCGATTGGGACTTGTTGTCATCATATTAAGTTTCTAATAAATAACCTATAYCTTGTGTGTATCTTATGTTATCACTTAGCTTGTTAGTAAATAAATAATCAAATCAATTTGTGTGGTACGGAATTATCAGTGAGACCCGGGTTTGTGCAGATTTAAGGAGTCTACGACGTTCAGAATGAGACTGATATGATGAAATTATTATTTAGTGACTGGTATGATATTTATATATTTTTGAGTTAATTCGGGAGATGGTAACCTATTGAACAAACTTTTCCCACAGTACCCCAAATTCCTAATGAGTTAATTGATACATGATTAAGTTAATCGAGTAATAATTAAACATAGTAAGTAAATTATTGAATAAATAGCAGTCATCACATTAATGATAGTCATGACACAACACCTCCTATCTCTCTTTCAGCAGCTGGTGTAAGTTCATCCCCAATCACTATCCATGACTATCCATGGCTGTCTCCATTCTCTGATGTTCTTCAGCTGTTGTCCAGGGCAGGAAGTGAGAGTGATGACATCTGAACCCTAGTTACTTTTAAAATGGACCAACAATAGCTATAGTAGCTTTCAGATAGCAAACAAATGATCTAGCAAAAGAACCATATAACCACCTTGCTTAAAGGAACAGAAAGACAGTCATTCTGTGCACTTGTGTAACGATCATCTGTTGAAGAAGGAGTGGACCAAAGCGCAGCGTGGCAAGTGTTCATGATTTATTAATAAAACTGAACACTAAAACAACAAAGAGAAGGAACGAAACCGAAACAGTTCTGTCAGGTGCAGAAACACAAAACAGAAATCAACTACCCACAAAAACCATGTGGGAAACATCTGGACTGGAGGGCGCCTATGGAAGCTCCGGACTGGAGGGCGCCCCTGGATGCTCCGGACAGGAGGGCGCCCCTGGAAGCTCCGGACTGGAGGGCGCCCCTGGAAGCTCCGGACTGGAGGCCGTCTCTGGAGGCTCCGGGCTGGGCGCAGGCGCAGGACTCACCGGGCTGGGGAGACACACAGGAGACCTGGCTCTAGGAGCAGGCACAGGACTCACCAGGCTGGGGAGACATACAGGAGACCTGGCTCTAGGAGCAGGCACAGGACTCACCAGGCTGAGGAGACATACCGGAGGCCTCTTCCTTGGCCGAGGCACCGGATACACTSGGCCGTGGAGGCGMACTGGCGGTCTCGAGCGCAGAGCTGGCATCACCCGTTCTGGCTGGATGCCCACTTCCACCCGGCAAATACGGGACGCTGGAACCGAGCACACCGGCCTGTGACTGCTCGGCCGAGACACAGTGCGCATCACCCCATAGCACGGGGCCTGACCAGTCACATGCTCGCCACGGTAAGCACGGGGAGTTGGCTCAGGTCTCCAACCTGACTGCCACGCCCAATTTTTTGGGGGGGGCTGCTTCTCAGGCTTCCTTGCCAGCCGTGTTCCCGTGTAATCCTTAGCCCCTTTCCTAGCTGCCTCCGCCTTCCTGGTTGCCTCCACCTGTTCCCATGGGAGGCGATCCCTTCCAGCCAGGATCTCCTCCCATGTATAGGATCCCTTGCCGTCCAGGATGTCCTCTCAGGTCCAGTCCTCTCTTCCACGCTAATTGGTCCTTTGGTGGTGGGTAGTTCTGCAACGGCCGTCGTATGAAGAAGGTGTGGACCAAAGCGCAGTGTGGGAAGTGTTCATGATTATTTATTTAAAAAACTGAACACTAAATAACAAAACAACAAAGAGAACGAACGAAACCGAAACAGTTCTGTCAGGTGCAGAAACACAAAACAGAAAACAACTACCCACAAAAACCATGTGGGAAAAATCTACCTAAGTATGGTTCTCAATCAGAGACAACGATAGACAGCTGCCTCTGATTGAGAACCACACCCAGCCAAACAACAAAGAAATACAAAACATAGAAAATGAACATAGAATGCCCACACAAATCACACCCTGACCAAACCAAAATAGAGACATAAAAAGCTCTCTACGGTCAGGGCGTGACAACTTGCTCATGTGTACACTTACACTTACCCAGTCAATACCAGATACAGAAGTACCCGCACTCTGTAATTCTTATCTTCACATTGCGAAAATATCATCATTCCTTAATAATTTCAAATGTAGACTATGAGTCAGCCTGATGGACCAATCTACCCATTACTCGCCTCCATGTAGCCTAACACTTAAACACATTCACTCACTCACTTACACTCCCTCACACACACACATAGACACACACACACAAATACAAACATGTTTTTTTGAGCACTGAGTTCATCATGCTCAATTTTGATTAGTATGCTTTGATTGATTGAATTGTTTTGTACATACAGTCGTGGCCAAAAGTTTTGAGAATGACACAAATATTAATTTCCACAAAGTTTGCTTCTTCAGTGTCTTTAAATATTTTTGTCAGATGTTACTATGGAATACTGAAGTATAATTACACGCATTTCATAAGTGTCAAAGACTTTTATTGACAATTACATGAAGTTGATGAAAAGAGTCAATATTTGCAGTGTTGACCCTTCTTGTTCAAGACCTCTGCAATCTGCCCTGACATGCTGTCAATTACTTCTGGGCCACATCCTGACTGATGGCAGCCCATTCTTGCATAATCAATGCTTGGAGTTTGTCAGAATTTGTGGGTTTTTGTTTGTCCACCCGCCTCTTGAGGATTGAAAACAAGTTCTCAATGGGATTAAGGTCTGGGGAGTTTCCTGGCCATGGACCCAAAATATCGATGTTTTGTTCCCCGAGCCACTTAGTTATCACCTTTGCCTTATGGCAAGGTGCTCCATCATGGCTGGAAAAGGCATTGTTCGTCACCAAACTGTTCCTGGATGGTTGGGAGAAGTTGCTCTCGGAGGATGTGTTGGTACCATTCTTTATTCATGGCTCTGTTCTTAGCCAAAATTGTGAGGGAGCCCACTCCCTTGGCTGAGAAGCAACCCCACACATGAATGGTCTCAGGATGCTTTACTGTTGGCATGACACAGGACTGATGGTAGCGCTCACCTTGTCTTCTCCGGACAAGCTTTTTTCCGGATGCCCCAAACAATCGGAAAGAGGATTCCTCAGAGAAAATGACTTTACCCCAGTCCTCAGCAGTCCAATCCCTGTACCTTTTGCAGAATATCAGTCATTCCCTGGTGTTTTTCCTGGAGAGAAGTGGCTTCTTTGCTGCCCTTCTTGACACCAGGCCATCCTCCAAAAGTCTTTGCCTCACTGTGCGTGCAGATGCACTCACACCTGCCTGCTGCCATTCCTGAGCAAGCTCTGTACTGGTGGTGCCCCGATCCCGCAGCTGAATCAACTTTAGGAGATGGTCCTGGCACTTGCTGGACTTTCTTGGGCACCCTGAAGCCTTCTTCACAACAATTGAACCGCTCTCCTTGAAGTTCTTGATGATCCGATAAATGGCTGATTTAGGTGCAATCTTACTGGCAGCAATATCCTTGCCTGTGAAGCCCTTTTTGTGCAAAGCAATGATGACGGCACGTGTTTCCTTGCAGGTAACAATGGTTGACAAAGGAAGAACATTGATTCCAAGCACCACTCTCCTTTTGAACCTTCCMGTCTTATTCGAACTCAATCAGCATGACAGAGTGATCTCTAGCCTTGTCCTCGTCAACACTCACACCTGTGTTAACCTCTCTTGGGCACATGAGATGGTAGCGTCCCATCCCTTCAACAGCCAGTGAAACTGCTGGGCGCCAAATTCAAATACAGAAATACTCATAATAAAAATTCAGAAAACAAAACATATTTTACATAGGTTTAAAGATGAACTTCTTGTGAATCCAACCACGSTGTCAGATTTWAAAAAATGCTTTACGGCGAAAGCATACATTACGATTATGAGAACATAGCCCACAAGACAAATCGTTACACAATTTAGAAATAGAGACAAAATGAATCCCTTACCTTTGATGATATTCATATGGTTGCACTCAGCAGACATTCATTTACTCAATAAATGTTCCTCTTGTTCAATAAAGTCTCTTTATACCCAAAAACCTCMGTTTTGTTCGCGCGTTTTCTTCAGTAATCCACAGGCCCAAACGCAGTCAAAACAGGAAGACAAAAAAATCCAAATTTTATCCGTAAAGTTCATAGAAACATGTCAAACGATGTTTATATTCAAACCTCAGGTTGTTTTTAGCCTAAATAATCGATACTATTTCAACCGGACAATAACGTTGTCAATATAAAATGTAAACAAGAAACGCACTGTCTCGGTTGTGCGCAAGAAAAAGCTCCGTGAAACTTTAGGGTCCACTCATTCAGACTGCTCTTACTTCCTCATTTTTCAGAATACAAGACTGAAACACTTTCTAAAGACTGTTGACATCTAGTGGAAGGCATRGAAACTGCAAGTTGAGTCCCAAGTCAAGGTATACTGTAATGGCATTGAATAGAAAACTACAAACCAAAAAAAGAAAAATGTCCTGAATGGATCTTTCTCAGGTTTTCGCCTGCCAAATCAGTTCTGTTAAACTCACAGACAATATTTTAACAGTTTTGGAAACTTTAGAGTGTTTTCTATCCAAATCATCATCCAAGTTACTGCATATCATAATCTTCTGGGCCCGAGAACACAGGTCATTTTATTTGGGCATGCATTTCATCATCCAAAATTCCGAATGCTGCCCCCTACCCTAGAGAAGTTAACGAGAGAATCACTGACATGATGTCAGCTGGTCCTTTTGTGGCAGGGCTGAAATGCAGTGGAAATGTTTTTTTGGGGATTCAGTTAATTTGCATGGCAAACTTTGCAATTAATTGCAATTCATCTGATCACTCTTCATAATCATCTGGAGTATATGCATATTGCCATCATACAAACTGAGGCAGAGACTTTGTGAAAATTAATATTGTGTGTCATTCTCAAAACTTTTGTCCACGACTGTACATATGTAGGATCTTAATTTTGATCACTCTGTTGCAGGAAAACTTTCTTGCATGCAGGCCGTTTAAAACTTGTAGTGTGAGGTTTATAAAGGCTTCTGAAGTTTGCAATTTCCACTTTTGAAACTTGATTTTCCTTATGAAAAATGTATAAATACCTACAAAAATACCATTAATTATAATCCACATAATAATTCACATTTTCTCTTGCTGCAGGATTATTTTCCTGATGTACAAACTGGCTGAAATTAAGATCCCACATCTGTATATATTTGTTATTTTCTTTGGTGTGGTTTCAAGCCCTCTTGTGTTTCCAAACTCACCTGAACAACTTTTTACCTTGTTTTATCTGCACTGTTTGTCTTTCAATTGTCTTTTTTGTGTGCAAATAAATACAACTTAAAACTACATTTGCATATCAGACGGTTTACCGCTGCACCATCGACAGCGTCCTGATCGGTTGCGTCACAGCCTGGTACAGGAATTGCTCCGTCCACAACCGCAAGGCCCTTCAGCGGGTGGTGAAGATGGCCCAGTACATCACTGGGACAGTGCACCCACCCATCCCAGGAAATTTACTCGAAACGATGCCTGAGGGAGACACAGCTTCATCAAGGCACCCACACACCCAGCCACGAGCTGTTCTCTTCCTTACCGTCGGGCAGACAGTATCGGAACATGAGGTCTAATACCAACAGGCTCAGAAACAGTTTCTATCTACCACCCCATCGACTGCGGAACGCTTGAATGGGACTGACCACCTGCTCTTATTCCCCCCACCTTAGCACACACGCACTCACTCAGGCACACACACACACACACACACACCACACAACACACACCCACACACACACACACACACACACAACACACACACAACACACACACCACACACACACACACACACACCACAACACACACATCATAAATGCTGCTACCAGACTCTTATTATGCTGCTCAATTTATACACTTGCCCCCCATCCTCCCTTCCTCAATATTGGACCTGTATTGTACTTATACTAAAATGTTTATTCTATTCTACTGCTATTTACTTTATGTTCATATTCTTATCTTTGACTATTTCTTATTGTTGTTGCATTGTCAAAAAGGAACCTGCAAGTAAGCATTTCGTTGGACGATGTATATCATGCCAACCCCGTACATCACCAGTGACAGATTAGCCATTACATTAACTAATGAAACGAGACATAGAAGACATGAATATAATTAAGTTCAACATTTACTTACATGCACGTTGACGTCCGTATAAGAACAACCATTGTTTCCATTAGGCGGGAGGAGCAAGTAAACAGCTGTATTGGATGTAAATAATTTAACACACAAGGCCTCACTTGCACCCACAATTAAAAGTGCCTTTGTTTAGTAGAGGTCAATTAACATTGGCAGGACAAACCTCAAATGAATACAGATTCAGCCATCCCCCTTATTCAGCGCTAATGTGAGGGTTTGTGACAGTGACTGACTAATTACCATAATTTATTTTTCCTCAGTTACCGAGCCATGAAAGTACTGAGCATCTTGGAGACCAACAACTGCCGAACATGAAAGGTCATCAACCGCAATAGCAACAATATGTGAAAATAAGGGTTTGATATTAGTTACTAATGCTATCAACTATTATAATAAAAACTGCAAATGTGACTATGTTACGATAGCATGCATTATAATGCACAACATAGGTGCTTATAACAACATGAATAAATCATGAATAGGCAGCATTATGCCTTATAGGAAATGCTGGGAAATTGTGGAAATCTTTGGTTTGCAAGACAAAGAGTTATGTGCATCAGAGGAATGAGAGTAATATACTCCTTGATGAACACATACAATGTTCTAGCATTAGGCCTATGTCTGGATTATGCATAGCCCATAAGGTGTTATAAATGAACTCATAATGCATTATGAAGAGGATGAGAGTGTTAACATATTTACTTAGGTTATAGTGTCATCAAAATATATTTAAATATTGTCTGAACATGGATTTATGAAGAGATATAGGTTAGAGTTTCAACTCTACCCTTGCATTGAAAATGTTCAAGGTGTGCAGACACTTTTATCCAAAGTGACTTACGGTACAGTAAGTGCTTACGTTGTTATGTGATCCCTGCGGGATTAATATATTAATACTATAATATCCAGTGGTGTAAAGTACTTAAGTAAAAATACCTTAAAGTACTACGTATCCATACATTACTTTACTATTTATATTTTTGCCAACTTTTACTTTTACTTCACTACATTCCAAAAGAAAATAATATAGTTTTTACTTACATACATTTTCCCTGACACCCAA
The DNA here is from genome assembly GCF_002910315.2 of Salvelinus sp. IW2-2015. Classification (NCBI taxonomy): domain Eukaryota; kingdom Metazoa; phylum Chordata; class Actinopteri; order Salmoniformes; family Salmonidae; genus Salvelinus; species Salvelinus sp. IW2-2015. The sequence goes on along the minus strand of NC_036860.1, from coordinate 28,735,186 downwards.
AAGTACTTGTTACATTTTGACAGGAAAATGGTCCAATTCACACACTTATCAAGAGAACATCCCTGGTCATCCCTACTGCCTCTGATCTGAAGGACTCACTAAACACAAATGCTTCGTTTGTAAAATAGGTCTGAGTGTTGGAGTGTGCCTCTGGCTATCCATCAATAAAAAAAATAGCAAATTGTGCCTTCTGGTTTGCTTAATAGAAGGAATTAGAATTTGAGCAATTCCATTTCCTTTTGATACTTAAGTATATTTAAAACCAAATACTTTCAGTGTTTTACTGGGTGACTTTCACTTTTAAATKAGTCATTTTCTATTAAGGTATCTTTACTTTTACTCAAGTATGACAATTGAGTACTTTTTCCACCACTGACAATATCATATTATAGTATACAATTAGTTTTGATTCGTTTAATAGATTGATGGTTGAAGGTTCTGGGTTGTCCTCTTGTTGCCCTTTTAATGACATCCATACAGGATGTTCTGAGCATGTTCTCAGAATAATTAGTGCATCCGTAGTGTATAGTTTGTGATTTTGGTACACTATATATACAAAAGTATGTAGATACCCCTTCAAACAGGTTKCTGACAAGTGTATAAAATTGAGCACACAGCCATGCCATCTCCATAGCTAAACATTGGYAATAGAATGGCCTTACTGAAGAGCTCAGTGACGTTCAACCTGGCATCTTTCCAACTTTTCACCTTTCCAACAAGTCAGTTAGTCAAACTTCTGCCCTGCTAGAGCTGCCMCCGTCAACTGTAAGTGCTGTTATKGTGAAGTGGAAATGTCTAGGAGCAACAATGGCTCAGCCGCAAATGGTAGGCCACACAAGCTCACAGAATGGGACCGCCGAGTGCTGAAGAATGTAGTGCGTAAAAGGCGTCTTTCCTCAGTTGCAACACTCACTACAGAGTTCCAAACTGTCTCTGGAAGCAACGTCAACACACAAACTGTTCGTCGGGAGCTTCATGAAATGGGTTTTCATGGCCGAGCAGCCGCATGTAAGCCTAAGATCTGGAGTGGTGTAAAGCTTGACACCATTTAACTCTGGAGCAGTGGAAATGGGTTCTCTGGAGGGATGCTTMCAACTTTGGGGCGGCAGGTAGCCTAGTGGTTAGAGCGTTGGACTAGTAACTGGAAGGTTGCAAGATTCAAATCCCAGAGCTGACAAGGTAAAAATCTGTCGTTCTGCCCCTGTACAAGGCAGTTAACCCACTGTTCCTAGGCTGTCATTGAAAATAAGAATTTGTTCTTAACTGACTTGCCTAGTTAAATAAAGGTAAAATAAAAATAAAAATAAAAATCATGCTTCACCATCTGGCAGTCTGATGGATGAATTTTCCAGGAGAATGCTACCTGCCTGAATGCATAGTGCCAAATGTAAAGTTTGGGGGAGGAGGAATAATAGTCTGGGGCTGTTTTTCATGGTTCGGGCTAGGCCCTTTAGTTCCAGTGAAGGGAAATCTTAACGCTACAGCATACAATGACATTCTAGATAATTATGTGCTTCCAGCTTTGTGGCAACAGTTTGGGGAAGGCCTTTTCCTGTTCCAGCATGACAATGCCCCCAAGCACAAAGCGAGGTCGATACAGAAATGGTTTTGTCGAGATCAGTGTGGAAGAACTTGACTGGCCTGCACAGAGCCCTGACCTCAACYTCATCGAACACCTTTGGRATGAATTGGAATGCCGACTGCGAGCCAGGCCTAATTGCCCAACATAAGTGCATGACTTCACTAAAGCTCTTGTGGATGAATGGAAGCAAGTCCCCGCAGCAATGTTCCAACATCTAGTGTAAAGCCTTCCCAGAGGAGTGGAGATTGTTCTAGCAGGAAAGGGGGGGACCAGCTCCATATTAATGCCCATAATTTCAGAATGAGATGTTCGATGAGCAGGTGTCCACATACTTCTGGTCATGCAGTGTAGCTAGCTCTCACACTGGTAGACAGTGTACAGAGCCTTCAGAAAGTAATCATACCCCTTGAATCATTCCACATTTTGTTGTGTTACAGCCAGAATTCAAAATTGATGAAATTGATTGTTTCTCTCACTAATCTACACACAATACCCGATAATGACGAAGTGAAAACATATTACAGAAATATTTCATTTACATAAKTTTTCACACCCCTGTGTCAACACTTTGTAGAAGGAACTTTGGCGGCGATTACAGTCTTTTTGGGTAAGTCTCTAAGACCTTTGCACACCTGGATTGTACAATATTTGTCCATCATTCTTTTCAAAATTCTTCAAGCTCTGTCAAGTTGATTGTTGATCATTGCTAGACAGCCATTTTACCAAAACTGTAACTAGGCCACTCAGGAACATTCAATGTTGTCTTGTTAAGCAACTCCAGTGTATATTTGGCCTTGGGTTTTAGGTTATTGACCTGCTGCAAGGTGAATTCGTCTCCCAGTGTCTGTAGGAAAGCAGACTGAACCAGATTTTCCTTCAGAATTCCTCTGGGATTATGGCTGTATTCTGTTTCTTTTTATCCTACAAAAACTCTATAGTCCTTTCCGACAAGCATACCCTTATGATGTCACCACCATGCTTGAAAATATGAAGAGTGGTACTCAGGGATGTGTTATGTTGGATTTGTATTCAGGATAAAAAGTAMATTTCTTTGCCACATATTTTGCAGTATCACTTAAGTGCCTTTTTGCAAACAGGATGCATTTTTTTGTATTTTTATTCTGTACAGGATTCCTCATTTAGGTTAGTATTGTGGAGTAACTGCAATGTTGTTGATCCATCCTCAGTTTTCTTATATCACAACCATTAAATCCTGTAACTGTTTAAAARTCCCTGTTTGTCCAAATGGCGAAATCCCTGAGCAGTTTCCTTCCTCTCTGGCAACTGAGTTAGGAAGGAAGTCTGTATCTTTGTAGTGACTGTATCCCAGTGACTGGGTGTATTGATACATCACCATGCTCAAAGSGATATTCAGCGTCTGCTTTTTACATTTTTACACACCTACCAATCGGTGCCCTTCTTTGCAAGGCATTGAAAACCCTCCCTGGTCTTTGTGGTTGAATCTGTGCTTGGTATGACAACAGCACCCCTCTCGATTGCATGGCGCTACAGAGGGTCCTGCGGACAACCCAGTACATCACTGGGGCTGAGCTCCCTGCCATCCAGGACCTCTATATCAGGTGGTGTGAAAAGAAGGCCTGAAAAATCATCAAAGACCCCAACCACCAAAGCCATGGACTATTTTTTACTGCTTCCRCACGGCAAGAGGTACCGGTGCATCAAGTATGACACCAATAGGCTCTTGAACAGCTTCCATCCTCAAGCATTACAAATGATAAATAGCTAACAAAATAACTACACGGACTGAGTTTACCTTGTATTTTTATTGAACTTTTATTTCAATATTTGCACTGTCTCTATGCACACTCACAGTGCCCTACACAATCACACACACTGTCACTCAACACACAAACAAACACTCACTCCATCATTTGCTCACTCACATATAATATGCAGATTCATTTATACTGACTACACACCTGCACATCCACTCACATGCAAACTGCTGCTACTATATTTATCTGATATCCTGTTGCCTAGTCTTTACCCCTATACATATCTATCTCCATCACTCCAGTATCCCTGCATATGTAAATATGGTATTGGATCTGACTTCTTAAATATTTCCTGTATACAGTATGCATACTTACTGACATTCCTCCAGGCTGACTTGTCATCCAGGGTCCCGTCGTACACTAGCTTTCCTTCGACAACGTTTCTGGTGGCCCACAATGGTCCCTGACGTCTCTGTCTTCGTCACCTCATACTGTGTGTGCTCAAAACAAGACTCCACGGCAAACTCCTTCTGGCCTCCTGCAGCCACTACCGGTTCCTCATCGTCCCTGGTCTCATATCTCTAGACATTCTCACTGGGCTCCATCCATCTGATAGCAACACTGTCATTCTGACGGTAGTCGACCTGTTCTCCAAGGCTGCCCATTTCTTCCCTCTCCCCAAACTACCTTCTGCCAAGGAGACGGCCCAGCTTATGGTGCAGCATGTCTTCCAGATCCATGGACTCACAGTAGACATGGTCTCCGATCGGGGTTCTCGTCTCAGTTCTGGAAGGCATTCTGCACCCTTATTGGGTTGTTGGACAGCCTGTCATCTGGATTCCATCCCCAAACTAACGGTCAGTCGGAGCGAGCCAAACAAGACCTGGAGACCACCTTAATAAGGTGCCTGGTCTCAACCAACCCCACTACCTGGAGCCGTCAACTGGTCTGGGTGGAGTATGCCCGGAAGACTCTTCCCAGTTCTGCCACGGGACTCTCCCCTTTCGARTGCTCCATGGGGTATCACCCTCGACGTACCTGGAGAAGAGCCAAGGCGGCWATTCTCAAGACTAACTCCAGGTATCGTCGACAAGCGGACCGTCGCCGGACCCCAGCTCCCCGCTACCGCATTGGGCAGAGGGTATGACTGTCCACATGGGACCTGCCCCTTCGGGTAGAGTCCTGCAAACTGTCCCCTTGTTTCATTGGTCCTTTTCCCATCTCCAGAGTACTGAGTTCCACTGCTGTCTGTCTTGTGTTTCCCTGAACCCTTCGTATTCACACTACCTTCCATGTGTCTAAGATTAAGCCCATGTCTCACTGTTCTTTGTACCTTTTTGCCTGTCCACGACCATTCTCTTGCCTACCCCTTTGGATTAATAAACATTGTAAGACTCCAACCATCTGCCTCCTGTGTCTGCATTTCGGTCTCRCCTTGATAAAATTAGCTTTTTTCCTTTAAAGAAATTATGAGATTGGTGTGTTTTTTCATTATGTAAACATGGCATAGGGTTGTTCAATGACAGACATGTATTTGTTTAAAATCTATCAGTTGATGGGGCTTYCGGTGACTCAACTTAGGAAATGGCTGCCTAGTTTTTCGTACTGCACATCGGTTGATTATTTGCCCCCCTAAATTCAAGTATTTACTCTGAGCATTATAATAACTTACTCAAAATGGAAAAGGGGAAATAGGAAAAGGTCGCGGAGCTACAACAGCCCGTAACAAGACAGCAGAAGATATAATCGTCGATGAACCTGGGATGGCTAATGCTAGCGCAAATAAGATAGCAGCAGCAAAAGACCCCTCATTTCGTGAGGTGATGAAGGAGGAATTGCGCGAGGCGCTCACAGGCTTACAAGAGGAACTTCGAGAAGATGTAAAAAAATAACTAAATGAGTTCAAGAAGGACATTAACCAGAAACTTGAAGGAAACAAATTAGAACTTCACAGCATATCTACAAGAATGGGGGACGCAGAACAGCGCATTGGGGAAACGGACACATGGAACTTCGTAGTCAAGGAAATACTTGAACAGTCACTGAAAAGCCAACACACACTACAGGCAAAAGTGACAGAACTCGAAGGTTTCTCACGTCGAAACAACATTAGACTTTATAACGTAGTAGAGGGCGCAGAAAAAGACTCTATGCCCAAATTCGTGGAGGGTCTATTCAAGGACATACTTGAAGATGACACTGACCTGGGAATCGAGAGAGCACACCGAGCTCTGGCCTCAAAACCCCCCAGTGGCGCCCTACCAAGATCCATAGTAGTATGGTTCCTAAAATTCTCAGTCAAAGAGAAAGTCTTACATGCAACCTGGAAAAAGCCTGTTAACTTCCAAGGCCAACGAGTGTTCTATGATCATGACTACGCAGGAGAGATACTGAAAAGAAGGAAAGAATACACCCCCATTAAGAAAGCACTTAAAGAGAAGGGTATTCGCTTCCAAACACCATTCCCGGCAAAAAGCGGGTATTTCTGCAAAATGGCCCGGTTACATACGAGCATGCAGACGAGGCGGCTGAGGACCTGAAGTCAAGRGGCTTCCCAGTGGAGTATACCGCCAGGAGAAAGGCGACATCACCAGTGRAWAGACTCGAGCAGGCTCTCCCATGGATCGTTGTCGACAAGCAGGGTCATGGAGAAAGAGGGAAATCATCTCGGCGAGAGGACGTTCACATCCGAGAGAGACTCAGGCATTTCCAACGGGAAGATGGAAGACACTGAATCGGATTAAACAGAATTAATAGTTACCGCGAGCTGTTAAGACTTTGGGTTGTTACGGTTCACATTGCAATAGGTAAAATATCTCCCCTATTTTCCCCCAATGCTGAACAAGGGTGAGTAGCCAAAAGTATGTATTTATGAACACACTAAGTAGCGTCACGTTAATAACATATATATTAGCTAAGGATTAATGATACATTGACAACGGGGCGACAGAAGAGCATATCAAGGGGAGGATTCATGATATGCACGCATGACCGATATAGTTTTCACTTGTAATTAACCGATGTGTATAAGCGACGAAATAGGCGCCCTTATTCTTTCCGGTTCCACAAGGTCTTGTTTGTGACTACGTCACACATTTTCATATCTGAGCGAGGGGCCCATCCTGCGGACAGGCTCATCCCCTCAAACSCCAGAGGCAAGAGACAGTCCTCTGACATGGGAGTCCAACTTCCAAAGTATTTTCCCACTTTGGTTTACTTTATTATCGTTCTTGATTTTTCGTTCATTTTTATGCTCATGATAAGCAGGCAGATATGGTGCACAGGTTTTTAAAATTTATATCGATGCATCATCGGGAATTTAAGGTCATAAGTCTCAATGTAAACGGACTGGGGAGTGCCATCAAGAGAAGTAAGGTAATAGCAAAGATGAAACGGGAGAGAGTTGACATACTATTCTGGCAGGAAACTCACTTATCCACACCTGAATACGAGAAACTCAAGAAAATGTAGGAACACTTTCTTTTCTTCTTACAAAATGGGTAAAAGGGGAGTTGCAATCTTGATCCCAAATTCAGTTAATTTTGAGTTTATGTCAGAAATAAAAGACAAGGAGGGTATATTTATACTTGTCAAATGTAAACTGGATAACAAGGAAGTTACWTTATTTAATGTATACGCACCCCCAGGGAGTGACATGGTCTTCTACGGGAAGGTGTTTGATTTAATTGCCACAGAAACCACTGGCACTCTAATCTGTGGAGGGGATTTTAACACAATTCTAAACTCAAAATTGGACAGCACATATCAAAATAGGAAAATGAGTCTAGTTGCTAAAAAGATCAATAGGATACTGCAGGATCTAGGACTGCTCGATGTATGGCGTGACACCCACAAGACCGATAAGGAAAATACTTTTTTACTCAGCCCGCCACACTGAATACTCCAGGTTAGACTACTTTTTTTATGTACAGTGCAGATAGACACAGGCTTAAGGATTGTAGGATCGGGCAGAGCGACTTATCAGGTCATAATGGAGTTTACCTAATTCTACACTGTAACGGCTGTCGTCGGTGGAAGAAGGTGAGGACCAAGGTGCAGCGTGGTAAGTGTTCATGATGTTTAATAATAATCAAAACAGAACACTGAATAACAAAATAACAAAGAAACAACCGAAAACAGTTCTGTCTGGTGCAGACACACAAAGACTGAAAATAACCACCCACAAAACCCAACAGAAAACAGGCTACCTAAATATGGTTCCCAATCAGGGACAACGATTGACAGCTGCCTCTGATTGAGAACCATATCAGGCCAAACACAGAAATAGAAAATCATAGAAAAACTAACATAGACAACCCACCCAACTCACGCCCTGACCATACTAAAACAAAAGACAAAACAAAGGAACAAAGGTCAGAACGTGACACGAAGTGACATACACCTTGATAGCAAACCATAAATACGTATATGGAGATGTAATACAAGCATGCTGAATGATCCAGCTTTCAAGGAATCAATAAAGACAGAATGAAACATCGCTATCTGGAGAATATATGATAAATGGTGGAGCTAATCGGTCACTGCTACATTGTGGATGCAGCAAGGCGGTTAATGCTATGAGGAAGAGCATCGTAGCCACATCATCTGCTCAAGAAAAAATTATAAGCACGAAAAGGCTGTAGACGAGTTCACAGAAACCCTACGAATACTTATGAACGATCTCATATAGTTCAAGTACAAAGACCCTCTTATATTAGACGAAGATTTCAAAAGCGTTAAACAGGAAATTGACAGATTAAGAGAAACGCTTAGGGTTCTGAAACAGATAATTATGAGAGGCCTCAAAGGCAAACCAAATTGACTAGCCTGGAGACTCAGGCAAACAAAAGGACGAGTAACAATTTAAATAGCCCAGCTGGCGGTGGCGCACGTGGCTATAGAGACTCTGGGTTTCGATGCCCAGGCTCTGTCGCAGCGGCCGCGCCGGAGGGTCCATGGGTGACAGCACAATTGGCCTACGGTCGTCAAGGTTAGGGAGGTTTGGTGGCGGAGGGATATCCTTGTCTCATCACGCACTAGCGACTCCTGTGGCGGGCAGTGCACGCTGACCAGGTCTCGCTTAGGTATAGGGTGTTCCTCC
>NC_036860.1:28719211-28726742 GCF_002910315.2 Salvelinus sp. IW2-2015 | reverse complement strand
TGTTAAGAGATTAGATAGTTATATCACGCAACAGTGCTGTTGTGCAAGGGAATAAAACAAGGACGCCAAATTGGTGGATGAGAATCTATAATAGTGTCAGATGTAGACCACACTAATCCACCCCTATCAAGGAATGGTTGCAGGTGGTTGACCACAAAACAAGACCACATCATCACTCACTAAATGTACTTTACCTGTGTCTGATGTTTTCGTGTCGGAATTTTGAATGCTGTGCGGGGTCTTTCTATCGCCTCTGCTGTGGCTCAGCATGAGTACGGATCTACAAGACTCCACTTACTGATTTGGTCCATGTTGTATGTATGTCATATGTTCATCCAGGTTTATAGGGCACTATAAAGGGCGCAGCTGTGGCAATAAGGTTTTGCTGTGGTTCGTTTGTCAGTCGTAAGTGTACTAGAGCATGGTGTAGGCGGTGTACTCCGGGAGATCTATGTGGAAGTGACATGTCAGGAGTACGTGTGTATGGAGGCCATAGGAGGGGCATACAAAACGGGGCCAGCAGGGCTGCGCTGGAGCCTCGCTTGAGTGGCAAGTGTAGTGTGCAGCGGCCAGAGCCCTTGCATAAATGGACTGTTCTCAGACAGAGCTCAGCGCATATGTGCAAGTATGGATTGGTAACTAGGATTCATGTGGTTGGAATTCACTTCTCCTTATTAGATCGGTAGTAGTGAGATATTGGATGTACACTTTCAGAAAACTAAACATCCTGCCAAAGGAGTCTTAACTTGTTATTTGCTGACTTGTGTTCTCTCACATCAAATGCAAGACATTGCAGCTAGGGAAATTACTTGCGCCTATTCATCGTTGGAGGTGAAGGTAGAGCGCATCAAGAGGCTTTATAATGGCAATGTTATTAATCTTTTGGAACACGTAATATAAGAGAAAGCGAATTATCGCATACAACCTACACAAATTCATACTCAAGTACGCGAAGAAGGAAGTGAGGGAGGTGATGGACTTACCAAAGAAGAAGCCTTACATAAGATTTATATAATCTGTGTTGAGCGCTCTTGACCCGACCATCCATCGAGGGTAGATCCATCGAGTTAGGCAACATTACACAGAACTAAGCGAATCCATTGTTGGTAGCATGGAAGATCTGTAGACATTTGCAACACGAGATCTACCCATAAGGTCCAGTTTAGAGAATAGGTACCATGGTAAACTAGAAACTTAACATAAGACAATCAATCAGGGAGATTGAATTTCTCTCTGAAGCAGGTTATGGGTCAGTTAAGCAACTAATTTAGACAAGGATCAAACACTGCTGAGTTGGCTCGTCATACGACTCCAGCTTCACCCTGCACTCAGGCAGAGATTTAAACAATCGACGCAGAAGGCATCACATCATTCCTAAGCAATTATAAGGAATGGGGACTAGATCGACTCCAGGACCTTAAGTAAAAAACATGGCTTGGATAACAAGATTTTTACAGACACCTACAAGTCTCGACATTATTCTTAAGGGAGATAGAAATTGACTGATCCTCGATCACATTCGCCAAAATTATATCCCAACTATTCACTAACGCATACAACTTGGGAGAACCAAAACGTATTTAAGTCTATACTGTGGTAATCTCAACTCAAGAAAGAAACAATTCTACAAACTATATTAAAAAGAAATGGAGGAGGAACTTAACATTGAAATAACTGATGAAACATGGTTGAAATTTGGACGACTTCAACAGAAGCTCCACCAACTGCAGGGTCATGGAGCAGAATTCTTGTTGGAAGAATGTTTACCCGGTTTCTTCATAACACACTAGCTGAATTCAAAACAGACTGGCTCACTACCACCTTGTGTGGAGAGCGTTTTAGCGGTCTATTGAGGGCGGACAACTCTCATATCTTTTGGACTTGCCCCGCAATCGAAACTTATGGTGAGAAATAAGATCTAACATTGGAAAAATAAATGGGATATTTGACAACAAACATTAATTTCTTTGTACTTGGGTGAAAGATACTGACTTAATAGAGAAAAGTACGCTCTTGAAGGCCTACTGGCAGCCAGTAAAAAGGCTATACTAGGAAATGGCTACAAAAGACCGTTCAACAGTGACACAATGGATAGACTTTGTAGAAGAAATACACCACATGGAGCGTATGCCCTTTGCTTTAAGAACTCAACAGGGAGAGGTCAGGAATACTGGGAAAAAAGGGTTTCTACTTGGAAAAGGTCTAATTCAAAGATGTCAATGTAATAATATGATGATATGATGATGAAGGTTATGACGTACACTGTAACTGCCAGATCTTTTTTGTTATTCTTTTTTTTAACTTATTTGTACTTTCTTTGTGTTCCTACATAAAACAAAGAAGTATTATCAAAAAAATCTATCAGTTGATGTTTTCATTTCAGAGACAATCACATTTTTTGGATAAATGCTATATTCCGCTTACTCTCAGAACTAAGTAGTTCTACTAGGTTTTACACCTGTCAAATGTAATCAAATAACTACCTTTTTATAAAGAATGTACAAATTATACATTTGTGATAATCAGTATAAAAACATACACAAATAATATTTATATACAGTAATGAGATACCTACTTAAACACTGAGTCATTTTGCAGATGCTGCTTATCCAGAGCAACGTACAGGAAGTGCATTCATCAGTAAGTGCATTCATTGTTGGCTCAATAACCCACTTTCTTTTACATTTATCAGGAAATATTCCAAATATGGAAATTCAACATTAGCATGATAATACACGGCCACATGTCGCAAGGTCTGCACACAATTCCTGAAGCTGAAAATGTCCCAGTTCTCTCATGGCCTGCATACTCACCAGACATGTCCACCCAATTGAGCATTCTTGGGATGTATCCTGGATGCGACTGTACGAGCGCCGTTCGAGTTCCTGCAAATATCCATTAACTTCTCACAGCCATTGAAGAGGAGTGGGACAACATTCCACAGGCCACAATCAACAGCCGGATCAACTCTATGCGAAATATATGTGTCAGGTTGCATGAGGCAAATGCTGGTCACACCAGATACTGACTGGTTTTCTGATCCACGCCCTAACCTATCTGTGACCAACAGTTGCATATCTATATTTCCAGTTATGTGAAATCCATAGATTTGGGCCTAACACATTTATTTAAATTAATTGATTTCCTTATATCAACTGAAATTATTGCGTGTTGCATTTATATTTTTGTTCAGTGTATATGCGGATTAAAATATTTTGTACAAGGCTACAGTCCGWTTTTGCAGTTGTGCAGGGAGCCATTMCTTATTTAAAACTYGTACTTAATACGGCAAAACGAAATACATGTTCTTTTCAAGTTCTCGTATGATTGTCTCAGATGGATTACATCTTTACTCGCCGGATGGTTCTATAATAGAACGAGTCCATGCATACACAAACCTTGGTATTTGGATTGACAATTATTTATCGTTTAAAAAACATGACTGAGGTTGTTAGCTAAGATTTAAAGTGGGCTTTTTTTTTTTTACATGAACAGATCTTGTCTCTCTCTAGTCGGCAGGAAGCAGATTGTGCAGTCAACCTTTTTACCTGTTCTTGATTATGGTGATATTATTTATCAAAGTGCAGCTGCCTCTTCTCTTTAAACCCTTGGATGCCGTTTTTCATAGCACCCGTTGTTTTATCACAGGAGACAGTTTAATTATTCATCATTGTACTCTTTACCAAAAGGTTGGCTGGACCTCTTTGAAGTCACGTAGATCACATCATTAAGCTMTTTTTGTTCACAAAGCCTAGCTCCACAAACTTCCGACCTAACATCACTGTTAAGATGTAAAATGACAAGATATCAAACCCGTTCACAGGATTGGTTAACTCTGGAGACTCCTTTGGTGCCTAGAGAGTTAAGTAAACCATCCTTTAATTCCCTTGCATCTTACATGTAGAATGATCAACAATACACTTTAAAATTAGAGGAACTGGTGCCTCTAGGGCATTGCAGATGGTGGTTAAGGGAACATTTGACTGAATAATGTGTCTGTTTTTTATGATTGTGTTTTGCTTTTCATGTGTTGTGTATAATAACGTGTATTTTATTGTGTATATGAATGTGTAGTTTAATATGTTTATTGTATTTTGATGTGTATTGTAGTACTATACAGGACTCACATGGAAAAGAGACCTTGGTCTTAGCATTGACTCCATGTCAAAATGAAGGTTAAATATAACTGTAATATTGCTAGGTGAGAGACAACCACATWTCACAGTCAAATATACAGGATACGAACATTCCATTCAAGCTAAACAATGGATATACACTGAGTGTACTAAACACTGCTCCTATCATTACCTAGACTGACCAGGTGAATCAATGTGATGAACTATGATCCCTTACGTCAGGGTGGGTCCACTTCAGGTGCGCAGTGTGAGGGTGTGGAGAGAGTGGAGGCAGGACAGGTTAAAGAAGGATTTTTTAAGCCTTGAGACGTGATTGTGTATGTGTGCCTTGTGTGCCTTTTGAAGGGTACTGGTATGAGGTGTGCAGGAAAAAAAGGGAGCGCCAAAAGAACTGCTGCTGGGCTTTTCACGCTCAAAGTTTCCCTTGTGCATCAAGAATGTCCACCACCCAAAGGACATCCAGCCAAGTTAAACTCAACTATGGGAAGCATTGAAGGTGTCCTAATATTTTGTAACCACATCATGAATTATCACATCAGTTTGCATCGAAAAGAGCCTTGTTGTAACATAAGCAGGGAGGCCAATTAGAGTGCCGGCACATGAATATTTAATCAAGAAACAGCGGAGATGAAAACTCGGAGATGACACAAATGATTATGGAGTGGGTCCAGTGTGATCTCTTTGAGCTCTCAGCAGCCATGTTAGAGGGTTGTGTCCAGTCATCTAAGGTGCAATAAATCATCATTTTCATCTCTCCTCCTTTTCAGTTGTACAGATTTTCAGGCATTTGGTTTCATTAAGCGTACACTCTCAATTTAGATTTTCCTATTTAGGGGTTGGTAATGTTCTCTAGTTGCGCCGTGATTGGCTTCAGTGTTCTTGTCACTCATGGGGACACTAAGTCACCAGCAAAATGTATGAGTAGAGGCAGAAAAGTTCAAAGCCCTTTGGGTGCTGCCATAGAGTACATTAGAAGTGCCCATGCCAAGAAAGGCTCAAGGGCATTGGCCACAGATAAAATGGCGGATGGTCAAAGTGCAGTGGGGTTATAGGGGTTCTACCATCGGCACTGATTTGGATTGAAGGGCTGAATCATGGTCGGGGGAGACATGATACGTGGTGCAGGCAATCAATAAAAGTCAAGGTGTGTCCATCGTAGATGCAAAAGCCTTTTAAAGCCTTGTGCATAGGGTGCGAGCAGGACATGAATTTAGAAGAAGATGAGGATGACGATAAATACGTATCGGGAGGCTGGCATGTGCCACTGACATAGACATTACGAGCGAACAGGAGGTGGGAGATTGCAAATTCACCAACGAATGGTTCGGAAGGAATCAGTGGCTAACTGCCAAGTTGGGAACTCGGGCCTCTTTCTAGAGCTTCGACCCTTTAGATCACGGACGTCATGATTCTACCTTGTTTTTTTCAGAGTTCCCAGTTGTCTTGAAAGCACCATAAATCCAGAGATTGCTAGACTTTGATGACAAAGGACTTCCGAGCCACCTTCCTGTTCAAGTGAGCACAGCACAACAAGATGAGTCCAAAAATGTCTTGTATGCTGCTACATAAATTATGTAATATGTCAGGGAGATATGTATACTCTAGCTAAGAAAGTAATACTAAGTATATGTTGTGTAGTAAGCTGTTAGTAGCCCATGTGCCTCACCCTAATCATTTGGTCACTTTCACCCTCATAATTTAGCCTACTGTTCTGACTTGGTGGTGCACATGTAGCCTATAGCCTGTTTTAGAGAAATGTAATCATTTAATATTTTAAGAGCTTTCATTGTCTGCTTATATGCCCCCTTTATTTAGCCTACGGTTCTGATTTGGTGWACAGGGAGAATACTGTAAGAACAKCCCATGTTCTGAATTATGTYGCTGTACATTTCAAAAGTGCTGAGCAAATAGTTATATTGATTAAGTACGTCTTAGTTYGCTCATTAATGTCTTAATCGAAATTACAGATTGCCTCTTATCTGCTCGTCGTGCCTTTATGCCATAGTTCGTACATCTCAATTRTCAGTAGAAACCACATTTGTTTAAGCAAGTCAACCATATCAGCTATGTTTTTTTTTTAAGGCAGGCCTGCCAAACAAGGCTCTGCTGATAGCCAGGTGTAGCAGTGGTAAGGATTCACTCCATGGTGCTGAAAAGAAATCTTGGACATCTTTATGTAGGCCCTAACAGTTTGTGGGCATAGTTTGTCACCGTTATAGTGCACTTAATGTATTGTTTAGTGTTTAGAGGGTGAATGGGCAAGACATAAGATTTAAGTGAATTGGGTGTGGTAGTAGATGCCAGGCACACCAGTTTGTGTCAAGAACTGTAATGCTGCTGGTTTTTTTCATGCTCAACAGTTTCCTGTGTGTATCAAGAATGGTCCACCACCCAAAGGACATCCAGCCAACTTGACACAGCTGTGGGAAGCATTGTAGTCAACATGGGCCATCATCCCTGTGGAATGCTTTTGACACCTTGTAGAGTCCATTGCCCCGACAAACTGAGGCTGTTCTGAGAGTAAAAGGGTTGCAACTCAATATTAGGAAAGTRTTCCCAATGTTTTGTACACTCAGTGTAAAGGCACATGGGATATACAGTGCATTCGGAAAGTATTCAGACCCCTTAACTTTTTCCACATTTTGTTGCAAATGTATTACGAATAAAAAAACGGAATATCACATTTACATAAGTATTCAGACCCTTTCCTTAATACTTTTTTGAAGCACCCTTGGCAGTGATTACAGCCTCAAGTATTCTTTGGTATTACGCTACAAGCTTGGCACACTTGTATTTGGGGAGTTTCTCCCATTCTTCTCTGCAGATCCTCTCAAGCTCTGTCAGGTTGGATGGGGAGCATCGGTGCACAGCTATTTTCAGGTCTTCCAGAGATGTTCAATCAGGTTCAAGTCCGGGCTCTGGCTGGGCCACTCAAGGACATTCAGAGACTTGTCCCGAAAGCCACTCCTGCATTGTAATGGTTGTGTTCTTAGGGTTGTTGTCCTGTTGGAAGGTGAACCTTCGCCCCAGTCTCAGGTCCTGAGTGCTCTGAAGCAGGTTTTCATCAAGGATCTCTCTGTACTTTGCTCCGTTCATCTTTCCCAATCCTGACTATCTCCCAGTCCATGCCACTGAAAAATCCTCCCCACAGCATGATGCTGCCACCATCATGCTTCACCGTAGGGATGGTGCCAGGTTTCCTCCAGACGTGGTGCTTGGCATTCAGGCCAAAAGTTATTGGTTTCATCAGACCAGAGAATCTTGTTTCTCATGGTCTGAGAGTCTTTAGGTGCTTTTTGTCAAACTCCAAGTGGGCTGTCATGTGCCTTTTACTGAGGAGTGGCTTCCGTCTGGTCACTCTACCATAAAGGCCTGATTGGTGGAGTGCTGCAGAG
>NC_036860.1:28703924-28716249 GCF_002910315.2 Salvelinus sp. IW2-2015 | reverse complement strand
CAAGGTTGAATCAGCTTTTCCGGAAACTAAAACAACATTTTCCAACCAGGTTCCAGTTAATTGGTAGAACCGTCAGGGGGTGGTATTGACTGTTCAAAAGGCACCCTATTCCTTCATTGTGTTTTGACCAGAAGCCTATTATTGTCCCTGGTAAAAATAGGTAGTAAGGAAATAGGGTGCATTTGGAATTACGCCAGTGTGACTCAGCATTTCAAGATAATTTAGTTTCTAAATTCAACCAAACAGAGCTTTTTCCAATGGAATATTTCTACAGAAAGGGCAGGTTACAGTATATTTGGCCTTGGCGTAAGTATATTGTATTCAATTTAATGTTATTTATTTATTTTTATTTTACATTATTTTACAGGTAGTTGACTGAGACCACATCTCATTTGAAGCAACAACCTGGGGAATAGTTATCAGGGAGAGGAAGGGGGATGAATGAGCAATTGTAAACTGGGTTATTAGGTGACCGTGATGGTTGAGGCAGATTGGGAATTTAGCCAGGGACACGGCGGGTTAAACCCTACTCTTAGCGATAAGTGATGGGGAATCTTTAATAGACCTCAGAGGAGTCAGGACACCTTTAACGCCCATCGAAAGACAGACCTACCCCCACAGAGAGTGTCCCCAATACTGCTGGGGCTTGGGACTTTTGTTTAGACCAGAGGAACGAGTGCCTCCTACTGGCTCCAACACCACTGTCAGCAGCACCTGGTCTCCATCAGGGACTGACACGCAACGACCAACTGCTTTAGCTTCAGAACAAGCCAGCAGTGGTATGCAAGGGTGCGGGTATGTGCTGCACACCCTGCAGTAATCACATATTTTTTTTTTCCAGGTGAGTGGCGGTAAATGCTGTGCTGTACTGGTGACGCTTGCAAAAAAAAGTTGCAGCCGTGTTCTATTGCTAAGAGGTTATTGCGATTCCAGTTGCCCCTCCTCAATGTGCTTCCTGGGAATACTTCAGAGATTCTGTTTTTATACGTAAGCAAAGCACCAGTCGGGCGTGCGGGTGCAGGCAGCGAACGGTTGAAAAGCATGCATTTGGTTTTACTAGCGTTTAAGAGCAGTTGGAGGCCACGGAAGGAGTGTTGTATGGCATTGAAGCTCGTTTGGAGGTTAGATAGTACAGTGTCCAAGGAAGGGCCGGAAGTATATAGAATGGTGTCGTCTGCGTAGAGGTGGATCAGGGAATCGCCGCAGCAAGAGCAACATCATTGATGTATACAGAGAAAAGAGTCGGCCGAGAATTGAACCCTGTGGTACCCCATAGAGACTGCCAGAGGACCGGACAACATGCCCTCCGATTTGACACCTGAACTCTGTCTGCAAAGTAGTTGGTGAACCAGGCAAGGCAGTCATTAGAAAACGAGGCTACTGAGTCTGCCGAATAAGAATATGGTGATTGACAGAGTCGAAAGCCTTGGCCAGGTCGATGAAGACGGCTGCACAGTAATGTCTTTTATCGATGGCGGTTATGATATCGTTTAGTACCTTGAGCGTGGCTGAGGTGCACCCATGACCGGCTCGGAAACCGGATTGCACAGCGGAGAGGTACGGTGGGATTGCGATGGTCAGTGATCTGTTTGTTGACTTGGCTTTCGAAGACCTTAGATAGGCAGGGCAGGATGGATATAGGTCTGTAACAGTTTGGGTCCAGGGTGTCTCCCCCTTTGAAGAGGGGGATGACCGGGGGCAGCTTTCCAATCCTTGGGGATCTCAGATGATACGAAGGAGAGGTTGAACAGGCTGGTGATAGGGGGTGCGACAATGGCGGCGGACAGTTTCAGAAATAGGGGGTCCAGATTGTCAAGCCCAGCTGATTTGTATGGGTCCAGGTTTTCCAGCTCTTTCAGAACATCTGCTATCTGGATTTGGATAATTGAGAAGGCTGGGGAGGCTTGGGCGAGTAGCAGCGGAGGGGCGGGGCTGTTGGCCAAGGTTGGAGTCGCCAGGAGAAGGCATGGCCAGCCATTGAGAAATGCTTGTTGAAGTCTTCGATTATCACGGATTTATCGGTGGTGACCGTGTTACCTAGCCTCAGTGCAGTGGGCAGCTGGGAGGAGGTGCTCTTGTTCTCCATGGACTTTACAGTATCCCAGAACTTTTTGGAGTTAGAGCTACAGGATGCAAATTTCTGCTTGAAAAAGCTGGCCTTTGCTTTCCTGACTGACTGCGTGTATTGGTTCCTGACTTCCCTGAACAGTTGCATATCGCGGGGGCTCTTCGATAATATTGCAGTTCGCCACAGGATGTTTTTGTGCTGGTCGAGGGCAGTCAGGTCTGGAGTGAACCAAGGGCTATATCTGTTCTTGGTTCTGCATTTTTTGAACGGAGCATGCTTGTCTAATATGGTGAGGAAGTAACATTTAAAGAATGACCAGGCATCCTCAACTGACGGGATGAGGTCAATATCCTTCCAGGGTACCCGGGCCAGTGTGATTAGAAAGGCATTTTCAGGTCTCTCCAGAGATGTTCAATCAGGTTCAAGTCCGGGCTCTGGCTGGGCCACTCAAGGACATTCAGAGATTGTCCCGAAAGCCACTCCTGCATTGTAATGGTTGTGTTCTTAGGGTTGTTGTCCTGTTGGAAGGTGAACCTTCGCCCAGTCTCAGGTCCTGAGTGCTCTGAAGCAGGTTTTCATCAAGGATCTCTCTGTACTTTGCTCCGTTCATCTTTCCCTCAATCCTGACTAGTCTCCCAGTCCATGCCACTGAAAAATCCTCCCCACAGCATGATGCTGCCACCATCATGCTTCACCGTAGGGATGGTGCAGGTTTCCTCCAGACGTGGTGCTTGGCATTCAGGCCAAAAGTTATTGGTTTCATCAGACCAGAGAATCTTGTTTCTCATGGTCTGAGAGTCCTTTAGGTGCCTTTTGTCAAACTCCAAGTGGGCTGTCATGTGCCTTTTACTGAGGAGTGGCTTCCGTCTGGTCACTCTACCATAAAGGCCTGATTGGTGGAGTGCTGCAGAGATGGTTTTCCTTCTGGAAGGTTCTCCATCTCCACAGAGGAACTCTAGAGCTCTGTCAGAGTGACCATCAGGTTCTTGGTCACCTCCCTGACCAAGGCTCTTCCTCACATATTGCTTAGTTTGGCCGGGTGGCCAGCTCAAGGAAGAGTCTTGTCAGTTCAAGCTTCTTCCATTTAAGTACGGCCACCGTGTTCTTGGGGACCTTCAGTGATGCAGACATTTTTTGGTACCTTTCCCAGATCTGTGCCTCGACAAATTCCTTCCTTCGACCTCATGGCTTGGTTTTTGCTCTGACATGTACTGTCAACTGTGGGACCTTATATAGACAGATGTGTGCCTTTTCAAATCATGTATAATCAATATAATTTACCRCAGATGGGCTCYAATGAAGTAGTAGAAACATCTCAAGGATGATCAATGGAAACAGGATGCAAATGAGCTCCATTTCGAGTCTCAWWRCAAAGGGTCTGGATACTTATGTAAATGTTTTTATTACATTTGCAAAAAGTTCTAAAACCCTGTTTTTACTTTGTCATTATGATATATTGTGTGTAGATTGAGGAAAAATAAATAATTTAATACATTTTAGAATAAGGCTATAACATAACAAAATGTGGAAAAAGGGAAGGTGTCTGAATAATTCCCGAATGCACTGTATTKCCTCCTATTAGTTCAATTTAGAAAACTTCTGCAGATTGCAATTTAAATCATTTTCATTCCTCTCTATGGTTATGATTTGGCAACGATTCACACACTCCAAAACAAATACAATTTTCAGCAATGTTTGATATAGTAAAGTATATGAGATTTGCAGAAACTACACTCAATATTTGCAAAAAAGGTGGACAAGGGAAAAGGAACAGAACATTTATCTTCCTCCCTTTTTACAGGAGGGCTGCCTTTCCTTTCCCTCGTTGATCTATGACTTACAGTACACTSTCAGCTGTAAACAGCCAGGGACATCAATAAGGAGAACACTGACTTCAGATGGGACTCTGGCTGCTTCCCAAATGACACCCTAATATGTATGTAATGCACTACTTTTCCTTACCCTTTCCCCATGTTGATTTGTTTAGCAATGTGTAACTCTTACCTTTAACATTGATTACGTTTAATGGATAGAGCATCGTTAATTGGAAGAGCACAGTATTTGAAGTCAATCTATGAGTAGCTTGTCCATACAAATAGTGTAGTGTCTGATTTTTGAATAATCTATAAATACTGTACATCCATGGGAAGCAGACTTTTAGCATGGAGAGTACTATTTAGGTAGATGCATCTGTGATGGTTTTTAAGTGCATACATGCAGTGACATCCATAAAAATAAAAGCTTTGAGATCGGGACATTATGTTGACATACTATTCCTGGCCRTGGGCAAAGTGCTGGTGGCCTCAATGTTTAAAATACAAATGTTCTGATCATGCAAGAATAGGCACAGTAGGTGGGTTTAGAGCTTTTCTYATTCTAGATCACATGAATATATTCTCCGACAACAATTCTTCTTCTTTTGWGAGCAGATTATGGATAAAKACTTTWAAAAATCTTTCTCTCTCTAAAATACTAAAGACATGTATGTAAAAAGCATTTTTGGCACATTTTACCAAAGAACATTTTATCTAGAATAAAAAAATGACAATATCAACAACCTTTGTAAATGTCTGGAGAATATATCTAAGGATAACCACACAAACTTTGGTGAATGTTGCTTCTGAAGCTGAGAAGAATCAATTGGCGGGAAGAGTCTGACTTTCAGCAAATTGCCATTAAAGACAAATACACAGAATTTAGCCAACCAATCGCCAAACGCCTATTTAGTCCCAATCACTAACTCTTCAAAAGTATTTACTACATTTAGTCCAATGTATAACATTCTCTATGAAATGGGCTTTTAAATTATGTGCAATTCAATGTAGTGAGCTTTGAAATTATGTATGTATGTATACTGAAGGGGCAGTATTGAGTAGCTTGGATGAAAGGTGCCCATATCAAACAGCCTGCTCCTCAGTCATAGTTCCCTAATATTTGCATAGTATTATTAGTATTGGATAGAAAACACTCTAAAGTTTCTAAAACTGTTTGAATTATGTCTGTGAGATTAACAGAAACTCATATTGGCAGGCAAAATCCTGAGTTGAAATCAAAAACAGGAAGTCAGAATCTGAGCTTGTCTGTATTCACCAGAAGTCCCTAATGAAAATCCAATTGAGTTATGAATGATTGTGCACTGCCTAGTGGTTCCACTAGATGTCAACCATCATATAGAAATTACAATGAGACTTCTATGATGTTGTGGAGAGAATGATAGCAGAATCAGTCCAGGTGTCCATCAAGCAGCCATTTTCTGATCATGCTTTTTTTTTCATGAAGTCACCCGTTCCATTGCTCACGCAGACAAGAACGAATACTCCGGTTGGAACTTTATTGAAGCTATATGTTAAAAACATCCTAAGATTGATTCAGTACTTAGTTTGAAATGTTTCTTATGACTGGTAATATCACATTTTGAGTTTTTTGTCCGATATAAAGCTGACCAGAATTAGCGTTTGACATGTTTACCAAACGAGCTAACAATTGGACATAAATAACGGATTTTTTTCGAACAAAACTAAAACAAACATTTATTGTGGACCTGGGATTCCTGGTGTGCTTTCTGATGTAGATCATCAAAGGTAAGGGAATATTTATCATATATTTTCTTGTTTATGTTGACGCCATCTTTGCAGCTGTGGTATGTTACTTTTGAGCGCCGTCTCAGATTATAGCGTGCATTTCTTTTTCCGTAAAGTTTTTTAGAAATCTGACACAGCGGTTGCATTAAGGAGAGGTATATCTATCATTTCATGTGTATAACTTGTATTATCATCTGTATTTATGATGAGTATTTCGTGGAAACGATGTGGCTATGCAAAGTCACTTGATGTTTTTGCAACTAGTGAATCTAGTAGTCTCAATGTAAACTCAGATTTTTTTATATAAATATGAATTTAATCAAACAAAACATGCATGTATTGTGTAACATGAAGTCCTATGAGTGTCATCTGATGAAAATAATCGAAGGTTAGTGATTAATTTTATCTCTATTCTGGTTTTTGTGAAGCTATATTTAGCTGGAAAAAATGGCTGTGATTATTGTGGTTTTGTGGTGACCTAACATAATCGTTTGTAGTGCTTTCGCTGAAAAGCATATTTGAAATCGGACACTTTGGTGGGATTAACAACAAGATTACCTTTAAAATGATATAAAACACATGAATGTCTGAGGAATTTTAATAATGAGATTTCTGTTTTTTGAATTTGGCGCCCTGCACTTCGACTGGCTGTTGTCATATCGGTCCCGTTACCGGGATAAGAAGTTATTAAAAAGAGTTACAATAAATGAAATCGTGGTGACGGTAGTATGAAAAATGAAAGAAAATATACATTTACATAATGTTTTTGACATTTTTATATTTACTTTTTGAAAGCAATCATACTAMTTRACARAAATACCMAAAAATAGTASATKATTTTWTTTATTTCAGSCTGTGGTGCCTGGCATGTAAAACCTACRTTATAGAAGTGGCCAACTCGCTATAGCTGGTTACTTGTCTTGTAATGACAGTTTCTAACTAACACATGCAGTTGGAGCATTCTGCTGGGACAGCCAAGTCAAGTGACAGTCAACGGATWAAATTTTCATCAGAGCCACTTCATTCTTATGATAAATAAATAAAGAGACAGTCCAGAGTCCTATAGCTAGGGTAGAACCAGGAGCCATCTCCAAGAGTTAAATCTGTATGTAAGGACTGCCTGTGCGAGGCAGATTGCGGTACAAGTCAAAATCCCATGCTCTTTTAGCATCGTTGACAACCAACCACTCCATGTTMCGTTAATTTGATCGCTAAAACTTTTTACAGAGTGTATTCTTAATGTCTAATACACTACCTCCAATATCCGTACTTAAGATTTTGTGCATTCTCTTTTGCTTTTAATAACACATGAAGCACTTTGAAAAATGTATCTCCAGCTCACCACAGTGGGAGGCTGACTTGTAACCACTCAAAGGTCACAGGAAGTACATTGGTGTTGTTGCAGTATGTTGGGACGATACGGCCCCAGATACAAACTCAGCAAAAAAAGAAACGTCCATTTTTCAGGACCGTCTTTCAAAGATCATTCGTTAA
Organism: Salvelinus sp. IW2-2015; assembly: GCF_002910315.2. Lineage (NCBI taxonomy): Eukaryota > Metazoa > Chordata > Actinopteri > Salmoniformes > Salmonidae > Salvelinus > Salvelinus sp. IW2-2015. Next base: position 28,709,106 of record NC_036860.1, on the reverse strand, counting down.
AATCCAAATAACTTCACAGATCTTCATTGTAAAGGGTTAAAACATTGTTTCCCATGTTTGTTCAATGAATCAAACAAATAATGAACATGTACCTGWGGAACGGTCGTTAAGACAMTAACAGCTTACAGATGGTAGGAAATTAAGGTCACAGTTATGAAAGCTTAGGATACTAAAGAGGCCTTTCTACTGATTCTGAAAAACACCAAAAGAAAGATGCCCAGGGTCCCTGCTCATCTGCGTGAAGTGCTTAACATGCTGAAGGAGGCATGAGGACTGCAGATGTGGCCAGGGCAAAAATTGCAGTGTCCGTACTGTGAGACGCCTAAGACAGCTCTACAGGGAGACAGGACAGACAGCTGATCGTCCTTGCAGTGGGAGACCACGTGTAACAACACCTGCACAGAATCAGTACATCTGAACATCACACCTGCGAGACAGGTACAGGATGGCAACAACAACTGCCGAGTTACACCAGGAATGCACAATCCCTCCATCAGTGCTCAGAATTTCACAATAGGCTGAGAGAGGCTGGACTGAGGGCTTGAAGGCCTGTTGTAAGGCAGTTCCTCACCAGACATCACCGGCAACAACGTCGAATATGGGCACAAACCCACCGTCGCTGGACCAGACAGGACTGGCAAAAAGTGCTCTTCACTGACAAGTCCGCGGTTTTGTCTCACCAGGGGTGATGGTCGGCAGTCGTGTTTATCGTCGAAGGAATGAGCGTTACACCGAGGCCTGTACTCTGGACGGGATCGATTTGGAGGTGGAGGGTCCGTCATGGTCTGGGCGGTGTGTCACAGCATCATCAGACTGAGCTTGTTGTCATTGCAGTCAATCTCAACGCTGTGAGTTACAGGGAAGTTACAGGGAAGACATCCTCCTCCCTCAAGACAGGAATGTCAGTGTTCCGCCATGGCCAGCGAAAAGCCCAGATCTCATTCCCATTGAGCACGTCTGGGACCTGTTGGATCAGAGGGTGAGGGCTAGGGCCATTCCCCCCAGAAATGTCCAGGAACTTGCAGGTCCCTTGGTGGAAGAGTGGGGTAACATCTCACAGCAAGAACTGGCAAATCTGGTGCAGTCCATGAGAGGAGATGCACTGCAGTACTTAATGCAGCTGGTGGCCACACCAAATACTGACTGTTACTTTTGATTTTGACCCCCCCCTTTGTTCAGGGACACATTATTCAATTTCTGTTAGTCACATGTCTGTGGAACTTGTTCAGTTTATGTCTCAGTTGTTGAATCTTGTTATGTTCATACAAATAATTACACATGTTAATTAWGTTTTCTGAAAATAAACGCAGTTGACAGTGAGAGGACGTTTCTTTTTTTGCTGAGTTTATAACCAGAATCATGTTGTGGGGGGAGTGWGATAGAGCAGGAGAGAGAGAGAACAGTAGAGTTGGGTGTGTTACAAGTTTTGGTTTTTCCAATTATATTTTGAGGTTGTACGTTACCACGTTAGCATGTGGGGCGCACCGATTGGTGTCACCGCATTAGTATGTGTTACACCTGTGCTGGTTTGTCCATCTCGTTAGTCGGAAGGTGTTTTACCTGTGCTGGCCCAGGTGATTTTTAAGAGTRGCTGGCCCAGTACTCCAGTTGTCTTAAGAGATGTGCAGGGTTAACACCTTTAGTTGGCTCTCCCTATTTGATTTCTAAAAAAACAATCCTTTATTTGATCTTCTCTGTTTTCATTTTGCTCCAGTTTTTGGTTYGTTTCCTGTCTAAGTTTGGTGTGGGTTTTTATTTTGTTTGCCTCTTCTTGGGCAAATTTAGTGGGCGCTCATGGTGGTTGTCTTTTAGGTTCCAGTTGTTGTTGCTAGTCAGAGTCCCCCTACCCCTACTAAAACTCCACCCATTTCGTTTTGGTTGTGATAAGTGGCTCTTTGTTACTTCCCCCTTCTGTTTGAGCGACATTATTTGATTTTCTTGCTGGGGAACGTAACAGGTGCCAGTCAAGGCATAATCTGATGAAGACATACAGTACATTTCTGAATGTGATGAGAATATAAGGAGATAGGTCACATATATGCAATGGAGGGATTGGATCTTCAAAGCTAATTTTAGGGAAACACAGAGAGAAGAACCTATAAACTATGTGGGCGCTAGCACTTTCGGCAMTTACTGTCAAGTGTCAGTTGTGCAGAGGTGAGGACGGAGTCAGGCGCAGGACACAGAACTGAGTAAAATAACGTACTTTACTCWGAAAAATAATCAGCCAATAAATCCATGCAGGGATAACAAACGCTAACACAAAAGACTAACACAAAACCAGGAACAATCACGCACAAAACATAATGAGAACCAATAGGGAAATAATAATAAGGTAATGGGAACCAGGTGTGTACAATCAAGACATAACAAATGGAAAAAGAAACGTGGATCGGTGACAGCTAGAAAGCCGGTGACAACGRCCGCCGAACWCCGCCCGAACAAGGAGAGGYACCAACTTCGGCGGAAGTCGTGACACTAACATACAGTACTGTAGTTATAAAAACACCCACCTCAACCTGAAAGATACTTTACTGGAGCCTTGAATGTGACTGGGTAATTGATTATTTGGGCTACTTGAGCAAGACAGTCAAATCAATCACACTGACACCAAAATATATGACATCCTTCACTCTATGAGGGGAAAAGTGATTTTACTTGAATTTGCGTACCACAATCTCTTTGCGATGTACTCTCCGATACCAGTTCTATTCCAATCCACATACTGTACTTGCACGTTGTGAGACAAAAGCTAAGAGAAATAATGAACGAGATGAATAATCCTTTTCGACCCAGGGGTATAAGCAGAGAGGTGGAAAATTAGAGGTGGAGATGTAAGTTACATTTCCATTTTCCTCCCATTTATTGTATTACTGTTTCTGTACACATGGGAGGTTTCAATTCAGAATTTGTTCAAGAGCTGCCAGGAAACACAAAGGCGTTGGGGCCATCTATGAACTAAACCACTCTATGATTTCTCTCCAACTTTCAGTATCACTAACTTGAGTTGGCACACTATTGGCCCATGTATTAACTCACTTACTCTGCTTTTTCAAAGTTGTGCAGTTATTATGATTTTCCCCCATCCAATTTAGACAACTTCTAAAATTTGTGACGTCACAAATGATGTATTAACATCACCGAGAATAAGTAAACTTCTATTGTTCTTCATTAGTGGCTGTCATAAAACCAAGTCCCCTGCTCATCAGTTAAGACCTTATTACAGAAGCACGGTCGGCCTACATTAGCGCACTTATTTGCTTTGCTAATCCCAACGTGCCTAAATAGGAATGTCAATGAGTTAACTGACAGTTTAGTTTTAACTGCATACCAAGCACGTACTGTATGTGGTTTGCATCTGATCCTTGTGATAAAAAATGAGGTTGATATTCTGGACCTCGATTTTATGATTAGCGTTACTAGGGACTAAAGTAGGAATGTATATGCTTACTGTAGTAGTCAGTTTAACYATCCACAGCACTTATCATTTCTGTTTGACTACAAGAACATTTTTAGAAAGTAGGTGATTTCTGGTATGGCGACCATGTGGTGAAACTGAAGATGATCCGTTTGGCATTCACTTAATTTATAAAATATGCCTCTTAAATAATAACGAATTTGACTCTAAAGTCAAGAAATWATTGAAACCTTATGTTGGCAACTGCATGTTATAGCAAATACTAGATGGAGAAAAAAATATAGACAAACAAACACAGCGAAACATCATGACCATGGACCAAGTAGCTGACAGCTCAACTAAAGTGAGTTTGGAGAAACTACTAACAGAAATGTGCACTGGCAATGAGAAACTCTCTTAGCAGAACTAGAAAATATCCAATGTCAAAAAATTCTAAACTGATATGACTGAACTGGTAAAATGCATGGAGGATGCCGAAACTGGGTTACACTGTTGAAAATCGCACGTGAAAAGCTCCAGAAAGCCATGGATGAATAAAAAGACATCATTATGGGGCTTACTGAAAGATTACACGGGTTGGAAGACTTCAATCGCCGTTCAAATATTGATTTCGTAAATTTCCCCCGAAAGCTGTGGAACAGCCGGAGTGGAAGAATTCCTGGGAAAGTTAATACCACAACAGCCATTGCTGTTCTGGTTAGTGTTTTTTGGCTTATTTCACTGTAGAGCCTCTAGCCCTGCTCATTATACCTTATCCAACCTTTCAGTTCCACCACCCACACATGTGATGGCATCACCTAGTTTCAATGATGTTTCTAGAGACAATATCTCACTCATCATCACTCAATACCTAGGTTTACCTCCACTGTATTCACATCCTACCATACCTTTGTCTGTACATTATACCTTGAAGCTATTTTATCGCCCCCAGAAACCTCCTTTTACTCTCTGTTCCGGACGTTCTAGACGACCAATTCTCATAGCTTTTAGCCGTACCCTTATCCTACTCCTCCTCTGTTCCTCTGGTGATGTAGAGGTGAATCCAGGCCCTGCAGTGCCTAGCTACACTCCTATTGCCCAGGTGCTCTCTTTTGTTGATTTCTGTAACCGTAATAGCCTTGGTTTCATGCATGTTAACATTAGAAGCCTCTCCTAAGTTTGTTTTATTCACTGCTTTAGCACACACTGCCAACCCGGATGTTCTAGCCGTGTCTGAATCCTGGCTTAGGAAGACCACCAAAAATTCTGAAATCTCCATTCCTAACTACAACATTTTCAGATAAGATAGAACGGCCAAAGAGGGGGTGTTGCAATCTACTGCAAAGATAGCCTGAAGAGTTCTGTCCTACTATCCAGGTCTGTACCCAAGCAATTTCAACTTCTAGTTTTAAAAATCCACCTCCCTAAAAACAAGTCTCTCACCATTGCCGCCTGCTGTAGACCACCCTCTGCCCCCAGCTGTGCTCTGGACACCATATGTGAACTGATTGCCCCCCATCTATATTCAGAGCTCGTGCTGCTAGGCGACCTAAACTGGAACATGCTTATCACCCCAGCCATCCTACAATCTAAGCTGGCTGGTTTCTTCATGCATCGCGCCGACAGAAACAAACATCTTTCTGGTAAGAAGAGGGGCGGGGGGGTATGCCTTATGATTAACGAGACGTGGTGTGATCATCATAACAACACACAGGAACTCAAGTCATTCTGTTCACCTGATCTAGAACTCCTCACAATCAAATGTCGACCGCATTATCTACCAAG
>NC_036860.1:28692416-28700699 GCF_002910315.2 Salvelinus sp. IW2-2015 | reverse complement strand
ACCTATAGTTTAAAGGAATTTTGCGATGATGCCCCTTGGTTTGCTGCTCGTCGTCTTCCCTCTCGGAGCCTGTTTGATGTGTTGTTTCGATGGTGGATGAGCCGCTGGTGAAGTTACCTCCTGTCCCCAGTATTCTTGCGGTTCACCTTTATTTAACCTGAGGTAGGCAAGGGTTGAGAACCAAGTGTTCTCATTTACAACTGCGACCTGGCCCCAAGATAAGACGAAAGGCAAGTCGAACATACAACAAACGACAAGTACACATGAGTAAAAAACAAACATACAGTCCAATGAATACAGTGAGAAAAAATAAGTGTGTAATATACAAGTGGGGAGAACAAGGTATTTGATACACTGCCCGGATTTTTTGCAGGTTTTCCTACTTACAAAGCAATGTAGAGGTCTGTAATTTTGTAATCATAGTACACTCGAACTGCTGAAGAGACGGAATCTAAAAACAAAAAATCCAGAAAAGATCACGAATTGTATGATTTTTCAAATAATTATTTGCATTGTTATTGCATGACATAGGAGGTGCATTTGTATCACGGCTACCACCAGTAAGAATTCCGGCTCTCAAGCGACCTGTTAGTCTTTTCTTTTAAGAAGCCCTCCTGTTCTCACTCATTAACCTGTAATTAAACTGCCACCTGTTTGAACCGTGTACCGTATAAAAGACACCTTGTCACACAATCAATCAACCAGATTCCAACTCTCCAAAATGGCCAAGACAGAGAGCTTGCTGTTTAGGGACATCAGGGATAAACTTGTATGACCGCACAAGCGATGGGCTGCAAGCAGGCAATGAGGCAAGGCAGCTTGGTGAGAGGAAACAAACTGTCTTGGCGCAATTATTGAGAAAATGGGAAGAAGTTCAAGATGGACGGTCCATCACCTCGGTCTGGGCTTTCCATGCAAGATTTCACCTCGTGGCGCATCAATGATTCATGAGGACAGGTGAGGGAGTCGGCCAGAACTACCCGGCAGGACCTGGTCATGACCCCTGAAAGAATAGCTGGGACGCAAGTCTCAACAGAAACCTTTAGTAACACAGCCTACGCCGTCATGGATTAAAATCCATGCAAGCGCACGCAGCGTCCTGCCTTAAAGCCAAGTGCATGTCCCGCCTGTCTGCCAAGTTTGCCGTCATGACACGTCAGTCGGATGATCCTAAGGGAGGATGGGAAGAAAGGTCATGGTGGATTCCTGCATGAGACAAAAGTATAGCTTTTTGGTCTCAACCCAACTCGGGCCGTTGGATTCGGTTGGCAGGGCGAAGAAAGAAGGTCTCTGGTAGTACAAACCCGCTAGTGCAGGACACCGTGAATCTCAACCGTGAGCAAGTCCGATGCAGGGTGGAACTATCCATTCTTCGTGGGATGCCTTCTGTCTGCAGATGGGACCGAGGCGGCTGCACGCGGTGGACGATTTGAGGCGCGAGGCATGATGGGGGCCATGTATCGCGAGAATCTGGCCAAAGCAACCTCCTTCCCTCTAGTAAGAGCCGCGCATTGAAGAGTGGGTCGTGGCTGGGTCTTCCAGCCCATGACAACGACAACGAAGACACAGCCATGGCAACTAACGGAGTGGGCTTCCGTAAGAAGCATCTCACAGGTCTGGAGTGGCCCTAGCCAGTCTCCAGACTGAGCCAATAGAAAATCTTTGAGGGAGCTGAACACTCCGTATTGGCCCGCAGCACGACACTGCGCCCCCGAGAAAACCTGAAGAGATCTGGGACTGAAGATCCATGTAGGAGGAGTGCGGCCAAAACAATCCTCCCTGCTAAGCAGTGTGCTGCGTAACCTAGTTCAAAGAACCTAGAGGAATACGTATGATCTCGCTGTCCACATTCTGGACAAATCAAAGGAGTGTTCTGGTAACCAAATTTAAGTTTGTCTGCTGTATTCTATGTATCGAGAATTTATGTCGATGCAATACACGAGTGCCAAAGTTATAACGAGAGGTTCTATTGGGACTTGGCTAAACAAGTCGCATACAGCATGTGATTGTCGTGTCTTTCGGATGTTTTTGGCTTTTGAGATGCCGTCTCTCATAGTTGAACGTGTAGATCCTATGATGAACCACGTACGCAGGTACAAGTCCCGTCTAACAATGCTTGTAGAGTAAGGCGTCGTAAACACCTAGGCACAAGAATCGGCCAGGTGGTTATAAGATGAGATCTTCGTTCTCGGCGGCCGGCGGCGCCGTGCCCGCCCCGACTTGTACAATGTGAGCAAATGAGGTGAGATATGGGGAGGTAAAGGCAAAAAAAAGGCCATGGTGGCGAAGTAAAACCTGGAATGGTAAGATTTGCAGTGGAAGATGTGCAGAAGTAAATATAGAAATAATCGGGTGCAAAGGACAAAATAAATAAATAATAAAGTAGGGGAGAGGTAGTTGTTTGGGCTAATTATAGATGGGCTATGTACAGGTGCAGTAATCTGTGAGCTGCTCTGGACAGCTGGTGTTCAAGGCTAGTGAGGAGAATAAGTGTTTCCAGTTTCGTAGAGATTTTTTGTAGTTCGTTCCAGGCGTCATTGGCAGCAGAGAACTGGAAGGAGGCTGCCCCAAAGGAGGATTGGTTTGAGGGGTGACCAGAGAGATATACCTGCTGGAGCGTGTGCTACAGGTGGGTGCTGCTATGGTGACCCAGCGAGCTGAGATAAGGGGGACTTTACCTAGCAGGGTCTTTGTAGATCCTGGAGCCAGTGTGGTTTGGCGACGAGTAATGAAGCGATGGGCCAGCCAACGAGAGCGTACGGTCGCAGTGGTGGGTAGTACATGGGGCTTTGGGACAAAACGGATGGCCATGTGATAGACTGCACCAAATTTATTGAGTAGGGTATTGGAGGCTATTTTGGTAAAGGACATCGCCGAAGTCAGGATCGGTAGTATGGTGCCATTTCAAGGGTATGATTGGCAAGCAATGAGTGAAGATGCTTTGTTGCGAAATAGGAGCCAATTCTAGATTTAACTTTGGATTGGAGAGTTTTGATGTGAGTCTGGGGCGAGTTTACAGTCTAACCAGACACCTAGTATTTGTAGTTGTCCACATATTCTAAGTCAGAACCGTACCCGAGTAGTGAGTAGTTGGACGGGCGGGCAGGTGCGGCAGCGATCGGTTTGAAGAGCAATGCATTTAGTTTTACTTGTATTTAAGAGCAATTGGAGGAACGCGAAAGGTGCATTGGAAGGCTCGTCTGGAGGGTTGTTCCACAGGGGGTTCCCAAAGAAGGCCAGAAAGTACAGAATGGTGCTCGTCTGCGTATGAGTGGTATCAGGAGTATCTCGGAGAGCACCAAGCAGCAAGAGCGACATCATTGATGTTAAACAGAGAAGAGAGTCGTCCAAGAATTGAAACTAGTGCACCTTGCTGGCACACCATAGAGACTGCCAGAACAGGCCGGACAACAGGCCCTCCGATTTGACAACCTGAACTCTATCAGAGAATAGTTGGTAACCAGGCGAGGCATCATTTGAGAACACTAAGCTATGGTCTGCCGATGAGGATGTGGTGATTACAGAGTCGAAAGCTTGGCCAGGTCAATGAATACGGCTGCACAGTATTGTTCTTATCGGATGGGTTTAGGATATCGTTTAGGACCTTGAGCTGGCTGAGGTGCAACCAATGACCAGCCTGCTGAAACCAAATCAAATCAAATCTATTTGTCACAATCACACATGGTTAGCAGATGTTAATGCGAGTGTAGCGAAATGCTTGTGCTTCTAGTTCCGACAATGCCAGTAATAACCAACAGTAATTCTAACAAATTCCACAACTATACCTTATACACACAAGTGTAAAGGGATAAAAGGATAGTACATAAAGATATATGAATGAGTGTGGTACAGAACGGCATAGGCCGAAGATGCAGTAGATGGTATCGATCACGTATAATACATATGAGATGATAAAGTAGGGTATGTAAACATTAAAAGTGGCATAGTTTAAAGTGGCTAGTGTACATGTATTACATAAAGATGGCAAGATGCAGTAGAGATATAGAGTACAGTAATATACATATACGTTATATATTAAGTGGCATTGTTTTTTAAAGTGGCTAGTGATACATTTTTGAGCTCAATGTTCCCATTATTAAAAGTGAGCTGGAGTTGAGTCAGTATGTTGGCAGCAGCCACTCAATGTTAGTGGGCTGTTTAACAGTCTGCTGCTTGAGATAGAAGCTGTTTTCAGTCTTCGGTCCCTGCTTTGATGCACCTGTACTGACCTCAGCTTCTCTGGATGAATAGCGGGGTGAACAGGCAGTGGCTCGGGTGGTTGTCTGTCCTTGAATGATCTTTATGGCCTTCCTGTGACATCGGTGGTGTAGTGTCCTGGAGGGCAGGTAGTTGATGCTTGTGCAGTGATGCGTTGTGCAGACCTCACTAACCGCTCCTGAGAAGCCTTACGGTTGTGGGCGAGCAGTTGCCGTACCAGGGGTGAAACAGCCCCGACAGACTGCTCTCGATTGTGCATCTGTAGAAGTTTGTGAGGGCTTTTGTGACGAACGCAATTGCATAGCGGAGAAGTATGGTGGGATTCGAAATGGTCGGTAATCTGTTTGTTTACTTGGCTTTCGAAGACCTTAGAAAGGCAGGTAGGATAGATAATAGTCTGTAGAGTTTGGGTCAGAGTGTCTACCCTTTTGAAGAGGGGATGAACTGCAAGCTGGCCACAAAGATAAAGTTCTACGACTGGCCATCCTAGCCAAAAAGTCAGGAGTCTGACCTTTGATATATGAGGGTAATCGGATCTTCATCAATGCCGACATGAGCAGAGACCTCTACCTGAAATGCAGGGAATTAAACCCCATAAAGGAAAAGCTGTGGGAAAAACGAATCCTGTTATCTCTGGTGTACCCTGCACAACTATGGGTCAAATGGAAGGAAACCTGGACAAGGAGAAAGGTGGAAATAGCAATGAATGGCACTATATAGAGTACCGGACAGCCTATCAACAGATGATGTACAACAGATGGGGCGCTGGACTATTGAACTGTTTGGGCTAGACACAAAAGACAAAGGTATGTGTTGTTAATGTCTTCACTCACATGCATATTGAAAAGGCAATCACAGCACCGTTCAGGTGATCTGTCTAAATAAATAACACTTTGATGACTATTAGCTATGCAGCCTAAATGACAACCCATTAACTGGTATAGCCATTATCTATTTGTTTAAGTAACGAACTGACAACTGAACATGACAACATGATGACTGTCCTTTCGATGTGGATAGGGGGGTGCTCCCTCTGCTGTTTCCTGAAGTCCACGATCATCTCCTTTGTTTTGTTGACGTTGAGTGAGAGGTTGTTTTCCTGATGCCACAGACTGAGTGCCCTCACCTCCTTTCTGTAGGCTGTCTCGTCATTGTTGGTAATGAAGCCCACTACTGTTATGTCGTCTGCAAACTTGATGATTGAGTTGGAGGTGTGCATGGCCATGCAGTCGTGGGTGAACAGGGAGTACATGAGGGGGCTGAGCACGCACCCTTGTGGGGCCCCAGTGTTGAGGGTCAGCGAGGTGGAGAAGGGAGCTAAGCACAGGCGAAATCCTAGAGGAAAACCTGGTTCAGTCTGCTATCCACCAGACACTGGGAGATGAATTCACCTTTCAGCAGGACAATAACAAGAAGACAGTGAATGTTCCTGAGTGTCCGATTTACTGTTTTAACTTAAAGCTACTTGAAAATCAATGGTAACACCAGAAAATGGTTGTCTAGCAATGATCAACAACCAATTTGGCAGAGTTTGAAGAATTTTTAAATAATAAATGGGCAAATGTTGTACAATCCAGGTGTGGAAATCTCTTAGAGACGTACTTATGTAAATTATATATTTCTGTATTTCATTTAAAATAAATTAGCAAAACATTTCTAAAAACTGTGTGTAGATGGGGGAGAAAAAAAATGATTTAATACATTTTGAATTTAGGCAAAGTGTGGATTTGCRTTTAAATTTGTTATACATTTGCAAAAAAATCTAAAAACCTGTTTTTGCTTTGTCATTATGGGAGTTTGTGTGTAGATTGATGAGGGCCGGACTGACGGGTGCCCGGAGACGACATCGATCTCGATCGTAGGCGTCCGAGTTCACGTCCGCGGGGTGTGGAGGGGCGTTTAATGGAGCGTCGCGTGGGGTCTCGGTCAGCCTCTACTCTGGTGTCAGCCCGAAAGGTAAATGGGCAGGTAGGAAAGAGTAAACCCAAGGAGGTGGGATAGGTTTCTGAGGTCGTATGCTGCACAGGACCGTGGCCAGGGAGAATGGCCGAGGTACGTCGCGCGAGAGTTTGCCCAGACCTTCGCTCCGCCCACTGTCCTCTACTGAACATGTCGCCATTTTCGACATGCGTACTGGGGTGACCAGCCGGTCCCTGGCTCGTGGCATCAGAGCCAGACCAAAGCTCCTGCGGTGGAGGAATGGGGTACAGCGCTCTAGGAGAGACCTGGCGGGCAGTCCAGGACTCCTCTCAGAAGGCCAGTGAACGGCAGAAGAAAAGCGCTGACGCGCACCGCAGTTGGTGGCCCCTGTGTTCGCACCAGGGTCTGGCGTCTCGACCCGAAACCTGCCCCTCCGCCTGCCCTGCCGGAAGCTGGGGCACGCACGTGTGTGGGCCATTTTAAAGTCCTGAGGAGGTATAAACGAGGTGTGTTATAGATTGCAACTCCCTTACTTACGTATCGTATTAACCCCTTTCGGTCTTGACATGAGTGTCCTCTCCTCAACGGCCGAGTGGTAGCTGTCCCCTTCGCATGGAAGGTGGGTGCCGGAGGGTCCCCCGCCCCTGCTGGAAATCGAGGAGCACCCTGGCGTACACAGTTTACTAGCCGATTCGTGGACTCGAGACGCCGGGTGAGCGGCTGCAGTACCTCGTTCTGACTGGGAGGGGTACGGCGGAGGAGAGGTTGCTGGGTACCGGGGAGAGACTTTTGATCCTTCCCTCTTGGTTGATTGGTCCACCGTTCGCCACCCGGGATTGCTCCTGCGCCTTCGCCCTCCGGGTGTCGTCCTCGAGGCCGGGGTCGGCGCGCTGCGGGAGCCGCGCGTCGAGGGGGGGTACTGTTCACGAGTCCCGCCGAAGATGGTGCCTCTTCCTGTTCGGGCCGGCACTCGGCGTCTCGTCGTCACCGGCCTACTAGCTGCCATCGATTCTTTCCTTTTTTGTTTCTGTTAGTTTGGGCTGATTGGGTGGCACCTGTTTTGAGTTTAGTTTTGTGGGTTGGTTATTTAAGGGAAGTAAGCCCGCTGGGTTTTGTGCGGGCTTGTTTATTCTGTTTTTGGTGGTGGTGATTTAGATAGTGGATTCTGTCCTTTATATGTTGGACTGTATTTTTGACCGCGCCCTTTGTTGTGTGCGCGTAGCCTTCTCATTTAATTGTTCCTGGTTGAAATAAATTCCCACTTGCTCGGAACTCCCTGCTCTCTCAGCCGTAACTCCTTCATCTTACCATTGGATATGGTAACAGACACCTACATTTCCAAATCGTCATTTGGAAGTATTTCAAATCACAAGTGAGAAAAGTGTTTTTCGGAATTGGGACCAAGATTTAGAGATTCATGACAATGGGATTCAAAACATGGGTGCCAAGGTCATGGGCAGTGGGGAGCACAGGAGTGAGAAGCAGGAGAGTTGGGACTTGACTGTAGCTTCATAATGTCCGAAGTTGGACCATCCATTTTTCCATTGTTTTGTTCTATTGCTGTTGTTCTGTCTTGTTCTGCTATTTATATATTTAATTATAATCCTTGTATGGTGCGTTGGTGTGTGGGTGGGTGGATTGAGGGAGGGAGGCGGAGGGAGTGGAGGGAGGGAGGGGGAGGGGGGTGGGTGGGTGGGTGGGTGGGTGGTGGGGTGGGGAGGGAGGGAGGGAAGGATGGATCGGAGGGTGGGAAGGAGGGATGGATGGAGTGGGAGAATGAGGGGTTGGGGTTGTACGTGTTTTGTTCTCATATTTGAAAATCTACAAATAAAGTTTTTTTTAAATAATAATAATAAAAGTCCTTAACACAGTCAAGCCTTTTTGGCATCAACGCCATTATTGATAAATCTACATCTTGTTTTATATTTATGAACAATTTTTGGTATTTGTTTGTAAATGTCTATTTAAAAAATAGTTACACTATGTGGCAATATGGACTTGTTTTAAGATGGTCATACATTACATCATTTAGCTATTTGATTTTGACCCCTGTAGATATACAGTGCATTTGGAAAGTAATAGACCCCTTCACTTTTTCCACATTTGTTACGTTACAACCTTATTCTAAATGGATTAATTGTTTTC
>NC_036860.1:28618012-28692391 GCF_002910315.2 Salvelinus sp. IW2-2015 | reverse complement strand
ATAAGTGATGGTCGTTCTTCCCATTTCATAGCAGGTCGCATTATTCTGTTAAGATTACCGAGGTTTTTGGACTTATTCCAAATGATTCCCAATTTTCTCAAAGACGATGTTCAAAATAACTGGACAGCTACATTTGCAACTTCAATGTTTGGAATAATTTCAAATCACAAGATGAGAAAAGTGGTTTTCGGAATTGGGGACCAGATGTTTTAAGGAGTTATGCAATGTGATTCAAATACAATGGAGATTCAAAACATGGGTGCAAAGTTCATGGGCAGTGGGAGCACAGGAGTGAGACAGGAGAAGTTGAGAAGCTTGACTGTGCTTCATATGTCTAGAGTTGGACCATCTACTTTTCATTTTATTAGAAACGCGATCTAGTGTGTTGCTTTCGTCTATTCTTTGCATTTACTTACATACTATGTATGCCTGACATCAATGCGTCATCATGTGCCACGTTGTCGCTTCGCGTGACTGCCTCGAGCTATTGCATGGGACGCCAAGCGACAGAGACTGTGAAACTGTGGCCTCGCGGATCTCTTAACCTCTGGCGCAGGAGCGGAGGGGAAGGAGGGAGGGAGAAGGATGGGAGTCCAGCCGTCGAAGTAAGGACCGATACCGAGGTATGCACTGGGGCCGCGAGAGTCCATGATGCCGAATGGCAAGGTGCTGGTACTGTTTGTCCTCATTTGATAGAAATCTCACAAAATAGACGTTCTTTGAAAACAATCATAAATTAATAAGGTCCCTCAAGACAGTCGAAAGAACCTTTTGGCATCAACCAAGCCCCATTACCTTGATACTTACATCTCGTTTTATATTATGCTGATAACGTGATGTTAATTATTTTGTTTTATTAAAAGTCTTCCATTTAAAAACAATAGTCACACTATTATGGGATGATGACTTGTTTTAAGTACGAAAATGTCCATAACATTACATCATCAAGCTTAATTTGATTTTGAGCCCCTCCATAACCTATAACAGAGCTGCGGATCTGAACATGTATATCGGCGCGCACTCATTCGACGTTTTTCCGACATATTGTTACCGTTTACAACCTCTATTACTAAAATGGGAATTAACATTGTTTTTCCGCTCTTATCCAACTAACACAAAACGATCCCATAAATGAACAACCTACGCACACAAGGAAATCGATGTGTCTTTAGATGTTTTTCCCATGAAATGCACTAATCAACAAACTTCATAGAAGCGCAAGCATCCACACTTTGCTCTCAACATGTTCAAAAGGCTATCAAACTCGATTTTTTTCTCCCTCCAATTTAGAACACAGTTATTTAAGAAAATGTGTTTGCTAATTTTTTTAACACATGAAGTGACAGATAAACAATTAATAAAGGTGTACATTGGTATGTATATCGTGCTTAAGGGAGACTATTCAGCACTACGTGGCCAGATTCTAGTGCAAGCCAATTTATGCGCACAGACATGTTTATAAAATATTTACTTTAAAAATTATGTTCAACATCTCACCAAAATAAGCGCGAGGTTGGGTGATTCTCATCTATGTGTCTTAATGTACAATGCCATTTCTCTACCATGGGGCCATAACCATGTTTGATTATTCATGTAGTTAAGTTAAACAGTAAATCGGACACTCCTGAGAGGATACGCTTCGACTTAGTGGCCATTTCGTTCGATTAATATTAGTCTTCGAACAATGACATAGTATCTTGTATATCTGTCGCGCTGGCGCACATGGCGGAAGCCTCTGGTGATACGTTTGATGCACTAGGATGGACCTTGACGGACCAGAGATTCCACCTCGTAGTGACCTTTCGTCCGTGCGTTAGTGCTCCTCCTCTCTCCCACCTGATCTCGTGTCACATCCCTCCTCCTCAAAACTAACTGACGCGAGGTTGCAACTCTCTAACTCCACAGCAGATGTTTGTTCCGTCTAGCCCCCTCTATTGTATATATCACATGGCTACTGCTCTCAACACATACGACTGCTGCTTGAATGGCCTAGTGCACCATCCCCTCTATCCTCAATACAAAGGCATGTTTGCAAGACGACAAACGAGTAGTTGCTTATTGACCAACTCATAGCACTCGTGACAGCCGTGACAGACGGGACGTAGACGAGTTGTACAATCGAAGACTGATTTAACCTAAGCGCATCTCATTGGCAATATACAAGCCCGTCTTAACAAGCAATCAACAAGATCACCAAAACCGAAAAAGCACATAATCGCCTGCGCAGCCGCGGGACTCGGAAACCAGGCAGAGGAGCACCCCCTATCCACATCGAAAGGACAGTCATGATGTTGTCATGTTTAGTTCGTTACTTAAACAAATAGATAATGCTACACCAGTTAATGGGTTGTAATTTAGGCTGCATAGCTAATAGTCATCAAAGTGTTATTTATTTAGACAGATCACCTGAATGGTGCTGCGATTGTCTTTTCAATATGCAAGTGAGGTGAAAACATTAACAACACATACCTTTGTCTTTTGTGTCTAGCCAACAGTTCAATAGTCCAGCGCCCCATCTGTGTACATCATCTGTTAATAGGCTGTGCCGTACTCTACTATAGTGCCATTCATTGCTATTTCCACCTTCTCTTGTCCCGAGTTTCCTTCCATTGACCCATAGTGCAGGGTACACCAGGAATACAGGATTCGTTTTTCCCACAGCTTTTCCTTTATGGGGTTTAATTCCCTGCATTTCAGGTAGAGGTCTCTCGTCATGTCGGCATTGATGAAGATCCGATTACCCTCATATAGTCAATCAGACTCCTGACTTTTGTGCTAGGCTGGCCAGTCGTAGAACTTTATCTTTGTCCCTAGTAGTTAAGAATTCTTGCGCGCGTTGTCTGGCCTCTCGGGCAGCCGTGTTTGATGTGCTTGTTCGATTGTGGGTGCCCGTGTGGATTCTCTGTCCCAGTAGTTTTCACCTTTATTTAACCAGGTAGGCAAGTTGAGAACAAGTTCTCGATTTACAACTGCGACCGGCAAGATTAAAGCAAAGCGTTCGGACACATACAACAACTACAGAGTTACACATTGAGTAAAACAAACATACAGTCCAATAATACAGTAGAAAAAATAAGTATATACAATGTGAGCAAATGAGGTGAGATATGGGGGGTAAAGGCAAAAAAAAGGCCATGGTGGCGAAGTAAACACTGGAATGTAGATTTGCGAGTGAAGAGTGTGCAAAGTAGAATATAGAAATAATCGGTGCAAAGACAAAATAAATAAATAAATAAATACAGATAGGGGGAGAGGTATTGTTTGGTTAAATTATAGATGGGCTATGTACAGGTGCCAGTATCTGTGAGCTGGCTCTGACAGCTGGTGCTTAAAGCTAGTGAGGGAGATAACTGTTTCCAGTTTCAGAGATTTGTTATAGTTCGGTTCCAGTCATTGGCAGCAGAGAATGGAAGGAGAGGCTGCCAAAGGAGGATGGTTTTGAGGTGACCAGAGAGATGTATACCCTGCTGGAGCGTGTGCTACAGGTGGTGCTGCTATGGTGACCAGCGAGAGATAAGGGGGACTTTTACCTAGCAGGTCTTTGTAGAACCTGGAGGCAGCTGGGGTTTGGCGGCGAGTATGAAGCGAGGGCCAGCCAACGAGAGCGTAACGTCGCAGTGGTGGTAGATACGATGAGGCTTTGGTGACAAAACGATGGGCACTGTGATAGACTGCATCCAATTTATTGAGTAGGTGTATTGGAGGCATTTGTGTAAAGACATCGCCGAAGTCGAGGATCGGTAGGATGGTCAGTTTTGCAAGGTATGATTGGCAGCATGAGTGAAGGATGCTTTGTTGCGAAATAGAAGCCGATTCTAGATTTAACTTTGGATTGGAGATGTTTGATGTGAGTCTGGAAGGAGAGTTTCACGTCTAACCAGACACCTAGGTATTTGTAGTTGTACAGCATATTCTAATCAGAACCGTCCAGGAGTAGTGGTGTTGGAAGGGCGGGCAGTGGCGCGGCAGCGATCGGTTGAAGAGCGAGACATGCATTTTGTGTTACTTGTATTTAAGAGCATTGAGGCCACGGAAGGAGAGTTGTATGGCATTGAAGCTCGTCTGGAGGGTGTTTTACACAGTGTCCAAAGAAGCCAGAAAGTATACAGAATGGTGTCGTCTGCGTAGAGGTGGGTCAGAGACTCACCAGCAGCAAGAGCGACATCATTGATGTGTATACAGAGAAGAGAGTCGGTCCAAGAATTGAACCCTGTGGTGGCACCCCCATAGAGGACTGCCAAGGCCCGGACAACAGGCCCTCCGATTTGACACACTGAACTCTATCAGAGAAGTAGTTGGTAAACCAGCGAGGCATCATTTGAGAAACTAAGCTATCGGGTCTGCCATGAGATGTGGTGATTGCAGAGTCGAAAGCTTTGGCCAGGTCAATGAATACGGCTGCACAGTATTGTTTCTTATCGGATGCGGTTAGGATATCGTTTAGGACCTTGAGCTGAGGTTGCACAATGACCAGCTCTGAAACCAAATCAAATCAAATCTTATTTGTCACATACAACATGGGTTAGCAGATGTTAATGCGAGTGTAGCGAAATGCTTGTGCTTCTAGTTCCGACAATGCAGAATAACCAACAAGTAATCTAACCTAACAATTCCACAACTATACCTCATACACACAAGTGTAAAGATAAAGAGGTATGTACATAAGATATATGAATAGATGATGGTACAGAACGGCATAGGCAGATAGCAGTAGATGGTATCGAGTCCAGTATATATCATATGATGAGGTAAAAGTAGGGTATTGTAATAAAAGTGGCATAGTTTAAGTGGCTAGTGATACATGTATTACATAAAGATGGCAAAGTGCAGTAGATGATATAGAGTACATAGTATACATATAGCTTATATATAATGGCATTGTTTAAGTGAGTATAGTTCATTTTGATCAATTTCCATTATTAAAAGTGAGCTGAGGTTGAGTCAGTATGTTGGCAGCAGCCACTCAATGTTAGTGGGCTGTTTAACAGTCTGATGACCTTGAGATAGAAGCTGTTTTCAGTCTTTCGGTCCCTGCTTTGATGCACCTTACTGACCTCGCTTTCTGGAATAGTACGGGTAACAGCAGTGGCTCGGGTTGTTGCTGTCCTTGATGATCTTTTTGGCCTTCCTGTGACATCGGTGGTGTAGGTGCCTGAGAGGCAGGTAGTTGTGCAGTGATGCGTTGTGCAGACCTCACTACCCTCGTGAGAGAGAGCCTTACGGTTGTGGGCGGAGCAGTTGCCGTACCAGGAGGTGATACAGCCGACAGATGCTCTCGATTGTGCATCTGTAGAAGTTGTGTGAGTGCTTTTGGTGACAACCGGATTGCATAGCGGAGAAGTATGGTGGGTTCGAAATGGTCAGTAATCTGTTTGTTGACTTGGCTTTCGACAGACCTTAGAAAGGCAGAGGTAGGATAGATATGTGGGTCTTAGCCAGTTTTTACGATGTTCTTTTGTTCACAATCGCAATTTTTATTGTGTGGTCTCCCAATTTTTGAATAGTGGCAATGTGGGGACCATAAATGTACTGCAGCCTGCGAACCTTATGCGCAACGACCATCTTATGAAATCCTGCTTACTGCGATCCAGGAGTGTTTTGAATTATGTTTAAACAGAGCCTATAATGAGCTTGTGACCTTTATTCCCAAATAAGTAAAGACCTGATGCTCCACCTTAAATGGGAAGTTGGTATACCCAAWTTCTTCTGCTAACTGATTAATGGGGAGGAGCACACTTTTTGTTAGGTTTAACTTATAACCAGARAATGTCCCAAAACCTTGTAGCATGTCCAAGAGATAGGGTATAGACACATGGTTGGAGATGTATAAAAGAAGATTGTCTGAAAATAAGGACACCTTRTGAGTTATGTCGCCTCTTAGTATTYCCTTAATCCTCTCCTCCGCCCGCAGAGCGATAGCAAGAGGCTCAATAGCCATATCATATAGGATAGGGGATAAACAGCAACCMTGCCTGGCCCMCCTGTGAAGAGGAAGGTAGCTGGAGGTAACATTGTTGGTGCAAACAGAAGCCACCGGGGATGAGTAGAAAATCCAAGAAAGGAATGACGTGCCAAACCCAGATCTCTCTAGTACTGTAAATAGATATTCCCACTCAACCAGTTTGAAAGCCTTTTCAGCATCAAGAGAGATGACAACCTCTGGCTGTTGAGTTGAGTGGGCAGAATAAAGAACATTAAATATCACAGACAGTGTCACCAGAAAAGCATACCCACACCATCTCCTCCATGCTTCACGGTGGGAACCACACATGCGGAGATCATCCGTTCACCTACTCTGCGTCTCACAAAGACATGCCGATTCGAGCCAAAAATCGTACATTTGGACTCATCAGACCATTGCTCGTCTTTCTTGGACCAAGCAAGTCTATTATTCTTATTGGTGTCCTTTAGTAGTGGTTTCTTTGCAGCAATTCAACCATGAAGGCCTGATTCACGCAGTCTCCTCTGAACAGCTGATGAGATGTGTCTGTTACTTGAACTCTGTGAAGCATTTATTTGGGCTGCAATCTGAGGTGCTTGTTGGTTTTTGAGACTGCACTTTTGTTTTTGAGATTTTCTGTATTGACTGACCTTCATGTCTTAAAGTTATGATGGACTGTTGTTTCTCGTTGCTTATTTGAGCTGTTCTTGCCATAATATGGACTTGGTCTTTTACCAAATAGAATAGGTATATCTTCTGTATACCACCTCTACCTTGTCACAACACAACTGTTTGGCTCAAACGCATTAAGAAGGAAAGAAATTCTACAAATTAACTTTTAACAAGGCACACCTGTTAATTGAAATTCATTCCAGGTGACTACCTCATGAAGCTGGTAGAGAGAATGCCAAGAGTGTGCAAAGCTGTCATCACGGCAAAGGGTGGCTACTTTGAAGAATCTAAATTGGTTAACAATTTTTTGGTTAATACATGATTCCATGTGTGTTATTTCATAGTTTTGATGACTTCACTATTATTCTACAATTTAGAAAGTTGTAAAAAATWAAGAAAAACCCTGGAATGAGTAGGTGTGTCCAAACATTTGACTCGTACTGTATATGCATTGATAATGAATTAAATACAGGTGGTTTGGACATAACAAATAAGCTACTAAAGGCTCCAATATTTCTAAAGATTATAGGGACCATATAATCTCTTAGTGCTAAAGCTATAAGCCTGTACTGCCACACAATTCAACTCCAGATACAGTGATATATTATCACATTACCAGGTGTGATTTAGGTGAGTGGATTTACTTTTTTACCCCTTCCTGTACACAGTTGGTCATGGTCAGCAATCTCACATTGGATCGATCTAACGTTTGATTGTGCTTCCAGTCCCAAACTCACTTTCTCATAAAATGAGAGATTTGTATACTGCACAGTAGGTTCTACTTTTGTCAAATGCTTGTGACTAAACTGGAATATGTTTGCTTTGTTAAACTAGAACAGGGGTGACTGAATMATTTAATTACAAACAGTTTGAATTAATTTGTTGATTTTCTAGGGCACAATCTCACATAATAATTMAATGAAGAGTTTATAATGAATGTACTGCCCTTTATAAACATATAAACGTATCAAYGTCAAACCACTCTTTTTCATAGAAAAAGTCAAAACATTATCTTCCATTTAAGGAAGGATAATTACACAAATCTTGATTGCGCTGCTTCAAACAAATCATTGATGAGGAGGGCTGATTCTGAACCAAATGCACTCGCTTACTCCCTCGATGCTCTAGCTCATTATGACTCAATTGTGAGTAGCTGTAAAACTGATGAGAGTGCGCTTCCAAAAATCCCCATATCTGACATTGAGGTTGAAATGAAGAATGAGCCCTGTTCCATCCCAAAGTCCTACCCTCAAGGTGGAGTCATTATTTAAATTATATAATTAGGAGGTGACGGCTCGGACTCCTGGCCTGACACAAACGCGACTCAACTCGCCTCAGGTTGCTCTATCATCGTCACTGTCAGTTAACCGTCCCTGGGTGGTGTGTGCAAATTGTAACCAAGACGGTAATATCTAAATTATGAATATAGATTGCTGGGACAATGAAGCTTGTGGTATGTTTAGGGCAATGTGATGTATTTGGTGTTGGAAAGCCACACTGCACACAAAAGGCCCTCTCACTTCACACATTGATTCAAAATGAACACAGTGAAAAACATCTGGGATAATGACAGCAACCAGCACAACCATTGGCAAAGATAAATAAATAATGCAGATCCTTAGCTTTATTGCACACTKTTCAAATGCACGCCRTCTATTGCCATGATATCTACTGCTGAAGGACCTGCGCAACCCAGAATGTATTCGATGCTTGGAACCTATTTCATAAACATTTCACAAACCTCTCCATCACGCACTATTAGTGTTAAATATTTATCTTTGATCCCAATAATTTTTTTTAATCATATTTTTTTGTGTTCTGCCATAATAGTCTTTCATTACTTTGAATATCTGAAATAGGATGTTGTGAACAACTGCAGACTTCAGAAAAGGAAGAATCGCCCCTGGACATGATGTGTTTCTTAAACAAGCCATGTGGATGATATGAGAGTGGGTTGGAGGAGTGTAACTTTACAGTGAAAGGTGAGGTGAGATCGCCTGCAGGCCTTGGGGAAAACAAAACATGTACACACTACAGAGGCAAGAAGTTCTCTCTACACAGCTAAAATAACACTGAAATGTTCACAAGGTGATGGGGCATTATCAATCTTGTATGAAAAAGTGTCTTTATAATGAAATTGGTGGATTTAGCCCAATGGCAGTTGCCAAAATCTTTGATCGCCTGACACAAAAGTCTTGGGAGAGTTGATGAGAGAAGGTGGGCTGAGCTATGGCCATGGGCCAGAAGATGCAGGGTTTCATGATTAAATAACCTGGCTGGCTGGCACTGGCTGTGACCTTGGCAATGTCATTTGAGCCATTTGTTACCTCTCACTGCTGAGAGGAGCCCCAGCTTCTCAGACTGCATCCCAAATGTCACCCTATTCCCTATATAGTCCATTACTTCTGACCAGGACACATTGGGCTCTGGTGAAAAGTAATGCAATATGTAGGGAATAGGATGCCATTAGGGACACACCTCTTATTCGCTCTAAAGAGGCACTCTGAATTAGTATTTGAACTGGACCCTTGTTCTGCTCATGGATGACATAATTTATATGGAGTGTAATCATTCCATTGGATCGGGCTATGATGACCGACAGAGCTGCCAATAACCAATAGGCATGACTGCCGATGAGAGCAGCACTCCTCTTTGGCCCACAGGCTCTACTCAGACATTTTCTCATAAAGAGGGTAATCATGAGGATWAAAAAAAACGTTAMATTTGCAGTTTCATATGTGAAATAGCTCTTTTCACATGTTGAGCTTAAGGTTCACACATGAAACCATATTTTCAMATGTATCAAATTCAGAGTTCACATGTTAACCACATCTTTTCACATGTGAGGAGAATAACATGTTTTCATCTGACATGTGAATGTCAGTTTCACATGTGAAATTTGCTGATTCACTTGTTAACATTTACATGTGAAAAACATTCACATGTGAGAATCTCACTTTCACATGTATACAGTGCMATCGGGAAAGTATTCAGACCCATTGACTTTTTACATATTTTGTTACGTTACAGCCTTATTCTAAAATTGATTACATTTWAAAAAAATCCTCAGCAATCTACACACAATACCTCATAATAACAAAGCGAAAACAGGTTTTTAGAAATGTTTGCAAATTCATTAAAAATAAAAAGCCAGAAATACCTTATTTCATAAGTATTCAGACCCTATGCTATGAGACTCAAAATTGTGTTCAGGTGCGTCCTGTTTCCATTTATCATCCTTGAGATGTTTCTACAACTTGATTCGAGTCCACCTGTGGTGAATTCAATTGATTGGACATGATTTGGAAAGGCACACACCTGTCTATATAAGGTCCCACAGTTGACAGTGCATTTCAGAACAAAAACAAAGCCATGAGGTCGAAGGAACTGTCCRTAGAGCTCCGAGACAGGATAGTGTCAAGACACAGATCTGGGGAAGATACCAAACAATGTCTGCAGCATTGAAGGGCCCCAAGAACACAGTGGCCTCCATCATTCTTAAATGGAAGAAGTTTGGAATCACCAAGACTATTCATAGAGCTGGCCACCCGGCCAAACTGAGCAATCAGGGGAGAAGGGCCTTGGTCAGGGAGGTGACCAAGAACCCGATGGTCACTGACAGAGCTCTAGAGTTCCTCTGTGGAGATGGGAGAACCTTCCAGAAGGAAAACCATTTCWGCAGCACTCCACCAATCAGGCCTTTATGGTAGGGAGGCCAGACAGAAGCCACTCCTCAGTAAAAGGCACATGACAGCCCGCTTGGAGTTTGTCAAAATGCACCTAAGTTTGTAGCGTCATGAGAAACAAGATTCTCTGGTCTGATGAAACCAAAGATTCAACTCTTTGGCCTGAATGCTAAGCGTCACGTCTGGAGTAAACCTGCCACCATCCCTACGGTGAAGCATGGCGGTGGCAGCATCATGCTGTGGGGGTGCTTTTCAGCAGCAGGGACTGGGAGACTAGTCATGATCGAGGCAAAGATTAATGGAGAAATGTACAGATCCTTGATGAAAACCTGCTCCAGAGCACTCAGGACTTGAGACTGGGGCGAAGGTTCACCTTCCATCAGGACAATGACCCTAAGCACACAGTGAAGACAACGCAGGAGTGGCTTTCGGGACCAGTCTCTGAATATCCTTGAGTGGCCCAGCCAGAGCCCGGACTTGAACCCAATCTAACGTCTCTGTTGAGACCTGAAACGCACCCCATTCAACCTGRCAGCTTGAAAGRATCTGCAGAGAAGAATGGGAGAAACTCCCCAAATACAGGTGTGCCAAGCTTGTAGAGTCATACCCAATAYGACTCTAAGCTGTAATTTCTGCCAAAGGGTCTGAATACTTATGTGAATGTGATATTTCATATTTGTTTTGCTTTGTCATTATGGGGTATTGTGTGTACTGTAGATTGATGAGGAAAAGGCTGTAACCTAACAAAATGTGGAAAATGTCAAGAGGTCTGAATATATTACGAAGGCACTGTAATTGCAAGTTCACATTTGAAAATCAACCATGTTTAAATCTAATTGAATCGAATAAAAAAAACTGTACATCTGAAAATCTCACTTTCACATTTGTAATTCCATATTCACGTGTGGAAAACATTCATGTGAAAGTCACATTTGCAGTTTCATGTGAAAAAAATGTTTCAATTATATAACTTCAAATTCGATATTTTACATGTGATTGTTTTTAACATGTGAACTTGCAATTCAACATGTGAAAGTTACAATCCAATTTGCAGTTTGACATGTTAGMAAACTCCRACTGTSAAAATCTCACTGTCACATGTGGTGTTGAAATAATGTTATTGTCCTCACAAGTGAAAAGATGGTGTTAACATGTTGCAGTAGCAATATCTCCATCAGTGGAATTAGGGTGAACACATGTAAAAAGCCCAAATGCGGAACAAGRGAACGATTTTGCGGGACATTCATGGAACTGTGAACAGAATAAAATGTTTTGGGGCAGGTTAATGGATCACGTTCACATCCATTTTTGGACGTATTAATAATGACATGCACCCATTGACTCTTGAATAATTGTCACRCCCTGACRTTARAGATCCTTTTAATTCTCTATTTGGTTAGGTCAGGGTGTGACCTGGGTGGGCAATCTATGTTTTCTATTTCTTTGTTGGCCTGGTATGGTTCCCTATCAGAGGCAGCTGTCTATCGTTGTTTCTGATTGGGGATCATATTTAGGCAGCCTTTTCCCACCTGTTTTTTGTGAGATCTTGTTTTTGTGTAGCTGCCTGTGAGCAGCCCAGAACGTCATGTTTCGTTTTCTTCTGTATTGTTTTTGGTGAGTTTCATATTTATTAATTATGTGGAACTCTAAGTACGCTGCGCCTTGGTCAATTCATTCAGACGATCGTGACAGAATATCCCACCACCCACAGACCAAGCAGCGTACCTAGGAGGAGCAGGGATCCTGGGCCTGGGAGGAAAGCCAGGAGTGGAGGACATCCTGGACGTGGGACCAAATCATGGCAGGAGACAGAAGCCTGCCATGGAAGCAGGCGGAGGCAGCAAAGGAGCAACAGCGAYGACGCCGGGGTTCGCGGCCACAAAGACAGCCCAAAGGACAGCCCAATTTTTKGGGGGGGTACACGGGGTGGTCGGCGGAGCCAAGGTGTGAACCAGAGACAACCTGGGAGGAGGTAKWGAGGTGGTCGGTCGACCCAGGGAGAGTGCCAGAGCCCACCTGGGAGTCAATAGAACAGTGCGAGGAGGGATACCGGAGAATGGAGTTTGCGAGGAGTAGGCGGCAACGCAGGCGTTTGGAGGAACGTGTCACCAGYCCGGTGCAATCTGTGCCAGTCCCACGCATCAGGCCTCCAGTGCACCTCCCCAGTCCGGTACGTCCTGTGTCTCCTCCTCGTACTCGCCCTRAAGTACGTGTCYCCAGTCCGGTACGTCCTGTGCCTGCTCCCCGCACTCGCCCTGATGTACGCCTCCACAGCCCAGTACGTCCTGTGCTAGCTCCTCGCACACGMCCTGAAGTGCGTGTCACCAGTCCGGTGCCACCTGTACCGGCCCCACGCATCAGGCCTCTAGTGCGCCTTCCCAATCCAGTACGTCCTGTGCATGCTCCTCACACTCGCCCTGAAGGGCGTGTCACCAGTCCGGTACCACCAGTGCCGGCCCCACGCACCAGCCTTCCTGCGACGTTCCCCAGTCCAGAGCCTCCTGCGAACGTTCCCCAGTCCGGAGCCTCCTGCGACAATCCGCGGTCCGGAGCCTCCGGCGACGATCCGCGGTACGGTTCCGTTTTCTTCTGTATTGTTTTTGGTGAATTTCATATTTATTAAACATTTGGAACTCTAAGTACACTGCGCCTTGGTCCATTCATTTCAACAATCGTGACAATAATATAATCTAGAAATGATTMATGAGCTCAGTTCAGTTGTTGTACCCCATCAGAACTCAAAATATAAGCTTGTTTTTACTCAAGTAAATATTAACAACCACTGTATAGCCTAAAAACAAGGTTAAAATTATAACTTTGATATCATAGATGGTCAGTCCTTGCATCCATAGTGTCGTCTATGGATTTGAGAGTCCTTGAAATTCTCCAGCCTCAGGTTTTTACTGAAACTGTAGCGGGGAGAACACTTTATTAATGTTCCAATTAAGGATTGCCACTTTAAACACCATTAAATAGAGCAATAGMGTTACTATATGGTGCAGTCCTCTACTGAGTGAGTCATTGTTGTGCCATTAATATCAAGCAAAACTTCAGAAGTTGAGAAAAATATTGCAAACAAAAATAATGATATTGAAAGCAAAACATAAACCCAAAAGTATTGATAGCAAAACATTTCGAAATGCGAGAACATTTGTAAATGGATGCAAAAAAAAAWKTCAGTTCTTTTTTWAAATGATAATGCAATTAAATAAAATGCCTCCTTTCCTGCAATTTTCYTTATTTTTGGTTATACTACCCTGGCCTTTKTTTTWGCTGCCTTTTTTTCCCAGTTGCACGTTTTAGCACATTCAGTAACAAAGCACCCTGCATCCGACTGCTGGTTTTCCTCTGAAGCTAATCAGGGTCGGTCCTGGTCGGTCACTGGATGGGAGACCAGATGTAAGGGTAATCATTTGAGAGAAAATTATATTTGGTTGTGATATAGTCACAGATGCTGATGCAATGCTTGGTGTTTAAAGGTTTGAAATTGATCAAGATTTGAAAGGGAAATATGACTGCAAAGTGCCCAATCTCTGGAGTGCTTGGCAACAATAGTTAATTAATCCTCAGCCTCTAATGCAAAACCAACGTCTGACTGTCTCGATAAGACCGSCAACACTATCAATCACCTCCATAACATTTTTAAAGCTGATTTTTACAGCCATTTTTCACCAAAGACACATGAATTGCCACAGTCTAGACTCTTACCACMACACGCATGCACGCACACTCACTAAGGTGACAAGAGATCACAAATCATGTGACACAAGAAAGACACGTGAATTGCCAGTCTAGACGCACACACACACACAAAGGTGACAGAAGTTGCACATTCAGAATGAGAACCAAGGAGGAGCAACACTCACGTGAGTGCAGGGCGACTAAGTTTAGAAATATGGAAGTAACTTGGACAAGTCTATAAAATCTAAATGTCAACAATAGCTTTGCTCCTCAAGGCCATCTGAAYAAATCACTTTCACTTTTCTAGTAACGCCTTGTACTGTCATTCAAATAGTTTTATATGGGGAGTAAGTGCACTGTGTTGCTGGATGGAGGGGTTGAAGTGTTTTTTGTTTTTCACCCAACTCTTGCTTGACCTTTGTGGTCATGCGCTGAACACATACCAAGACTCTCATCACATTATAATTTAATGAGAAAATGTTTCTGCCGGCCACTTTATGTCCTATAAATAATAGTAGCAGGGACAGGAATCTCTGGTTTWGCTCTGTGGCTCAGGACTATTCTCAGGATAGGTTCAGACCAAACATAATGTCCTGACAGTGTTTTTTTGTTTATTAAATGGACATTCTTGTTTTTCATTGATACCTGACTCAACCATATGCATTATACCTAATAMATTTTCTGAGATACTGCACATTTAAGATGGAGAAGAATCCTATTTTCTACGAGGAAGAGGTACCACTACACTACATTTGCCAGCAGCATACCACCCTGCATCCCACTGCTGGCTTGCCACTGAAGCTAAGCAGGGTTGGTCCCTGGATAGGAGATCAGATGCTGCTGGAAGTAGTGTTGGAGGGCCTGTAGAAGGCACTCTTTCATCTGGTCTAAAAAAATATCCCAATGCTCCAGGGCAGTGATAGGGGACATTGCCCTGTGTAGGATGCTGTCTTTTGGATGGGACCTTAACCGGGTGTCTTGACTCACTGTTGTCACTAAAAGAACCTATGGCACTTATCGTAAGAGTTGGGGTGTTAACCTCGGTGTCCTGGCTAAATTYCCAATCATACCATCATRGCCACCTAATCATCCCCAGCTTCCAATTGRCTCATTCATCCCTGTAACTATTCCTCAAGTTGTTGCTGTAAAGGAGAATGTGTTCTCAGTCAACATACCTGATAAATTAAGGGTAAAATAAATAAATAAATGTATTGTTGCTAAAACACATAATATTTGGCACTTAGTAGATGCTTTTATCAATAGTGACTTACAGTCATTCCTGCATAGATTTTTACATATGGGTGGMCCCGGGAATAAAACCCATAACCTTGGTGTTACGAGCACCATGCGCTATCAACTGAGCCATACAGGGTCATATACATGGCAATTATATAGTAATGACTACAATGGGAACACATTGTTACATCCAACTGTTATACCACAGTCCAGGGGAGCGAAGCAGGGATAGCTCAGGCTCTGCTGGTCTGATGACGGGGGTTAGCTACCATTCGTCCAAAAGGATAGAAGAGCGCTGTCTTGCAAATTTCACCCTATTCCATATATATACACCGAACAAAAATATAAACGCAACATGTAAAGTGTTGGTCCCATATTTCATGAGCTGAAAAAAAAGATCCCAGAAATTGTCCATATGCACAAAAAGCTTATTTTTCTTTAATGTTGGGCACGGATTTGTTTCAAACTATGTTAGTGAGCATGTGTCCTTTGCCAAGATAATCCATCCACCTGACAGGTGTGGAATATCAAGAAGCTGATTAAACATCATGATCATTACACAGGTGCACTTTGTGCTGGGTGACAATAAAAGGCCACGCAAAAAAAAAATCACACAACACAATGCCACAGATGTTTCAAGTTATGAGGGAATGTGCAATTGGCATGCTGACTGCAGGAATGTCCACCAGAGCTGTTGCCAGATAATTGAATGTTCATTTTTCTATCATAAGCAGCCTCCAACGTCACTTTAGAGAATTTGGCAGTACATCCAACCGGCCTCACAACCACAGACCRTGTGTAACCACTCCAGCCCAGGACYTCYACATCCGGCTCCTTCACCTGCGGGATCGTCTGAGCCACCCAGACTGCTGATAAAGCTGTTTGCACAACCAAAGAATTTCTTCACAAATTGTCACAAATCGTCTTGACATCGGAACTGACTTCAGTGGGCAAATGCTCAACTTCGATGGCCACTAGCACGCTGGAGAAGTGTGCTCTTCACGGATTAATACCAAGAAATGTACAAAGATACCGTGACGAGATCCATATCAGATACTGACTGGTTTTCTGATCCATGGSCCTGCAACCGGGTGGAACAAAATGGACGTTACAAATAACAACTTCTATAGCGCTTTTCATTACAGAAAGAATCTCAAAGCGCTTGAAAAGGCAAAACGAACAACAATAAAATAAAAATGCTATATGACAGAGTTTGTCTCGGCTACGATTTTCGGCAACAGTTAAAAAGTTTTGTTATTTCCAACAGCCTCCAACAGATGGAGCGACAGTCAAGAGGGAACTACATGGATTGAGCAGAGGGAGGAGGTGGTCCTGTGGTCCAGTAGGTCCTCCAGARGCAGGCAGCACAGTTCACTCCAAGGCATCTCACTGGCACCTCGCAATCTGACTGTGTTTTCCCTGTAGCCATTAACTATATGGTCTTGTAGAACATTTTGAGCTCTCCACTCRTTCAGAAAAAATTGCCCGCTCATAACTTCGGAGGAAGCCTCCTTAGTGATGAAATCGTCACGCATTGTAGTCACGCATCCTTAGTGATGAAATCGCCATGCTTTGTTGTCTTCCTCAATGCGTCAGGAGACCGTATAAACCACATATTTGGATATTCAAAACCAGAAAGATAGYAAATAGATTCAAACAAAAAACACTTTAAAATGATTCAATATTTTTAAAATGTAAAGACGGCTCTCTGCCTAGGCGACCTCAATGCGACATGGCAACCACGGAACAAAGGTATGACGTACAAAGCAAGAGAGCATTAAGACATCTGTGGCTGCTATTGTGAAATTTTCCAGAAGACTCATCAAGTGCATGTACCTGAGGCTAAGCATTGTGATTGTGATTTCAATGGTTTTTCTACACAGCAAACAATATCACACTGATTGCTAGTTTGGCATTATCAAATATCAACAAGCTTATTGTTCAGTCAATACTTTCACCTGTAATTGCATATGTTTTAGAGATCCATTTTTGCAATTTCAAGCACAACAAAAGCTTTTCAGAATGCCAATCAACAAACTATTCTTACCAGGATAATTGAATTCAAGAGATGGGTAAACACTTCACAAGACAACCTGGGATGGAAGGCTCTTCTACTGTATATCCTTGAAATCAAACCATGATTGAAACAAATCAGATAAATCTTAATATCAAATTCTTTCAGCAGAGTAGTTTCTGAATTAAACTTGATTAGACAAAAACCTTGTGGGGAAAGGCATTGAAATAGAATTATAGAAATKAATGAATGAAAATGTTCGACTTCCTCAGTTCCCCTTCTTCTCCTGAGCATAATAGCGTCATTATGATAATAGAATGACTATCCAATTTCTTCTGCTGATCCTGCGTGGTTCGACAGGGCTTCTTTATGGAATATTGTAACACAAAAAATTATTTAGACTGTTCATCGGCCCATCCAACTAGTAATACTATAACACTGTTTGTSTGTAACATGAATAATCAGGCGTAGTCTCTTTATATCACTTCTATTCACAATGTTCAGTRGTGCAGTGCTATTTCTTTAGATCACCTACACCAGATAGGTGCAGTGAAATRTGTTGTTTTACAGGGTCAGCCATAGTATACAGTGCCCCTGGAGCAAATTAGGGTGAAATGTCTTGCTCAAGAGTACAGACAGATTTTCAACCTGTCGGATTGGATATTCAAACCAGGGACCTTTTGGTTACTGGCCCAACACTCTAACCGCTAGGCTACCTGCCACCCAAAATTATCGTAACAATATGCCATTATAATATACCCTATTACACAATAAAAGAAAACAGGAAGGTGAACTATCAAATAATATAATTTATTTGCACAGATTAAATATTTATTTAATCAATTGCCCAAGTATTGAACATAAACCACTACTACATAGAATTGCAGAACATTTGTTTTAAAACAGACATAAAAATCAAGCTTTTTTGTGGTGTATTCGTGCATCTCCATAAACTATAACCTAAATGCATTATTACCTCCAACTTGGCCCAATTCACATTTCCAATTGCCCACCCTGACATACCAAGCTAGAATGGGCCCTACGGCTCAACCAATAGCCAACATAGGCTAAATGTCCCAAGCAGGGCTATAGCAACTTCCAGAGAGGGTCAGACTCCTTAGGCTTTGCGATAGCCACTTTGGTTTGGGTGTCCTCGGCAGAACAGTGTCGCCGGAACCAAGTGGTTACATATCATTCTGGGTTCCACTGCGCAAGAGGGGGTYCATGGAGTTTTATAAAACTTTTATTGTCACTCCTGAAATTTCCATCCCTAACTATAACATTTTCCGACAAGATAGAACTGCCAAAGGGGGCGGTGTTGCAATCTACTGCAGAGATAGCCTGCAGAGTTCTGTCATACTATCCAGGTCTGTGCCCAAACAATTCGAGCTTCTACTTCTAAAAATCCATCTTTCCAGAAACAAGTCTCTCACTGTTGCCGCTTGCTGTAGACCACCCTCTGCCCCCAGCTATGCCATGGACACCATATGTGAATTGATTGCCCCCCATCTATCTTCAGAGCTCGTGCTGCTTGGTGACCTAAACTGGGACATGCTTTACACTCTGGCCATCCTACAATCTAAGCTTGATGCCCTCAATCTCACACAAATTATCAATGAACCTACCAAGTACAACCCCAAATCCGTAAACACGGGCACCCTCATAGATATCATCCTAACCAACTTGCCCTCCAAATACACCTCTGCTGTCTTTAACCAAGATCTCAGCGATCACTGCCTCATTGCCTGCATTCGTAATGGGTCTGCGGTCAAACGACCCCTCATCACTGTCAAATGCTCCCTAAAAGACTTTCTAATCGACCTGGCCCAGGTATCCTGGAAGGATATTGACCTCATCCCGTCAGTAGAGGATGCCTGGTTATTCTTTAAAAGTGCCTTCCTCACCATCTTAAATAAGCATGCCCTGTTCAAAAAATTTWGAACCAGGAACAGATATAGCCCTTGGTTCACTCCAGACCTAACTGCCCTTGACCAGCACAAAAACATCCTGCGGCATACTGCATTAGCATCAAGTAGCCACCGTGATATTAAACYTTTCAGGGAAGTTAGGAACTAATATACATAAGCAGTTAGGAAAGCTAAGGCTAGCTTTTTCAAACAGAAATGTGCATCCTGTAGCACAAAAAGAACAGTTCTGGGACACTGTAAAGTCCATGGAGAATAAGAGCACCTCCTCGCAGCTGGCCACTGCACTGAGGCTAGGAAACACTGTCACCTCCGATAAATCCACGATAATTGAGAATTTCAATAAGCATTTTTCTACGGCTGGCCATGCTTTCCACCTGGCTACCCCTACCTCGGTCAACTGCCCTGCACCCGCACAGCAACTTGCCCAAGCCTCCCCCATTTCCTCTTCACCCAAATCCAGATAGATGATGTTCTCAAAGAGCTGCAAAATATGGACCTGGCTAGACAATCTGGACCCTCTCTTTCTAAAATGACCTGCCGAAATTGTTGCAACCATCTCGCCTGTCAACCGCTTTTCTAACCTGTCTGGATCCCCAAAGATTGGAAAGCTCCGCGGTCATTCCCCTCTTGGGAGACACTCTAGACCCAAACTGTACAGAACCTATATCTATCCTACCCTGCCTTTGTAAGGTCTTTGAAAGCCAAGTTAACAAACAGATCACCAACCATTTTAATCCCACCATACCTTCTCCGCTATGCAATCTGGCTTCCAGCTGGTTATGGGAACCTCAGCCATGGTCAAGGTCCTAAACGATATCATAACCGCCATCGATAAGAGACAATACTGTGCAGCTATTCATCGATCTCCTGCCAAGTGCATTGACTCTGTCAATCGCCACATCTATCGCAGACTCACAGCCTTGGTTTCTCACAATGACATGCCTCGGCCTGGTACACCAAACTACTTCTCTTGATAGAGTTCAATGTGTCAAAGCGGATGACCTGTTGTCAGGACCTCTGGCAGTCTCTATGGGGGTCCACAGGCTTCAATTCTCTGGGTGATTCCTCTTCTCTGTATACATCAATGATGTCGCACTTGCTGCTGGTGAGTCTCTTGATCCACCTCCTTACGCAGACGACGCCATTCTGATATTCTTCTGGCCCTCTTTTGGACACTGTGTTAACTAACCTCAGACGAGCTTCAATTGCATACACTCTCCTTCCGTGGCCTCCAACCTGCTTTAAAATGCAATGACAATACTTCAACCGATCGTCTTGCCCGTGACTGCCCGTCTCACCATTCACACTGGACGTCGTCGGTGCCTTGACCTAGAATATGTGGACAACTACAAATACCTAGGCTGTTTGGTTAGACTGTTTCTCCAGACTCACATTTAAGCACTCCTCCAATAACAATTAAATCTAGAATTGGCTTCCTATTTTGCAACAAAGGCATCCCTCACTCATGCTGCCATTAACCTCTGTCACCATAACTATCCTACCAATCCTTGACTTCTTGGTCTAATGTCTTTACAAAATCCTACAACATTCTACTCCAACAAATTGGATGCAGTCTAATCACAGTTGGCCATATCCGTTTTCACCAAAGCCCCATATACTACCCACCACTGCGACCTTATTGCTCTCTCGTTGGGTCTGGCTCTCCCCTTCATATTCGTCGCCAACAACTACGCTCTAGGTCATGCGTCAAGTCTACACTCTTTTACTGCCAGGTACAACACGACCGCCCGCCGTTTATATTCCTCAGTTACGATTGGTCACCATAGCTACGCACCCACCCCCAGCAGCCTGGCGCGCTCCAGCAGGTATATTTCACTGGGTCACCCCCAAAAGCCACATTCCTACTTCTGGCCGCCTTCCTTCCAGTTCTCTTGCTGCCAATGACTGGAACAAACTGCAAAAAATCGTCAGAATTTGAGACTCATATCTCCCTCATTAACTTAGCTCACCATTGTATTAATTCATAGCCCATGCAACTCACCTCATCCCCATACCGTATTTATTTATTATTTCAGCACCTATGTCCTCTTGACATCTAATCTTCCGACTCATCTATCTCCCAGTGTTTAATTGCTATATCGTAATTACCTCGCCACTATGGCCTGTTTTATTGCCTTACCTCCCTTATCTTTTTTTTCTACTGTATTATTGACTGTATGTTTGTTTATTCCATATGTTTGTTTATTCCATGTGTAACTMTGTGTTGTTGTATGTGTCGAATTGCTTTGCTTTATCTTGGCCAGCTCGCAGTTGTAAATGAGAACTTGTTCTCAACTAGCCTACCTGGTTAAATAAAGGTTAAATAAATAAAAAATTWACATCAAGGCAGACACAATGAATTGGATCCTAGACCTCGTTGGTGTGATGATTAGGTTCATGTGGCTAAACCCCCTCCAACACTCCACCGATTGTAAATGTGCATGCTGCAACGGGACGTAATGATGAAGGCAAATCTAAGGATGTTTTGATTGGCCAAAGTGGTCAAGCCTTTGACAGGCTTCCGCAGTGCACACACGTAGCCTACAGTTCTTCATCATTCTTTCCACCGCGAGAGAGAAGACAGGGAAGAATCCACCATTTACCTACCTCTAGGCTGCTGTACATATTTATTTGGTTTTGTCAGGACCCGGTGTGAGAAACAGTCACTTAGTAAACTGAGCCACTAATAGTCGGCAGAACCCAGAAGATGAGGCAGATACAGCAGTACTAGAGACGGTGGTTTAATAAAGTAAAAAGGAAAAGATCTTCAGGCAAAAAATATAAATCCACAACGTCAAAAGTAATTCCAAGAGAAAAAATGTATATCCTCCAAGACACAAGGAAAATCCACAAAGTGGTAAGAACAGCAGGGAAAAAACAAACCTCAAAAGAATAATCAAAAATAAACAAGAACAAAACCAGAGTACCTCTAGAGTACTAGAGAAACTAGAGAAACAAATGTTCACAGCATGGCTGGGGCTGGGTGCTAACATACAAACACAGAGCAAAGAACTGAGGAACACTAAGGGTTTAAATACTTTCAAGGGAAATGAGGCACAGGTGCAAATAATAACTGGAACAAGGAAAAAACAAAAGGGTCAAAAAAGCACAATGGGGGCATCTAGTGACCAAAACCTGAACAATCCTGGCCAAATCCTGACAGGTTTCTCATTCTAACATTTTTCATGGAATGTTAGTGGTAGTAGGCCACCGACACTGCAGTTTGGTTTCATAGCGGAAATAGATTCATATGTTTGGAGTACGTTCATAACAACCAACACATAGCAGTTACCTTTCCTGGAACGGGGCAGCTCTATGATGTTGGCAGCAATCTTCTGGAAGTGTTACAAGGGTGAGATCGGGACCCAGGGTGCCTGTTGGTGTGGYACAGGGGATCGTCTTGACTGACACTGTTGACAAAAGGCAGATATATCAGCTGATATATGGGGCCAGTAGAAGGACAAGACGGCCCGATCGTGTATGTTAAAGTACCCATAATGTCCTACTGATG
Source organism: Salvelinus sp. IW2-2015 (assembly GCF_002910315.2). NCBI lineage: Eukaryota > Metazoa > Chordata > Actinopteri > Salmoniformes > Salmonidae > Salvelinus > Salvelinus sp. IW2-2015. The sequence continues at coordinate 28,669,722 of NC_036860.1, read as the reverse complement.
GGGGACCATGAACGTATTGTTAAACATGTGGGATTAACCCGTGTGGGACCACAACCTGAAGCTGAATATTATGCGTGGATCTGTGACGAAACCTGTGCCACAGGAGGCCATCCTCAATCACAAGGTGAGTGAACTGAGTCCATAACTTACTGTATCTGTCACGCCCTGACCTGAGATATCTTTGTTTTCTTTATATTTTGGTTAGGTCAGGGTGTGACTAGGGTGGGTACGTTAGTTTTTGTATTGTCAAAAAATGTTTTGTATGTCTAGGGTTTTTGTAGGTCTAGGTGATTTGTATGTCTATGGTGGCCACATATATTTCCCAATCAGAGGCAGCTGTTTATCGTTGTCTCTCATTGGGGATCATATTTAGKTAGCCATTTTCCCTTTGGTGTTCGTGGGTTCTTGTCTAKGTGGTGTTGCCTGTCAGCACTCATTTGTATAGCTTCACGTGTCGTTTTGTTATTTTGGTTCGTTTGTTCAGTGTTCATTCTTATTATAATAAAGAATGTACGCATACMACGCTGCRCCTTGGTCCGATTCATACGACGTACGTGACAGTATCTAAGAGGAAGCATTGCGAATCTCCCTATTAAATGGTTTCTGTCTGTTAGCCACTGGAAAACACTCAGTAGCTCAGGATCTGCCTGTTGTGCTTCCCGTAGGTCCCAGTCCTCAGCTTGGATATGGATGAGGTTTGAGGTAGTCAGTGGTGTTCATTCCTCCACAGCGAAGTTGCAATGGCTGTTAGAGGAGCCCTCGGTAGAGTGRTGCAACATTGAGGAGTGCGCAGGAGTCAACTCAGTAGAGCTCTGATAACTGACCCGAGCCTGACGGCCCCAACATTACACATAGGTTAGGGCCGGGTAGTGCCTGTTTTTTCATCAATAACTAAGATACGGACAGGGCTCGGTATCACTAAATTGATCACTAACATTTTGAAGCTGAGACATATGCGGGTGCTCTGCTGCACAGTACAGTCATATCTGACTAAGACCATAACATGGTATTAGAAGTCCKTCAACCTCGTCAAATATAAGACAAGGGAGATTATTTCACAGAAAATAATAATGTTCCTTGAGTTTTGCCTGAGTTTAGAGAGATGAAAAGTTGCTAACAACTAACTGCTCTCTCATGTCTCTTCATTGTGCAGAGCAGCCCAGGCGGAACCGTTGCTATGGATACACAGACTCAAAGCACCATTTTCAGACCGCATGAAGAGCAAGCTGTGTGCAGTGAGCAAGTGACAGACAGAGAGGAGCAGCTAATGGATTTACTAACAGAATAAGATATTTCTGATTTKGGGTTTTGGGCAKGACCTTAAAATTTGACAGATGCAATCGGGCCTGGGTAGGGTAGTGCGTATCAGTCTCTGGTTGCCGTGACTAGGCATCTGCATTTAGGTGCTTAGAACCATCTTTGTGAACGTTGCACCAGTCGTCGTCCAGGGGCATCCATTTCAACCCCACCAGGGGCTGATGYCAGTGATTATCATGAAGGAATGAAAAGCCAAGTAATGTCAAAAGTGTGTCACTGACTAAACAACTGCATAAAGTTCCCTGTCAAACGTAGACCATTTGCATTGAGTGTGTGACTGGCATACGATATCACATGTTCCTTTGTGTTGACTTTCTGTACCAACACTTGCATGCTGTGTGTAACAAAAATGTATCTTCCTGGTTGGGAAAGGCCATGACAGGGGGTCACTGAGTTTCAAAAGCTCCCTGGCAGTCGTCAGTCCTATGGAAAGGAGTGTGTCCGAGCATGAAGGGCTTCAGAGTGTTTAGAAAACCCTTTAACAAACGGTCTGTATTATGTACAGAGACCCAAAAACACTCTGACCTCTGTGGGTGATGTTGGGGCTGGCCATGAATGTAGTTGCTCAGTGTTAGAGGGGTTAGGTTGCACTCCATCTTTGGAGACAAGGTGTCCCAGGAAGGTGACAGAGGCTTTAGCGAGATGGCTTTTGGAATGTTTCAACTTCAATATACCTTCTCTGAACCTGTCGAACATTGCCCTGAGATGTAGAAGATGCTGCTCAAAGTCTGCTCTTTAAACGATGTCGTCCAGGTATATCAGGCAGATGCTCCAATGCAGACCACACAGAGCCAGTTCCATCAGTCTGAAAGCTTGGAGGGGAATTGGTGATGCCCGTTGGCATGGCACTGATATAAACCACTTCCTGTCAAGAACYGGGCTTTCCCTTTGATGTCTGGATGGAGGGGAATATTCCAGTAGCCAGAGGTTAGGTCGAACGTGCTGAATATTTGTACACCGGAGAGTTTGTCCAAAGTATCATCCACCTTGGGTAAAGGATGGGACTCCTTGATTGTGACACCATTATGGGTTTCCTCAATCACATCCTGCTGTCTTATCTTGCCAAAGTGGATGTGTGGTATGTGCGTAACTTATTGGTGCGGCATCACATGTTGATGCGGTGTTCCACCAATGCTGTTTTACCATAGTCATGTGAATTGGCAATGAAAATGGCAGTATACTCAGTTAGCAGACTGTCAAGTTGACTCTTTTCACATCAACACCATCATCCCAAAAACCCCAGACCCACTCCAATTTGCATACTGACCCCAACAGATCCACAGATGATGCAGTCTCTATTGCACTCCACACTGCACTTTCCCACCTGGACAAAAGGAACACCTATGTAAGAATGCTTTTCATTGACTATAGCTCAGTGTTAAACACCATAGTGCCCTCAAAGCTCATCAATACGCTAAGGACCCTGGAACTAAACACCACCCTCTGCAACTGGATCCTGGACTTCCTAACGGGCCGCCCCCAGGGGGTAAGGGTAGGTAACAACACATCCGCCATGCTGATCCTCAACACGGGGGCCCCTCAAGGGTGCGTGCTCACCCCCATCCTGTACTGCCTGTTCACTCATGACTGCACAGCTAGGCATGACTCCAACACCATCATTAAATTAGCTGATGACACAACAGTGGTAAGCCTGATCACSGACWACAACGAGACATCCTATAGGGAGGTGGTCAGAGACCTGCCCGTGTGGTGCCAGGACAACAACCTCTCCCTCAACGTGATCAAGACAAAGGAGAGGATTGTGGACTATAGGAAAAAGAGGACCGAGCATGCCCCCATTCTCATCGACGGGGCTGCAGTGGAGCAGGTTGAGAGCTTCAAGTTCCTTGGTGTCCACATCACCAACAAACTAACATGGTCCAAGCACACCATGACAATTGTGAAGCGGGCACGACAAAACCTATTCCCCCTCAGGAGACTGAAAAGATTTGACATGGGTCCTCAGATCCTCAAAAGGTTCTACAGCTGCACCATTGAGAGCATCCTGACTGGTTGCGTCACTGCCTGGTATGGCAAGTGCTCAGCCTCTGACCGCAAGGCACTACAGAGGGTARTGCAAATGTCCCAGTACATCACCAAGCTTCCTGCCATCCAGGACATCTATAAGAGGTGGTGTCAGAGGAAGGCCTTAAAAATTGTCAAAGACTCCAGCCACGCTAGCCATAGACTGTTCTCTCTGCTACCACATGGGAAGCGGTACCGGATCGCCAAGTCTAGGTCCAAGAGGCTTCTAAACAGCTTCTACCCCCAAGCCATAAGACTCCTGAACATCTAGTCAWATGGCTACCCAGATTGTTTGCATTGGCCCACCTCTCCACACCACTGCCAATCTCTGTTGTCATCTATGCATAGTCACTTTAATTAACTCTACCTGCATGTACATACTACCTCAACTAACCGGTGCCCCTGCACATTGACTCTGTACCGGCACCCCCCTGTATATATTGTTATTTCATTTTTTACTGCTGCTCTTTAAATTASTTGTTACTTTTATCTCTTATCCGTGTTTTTTGAAACTGCACTGTTGGTTTGGGGCTCGTAAGTAAGCATTTCACTGTAAGGTCTACACCTGTTGTATTCGGCGCATGTGACTAATAACATTTGATTTGATTTGACTGTCCATTTTCCTGATGCTGTGCTCCATCATGGTTATGTTGTCGCCTAGGTGAGTCAAAGTGCATTCTGCGTGATGGGGAGGAGTAGTGTGAGCATTGAGATTCCTGCCTGTAAGAGTGCCTGGAAGGGCTTGGTGAATGCTCACCCCAAAGTGGATATGTTAAGGAGGCACGCCCTCTGTGTGGACCGATCAGCGCAACAGTGACAGTGCATGTTCCCCCTGGCAACCAGGCTGCCTCTGCTGTAGTCCTCATGGGCATCATGGAGACAGCCTATGTTGTGGTCATCACGCCCATCACAGGGACGGTCTCTGTTTTAATCGTTCTGGGCTCCATGGCTACGAAGGGCGTAGCGGGTTGATGGTGAATATCCCCGCCGTCTATGGGATGGACTTCGCCTCTGTCGCAGTTTTCATCAGAGGACTTGTTCCCCACTGCATTAACTTGACACTGCAGACGTGCAAACTGATATGACAAGTGTTCAAGTTTCTCATCGGTCTACTTTGCCTGAAGACATTTGATGTCCCTCAGATCAGATTATATGTCTGATATGGCTGCTGACAATTCAGTGAATTGAGGTAGGGGCAGGGCAGATTGCATCATGTGGGGGGAAGTGGGAGTCAAAGACATAAGGGGGCTGGGCGAGGTATTGATGTTTGTTAGCTGGGCACGTCCACATTGAGATACAATTTTTCATGCAGTTGGTGCATCATGTTCATGTACCTTAAGCTCCATGGCTGAATCTAGTCCAGCAAGAAATCTCCTGAAAGTTCACATYGTTTTGCATCATGACCATAACTGGGGAATTCTCTGTAATTAAGGTGGCTCGTTAGATTTGCGGGGGTGAGCAGTGGTGTAGGTCTGGAACGTTGCCAGAAACTGAGAGTGTCCAAAAACGGCACCAAGACATTCCTTTGTTTGGTTGTAATCCATCTTTGGTAGTGTCTGAAAGGCTCTGCCAGTAAGCAAATGCAGGGCCGGACAATTTAGCTGGAAAAAATGTTAGCTTTATTTATGTTATGTGAGGATACAACCAAGGCTACTTCAAACCTGAGAATCAATGAGGGGAAAATATGAATTACCATCCCTAGTAAAGGGGGCAGATAGCTCCACTCTAAACGGCATGTCTCCCACAGGCTGTGGGTGTTGCATAATAGAGAGAGGATTTTCTTTTATCTCTGGCTGCTGTTGCTCAACAGACATTATGTYGGGTAAATGTTGCTATCAATTGCTTACAAGTCCAATGTCCAATAATAGTCCAATCGTGAAGTTTATGGTTCAGAACCGRAGGAGGTACTCACAACTATAAATTCAGTTGTAATAAAATTGCGGGAGCTAGCTTAGCTTGCAAGTCAACGATGAGACTTTTTCCTTTGTTTCTTTTTTGTAGTCCAAACACCATTGCCACCAGTATAAATAACATTRTTAGTGTGTTACATGAATAATCAGGTGTAGTCTCTTTACATGACCTGTAATCACAATGTTCTTCAATACAACTTCAATCACAACAATTATATTCCCTTGTGGAGTGCACAAGTTAACAGCTAGCCAGATGGAGAACTACAACACTTGAACTTGGAACTACCGTTTTTCTTAATTTCCTGTCTTAACCCGTTAGCTATTTCTATAGTTGGCAGTACTTTCATTTTGTCTTCCTAAGGCGTCGCTGTTCAATTATTTCAGTCTGAGCGATAATTCTGTGTACAGCAATAATAGGATGAGCCAAATTGAAACTAAAAGGCCCCTTATGCATCATGCAGAGAAAAGGACCAGAATATCACCTACTTTATACTTCTTTATACTAGAAGGGCATTCTAGAATGGCCTTTAAAACCAGATAATGGGACAGTTGGAAAAGATATCGGGACACCTTGCAATCATGACGCAATATGCACCTACACATGCAGATCGTACTTGCTACAAAGTCACAGAAAGCTAAACAAACAACCACACAAACCAAAATTGGATGCATTGTAAACACAGGTCCAACAASGAAAAACTTTGCMAGCTAGCTTGCTGGCATTTATTTGTTTTTGCTGAAACATATTTATTTGGAGTATCTGATGACCTAACATGGTGAGTGATGACAATTAATTTCTCTGGTATCTTTGACCAGCTGTTTTCGGCAACTGCTATTTTTGAATTCGGTAGCAACAAACTATTTAGCTAGCTTCTAGTCTAGTGTTGATATGCAATGTGATCTCCTCGTAATGAACAGTGTTGAGTGTCTGTTACGAGATGGATTGGTAGATAAGTGGGTGGCGGGGTGGTGTGATCAGAAACACCTGCAGCGAGTTAGCTAATCAGACAGGGAGCTGGGGATTGGCTATCATTTCCTTTAAAAGCCCTGTGTTTTGTGTTGTTTGGTAGCTGGACGTTGAGTGTGGAATGTCTCGCCAGGGGTATCGGTCATCTATGYAAGTGCCAATGTCGTGGGTGTTTGCACTGGACTAGTGTCTGTGGGACAAGAAGTCTTACTGGCAAATTCGAGTGAGGAAGTGGGTGGCTGTGCTGATGACGAATTGGGGCTGTGGARCTGAGTGGTGATCTCTATATGTTGTCTTGTTGGTCTTTCCCCCTCCCTATTTTGTTCCATAGCAGTAGAGGCCTTCAGGCTGGCAGAGTAGAGCAAGGCCAGGGGTGGGTCCCACATTGTGTGGCACACTATTGAGCTTGTAGTGCCTTTCACCATATTGTTTGCAGCGCCTTCCCTTAAAATAATTATTGTTGCAGTGCCATATCAGAATAATTCGGTGTGTTGCAGTGTCACTTCTGCATGCCCGACACTTACCTGAGGGAGTGAGGAGAGGCTCTTGTGTTGATCCAGTCCGGGAAATCATATGGTCAGCTGTGGGAGGTGGGGAACAGGGTCCGATCCATGTTAACCCATTACTTAAATAAACTTACCTTGCACATAATTACCTGTCCTGGTGTTGTGTGCTGGAGAACATCAAATTCTGTGTTGGGTGGAGCTAAAAGGGGTTCACACTAAACTGACATTTCCTGATGCGAATGTAAACTTTTCTATGCCAGGCAAAATCGGCCAAAACATCAGGTCATTGATGTATCCAAATAAATGTCAATAGAAAACCGCTTAAGCAAATGCAGCTACTTTGCTGTTCTGGCTGCCGAGGTCACAACTGTTGGCTAGCAAGCAAGGGAAAAGTGTTGCTAGCGAGCATGGCAACGGAACATAGAGAACTGGGTCACGTCCATAAATATCCATTCTCTGGTCTGATGAAACCAAGATTGAACTCCTTGGCCTGAATGCCAAGCATCATGTCTGGAGGAGACCTGGCACCATTCCTACGGTGAAGTATGGTGGTGGCAGCATGCTGTGGGGCTGTTTCTCAATGGCAGGGACTGGGAGACTAGTCAGGATCGAGGGAAAGATGAACGGAGCAAAGTACAGAGACCCTTGATAACCTACTGGGGTGATGGTTCACCTTCCAACAGGACAACGACCCTAAGCACACAGCCAAGACAACGCAGAAGTGGCTTCGGGACAAGTCTCAATGTCCTTCAGTGGCCCAGCCAGAGCCCGGACTTGAACCCGATCGAACATCTCTGGAGGGACCTGAAAATAGTTGTGCAGCAACACTCCTCTTCCAACCTGACAGAGCTTGAGGATCAGCAGAGAAGAATGGGAGGAACTCCCCAAATACATCTGTACCAAGCTTGTAGCATCATACTCAAGGCTGTAATTGCTGCCAAAGGTGCTTCAACAAAKTACTGAGTAAAGGGTCTGAATACTTTTGTAAATGTGATATTTCAGTTTATTTTTAATACATTTTCAAAAATGTCAACCTGTTTTTGCTTTGTCATTATGGTGTTAAAAAGGGGAAAAAAACTATTTTAGAATAAGGCTGTTACGTAACAATGTGGAAAAAGTCAATGAGTCTGAATACTTTCTGAATGCACTGTATATTGAAAATCGTAAGGTTTGAAAGCTCAGGAAATATTTTAGCTCTTGATCCGTGGACCTACGAAAAGGGGGCCGCTTAAAAAAAAGCCGCCAGTTGCACCTTCCCTTGTACAGATCCTTGTTCTGATATCTTTCACTTATGGTTAAACAGATGGGAGGATTCACACACTATGCGACCTGTTGAGGACGAGGTTATCTCAGGGTTGTTTGATCAAAAGGACCCGAACAAAAGAGATTCTCTGAAGCCTCTGTGAGATGCAACCTTGGTGTCAGCCAATCATTTACGCCGGTTATCAAACACACACCATGTAACCATGTTTTTGAGCTAGAACCAAGAGGGAAGTGGACAGACATTCACAGGTTTTTGGTGGTTTGAATGAGCTCAAATTAGTTGATTGGGCATAGGAAATTAGCCCAACCAACTGACCTTACCAGAAAGAGTGTGATACATTTCCTTTTTGGGGTACAGAAAGTAGATTTTTTGTAATGGTATGTGTTGGATTGGAAACCTTACTCGCCAGCTTGACATGTCTCTGCCCGCATTATTGAACTGCTAGCTGCTCTGTAGTGTAGCTGGCTAAGACGTCAAGCAGAAGGTCACATGATTGTGAAGGAGAGGACAAAGATCAAGGACCRTTAAGAACCTGTGARCGAGGAAGCTATACTGTTTGGCAARCATAGTGATGCCTGTTACATATGKATATACATTTTAACGCTGTGAATTACACTACCCATCTGAATGCACCTGTTGATGCGTTTCCTTGGTGCTACTCTGTGACCACCCACACATTACATGTGGTCTCCAACAAACGATGCCCTCAATCCAATTGTGTTTACCTCAAGGTAAGTGTGAGCAGTTTATTTCAAGGAAAAGAATCTCCAATTAGTGTGAATCGAAAACTCCAACATACATGGTGTTGACCCTCTTATTGTTCCGTACGTTGAGCTGTGAGCTAAAATATGCTTGCAGTGTGCATTCCACATCACATTATGGACGGGTATCTTCACCTTTGCTCAGTAGAGCATAGGAATCAACCAAAMCATGGGTTCAATTAGTATTTGTTTTCTTTCAAATCCTTTAAATGTTTGGTTGTGTCAGGGGTGCGTAACTGGTGGCATGGAAGTCAAATGCAGGAGAGCAGAACTTGGTAAATAGCCGGAGACGTTTAATGTACATAACTACCGGCATACAAAAATAACAAAACTCATGGGCACAAAACCCGTATCGCACCAGTCACATAAAGCACACGTAATTACAATAAACAATTCCCGACAAGGACATGGGGGAAACAGAGGGAACATATACAACATGTAATTAGGGAATTGAAACCAGGTGAGTGCGACAACCAGACAAAACAAACGGAACATGAAAAATAGATCGATGATGGCTAGAAGACCGGTGACGTCGACCGCCGAACACTGCCCGAACAAGGAGAGGAACCGACTTCGGCAGAAGTCGTGACAGGTTGAGTCTGTCTGGTGTACCAGATGGGGTTTGCTCTTTTGGGACTACACCATTGCGTCCGTTATGCCAGACGAGCCAGGCCAGCTAAAGTCAACACTATAATTTCTCAAAATATAAATTTATACAGTGCCTTTAGAAAGTAGTCATACCCCTTGACTTATTCCACATTTTCTGTTACAGCCTGAATTCAAAGTGGCTTAAATATATTTTTTTCTTAGCCATCTATACACACATCCATCAAGCCCATAATAAGTGAAAACATGTTCTCATTTACATACGTATTCACACGCCCAAGTCAATACATGTTAGAATCACCATTGGCAGCAATTACAGCTATGAGTCTTTCTGGGTAAGTCTCTAAGAGCTTTGCACACCTGGGTTGTACAGTAGTTGCCCATTTATTATTTAAAAAGTTCTTCAAGCTCTGTCAAATTGGTTGTTGATCATTGCTAGACAATCATTTTCAAGTCTTGCCATATTTTCAAGCAGATTTACAGTGCATTCAGAAAGTATTCGATCCCTTGACTTTTTCCACATTTTGTTACTTTACAGCCTTATTCTAAAATTGATTAAATTGTATTTTTTCCTCATTGGTTGTCCTGTCTCAGAGCTCTACGGACAATTTATTTTGATCTGGCTTTGTTTTTGCTCTGACATGCACTGTCAACTGTGGGACATTATATAGACAGGTGTGTGCCTTTCCAAATCATGTCCAATCAATTGAATTTACCACAGGTGGACTCCAATCAAGTTGTAGAAACATCAAGGATTATCAATGGAAACAAGATGCACCTGAGCTCCTTTTTGAGTCTAATAGCAAAGGATCTCAATACTTCTTTAAATAAGGTATTTCTGTTTATTTTTAATACATTTGCAAAAAATTCTAAACCTGTTTTCGATTTGTCATTATGGGGTATTGTGTGTAGATTGCTGAGAAAAAATATATATTTAATCCATTTTAGAATAAGACTGTAATCGAACAAAATGTGGAAAAAGTCAAGGGGTCTGAATACTTTCCGAATGCACTTTAATTAAGTCAAAACTGTAACTCAGCTACTCAGGCATCTCCATTGTAAATTTGGCATTGTTTTAGGTTATTGTCCTGCTGAAAGGTGAATTAATCTCCCAGYGTCTAGTGGAAAGCAGACTGAACCAGGTTTTCTTCTAGGATTTTGCCTGTGCTTAGCTCCATTCTGTTTCTTTTTTATCCTGAAATCTCCCCAGTCCTTAATGATTACAAGCATAACCATAACATGAGCAGCCACCACAATGCTTGAAAATATGGAGAGTGGTACTCAGTAATGTGTTGTATTGGATTTGCCCCAAACATAGCACTTTGTATTCAGGTGAATTGCTTTGCCACATTCTTTTGCAGTATTACTTCAGTGCCTTGTTGCGTATAGTATTGGCCTAAAAATAAACTTGCCACCCTCAACCTCTATACAACACTTGAACCTTCTTGGATCTCTCACTCTTCATCCTCCTACCCCTCCAGTTTCTGATTGCTATGATCATGTCAAATGGGAAGATTTTATTTGCTTATTACTCTCTCCAGTGAACCAGTTCAAGGCTTAATTTCTATTACATCTCCTCTTTGTCCTGAGCTCTCGTCGCTTTCATGAAGGTCATGACTGCCTGCGTATTCCTCTTCTCTGATTTATAGTTTTCTGCTGGATTCTAACATGAAGGTTAAGAGGTCATAAAGTTCGTAATTCTCTTGAAAGTATACTTCTAAAGCTCTCACTAGTGATACTTTAAACTTAAAAACAAAAACTTAAGATAAGCAATTTTCCTTCTCCTCTACTGTGCAAAGGCTTTTGTAAAGCTTCTCATTGCAATCATTGCGTTCTGTGTTTGAGTTGGGAGTTTGAGTCATAAACTAATGACTTACCCCAAATGTGATGCATGGAAAGATCATTACTGAAATCTCATTAAAGGTCCATGCAATCACTTTTCTATTACATATGAAGTGTTCATTAAGCCACACTATGAAGGATTTGACTTACTTTCCCAAATATATATAAACATAAAATCGATCAAATCTGCCTTTTYTATTTAAGAATGAGCGTAAATATCGTACAATATCACTTGCACACGCAACACGTCCATTGTGTATCACGTGGCACAATCTAAAGCAGTACAACTACCGCGAGGATTCAGTTTATATTTCACCTTCCACCTCTCTTTCCCCATGCTTTGGAATGACACCATTCAACACTAGCATTGTTACATACCCCAAAATGGCAGCCAGGAGATTCTAACTTAGCTAAACTAACTTAACTAAGTAACCATGTAACAAACTTGTAAAAACTGTTGGGAACTGTCAATTTAACTCTTCTCGTGTTATTTACAGTACATCTTCTGGACAGATGCACTTCAAGTGATACTTCGGGATTTTGGCAATGAGACCCTTTCCCTATCCCTTTAAACATGCTAGCAGATACCCATAGATTTCCAGTCATTGCGCTAACGCTAGTTAGCATTGGCTCACAAAACTACCTTTAACTATATTATTACTGGTCACAGAGACATACAAATGGTATCCACGAGTTCATCTGACTCTGGGGAAGTAGATAAAGGGCCTCGTTGCCAAAATGCCAACGTATCCATTTAAGGACCAACCCCTTTATGTATAACAGGCGATGTAGTCCTTAGATACAGTACAATCTATCTCAAGGCCTGGAACTCTTTCTATGCATATTCTGTAGCAAATGTCAGGTTTATCCACACATTGTAGTCAGGTTTATCCACACATTGTAGTCAGGTTTATCCACACATTGTTAACGCGGCCTGCTCACTGCTCATCCACTTAAGTCAACGCCTCCCTGTGTTTGCTTGAGTGCCAACTACTCTGTATCTGCCGTTCTCTTCTGCTCACATGATCACTGTCACAATGTAGTGCATGTGCTGAAGTGTCAACAATGTTAATTGCATATCTGAGTGATGGGAAGAAGTTTAGATGAGGCAATGTTCCACTGCATTTCTGAGGTTGTTGCTTCTGTTCATGGAAATATGCACTGTGTATCTAATCACACTTCCGCAAGAGCTCATTTGAATTTGGTAGTGCACTAAGTGTGACTGGGGGGAAAGATTGAGATAMCCATCATGGGAATGGTTCTAGTGCGGCAGAGTAATATTTTTCCAAGGGGAATGGAACACCACATGAAAATTCTGAATAMAATTATCYAAATGTAGCCTACACTGAATGGTASAGTGATGACTTGACTTTCTAATATACTGTATCTAGCTAGTGCTGTAATCTATGTTGTCGGGCTGGAGCAATAATATCATTTTATTAACACTAACCAAACATCATATGTTTTTTGTTTTAATGTTGTTTATAAAATACTATACAAATGGTGAGATCTGAAGACTTTCAAAAGATTACAAATGATCAAGGAAAATTGTACTCTCCCATTCAACAAGTCTTCATGAGATCCTAGCAAAGTTGGCACAGACCTTACAATTCCCGTAGTAGGAGCTCCATAAWTTGATCCTACTGGAGAATGAATCAAATCAAACCCATTCTAATTCCCGATATCATTGCAAATTCACAATTTCAGAAACTACCCTGGCTTTTAAAGGGCTAACCTGCAGTTGCTACATTCATCTTTGGACTGATAAATTATTGATAAGTACAAATWGATTTTTTAAGAATATAACTTATAAATGCCTAAGGAGCTTAGTTCAACTGTCGTACCCCATCAGAACCCAAGATATACTGTACGTTTGTTTTACTATTTTGCTTTGTTTACCTGTTTACACATTTTTTGTTGTAAACAAAGTACATGCAAACAAACACCAAACATAGTTAGTTATGTCTATGAATTTGAGAGTGGTTACTCCAGCCCAATCCCTCAGCTTTTTACAAAAACAGAGCTGRGGAGGCCTTTATATTTTCAACTGCAGATTGCCAATTTAAAATAGTGATGTGTCCTAGATCACAACCAAAGAGAGCTACACATGACTGTTTATTTTTGCATAAATAATATTTAAAAAGTTGTAATTTTTCATTGAATTCTGAACAGAGCGACGACAATAACCATTATTGTGACAGAGACAGACTGAATGCAGCCAATTCCCCTGAGATAAGTCTTTCTCATTCACTGTCGGAAGCTGTTATTCTAATTCAATCACCAAATTCTCCTCTTAAAGAAACACCCTCATTGTTCCTGAAGCACATTCAAACATAATGCATCCATTTTCTCCAATCCTTCTGTAAGAGCCGGGCAAACAATAGAATTTGTGCCAACCCGRTCCTAATTGATGATGGGCGCGCTAATGGGATTTGTTTTGGAATAAAAAGGAGACCGTTTGTTTATTGTATTTGTTTTGAGTCCCCATTTCCCCTCCATCAGTCTATTCAAACAGCCACCCTTCGCTAATGTCCTTGGAAAGCTAGACTCCACCAGACACCATTAACAGTCACTCTTCAGAAAACAGTCTAATTACCACATCCATTAATCTTGGCACAATTAATGGCATGGCATTATTTGATGGGGAGGAAATAGTTCCCTCTGTGTGAGTAGACACACTCCGGGATGACAACAGTACAACTSAAAACAGATTACCAGGGGAACTGGGTTAAAGCTCTTAGTCAATAAGGGCATGTTACTCATTATTACAAGTGCATTTTCTTCAGCTTTAACCAACGCAAAAGTGGCTTCGGGACAGGTATCTGAATGTCCTTGAGTGGCCCAGCCAGAGCCCGGACTTGAACCCAATTGAACATCTTTGGAGAGACCTGAAAATAGCTGTGCAGCGACGCTCCCCATCCTACCTGACAGAGCTTGAGAGGATCTGCAGAGAAGAATGGGAGAAACTCCCCAAATACAGGTGGGCCAAGCTTGTAGCCTCATATCCAAGAAGACTCWAGCCTTTAATTGCTGCAAAAGGTGTTTCAACAATGTACTGAGAAAAGGGTCTTAATACTTATGTAAATGTGATWTTTTTTTTTACTGTATATAAATTTGCTAACATTTAAGAAGAAATCTGTTTTTGCTTTGTCATTATGGGTTATTGTGTGTAGATCGATGAGATTGTATTTTTTCCCCATCCATTTTAGAATAAGGCTGTAATGTAACAAAATGTGGAAAAAGTCAAGGGGTCTGAATATTTTCCTAATGCACTGAATACACAAAAGTAAGTTGACACCCCTTGAAATTAGTGGATTCAGCTATTTCAGCCACACCCGTTGCTGAGAGGTGTATAAAACTAAGCATATAGCCATGCATTCTCCAGACAGGCATTGGCAGTAGAATGGCCTTACTGAAGAGCTCAGTGACTTTCAACGAGGCACCGTCATATGATGCCACCTTTCCAACAAGTCAGTTTGTCAAATTTCTGCCCTGCTAGAGCTGCCAACTGTAAGTGCTGTTAATGTGAAGTGGAAACGTCTAGGAGCAACAACGGCTCAGCCGCAAAGTGATAGGCCACACAAGCTCACAGAATGGGACCTGCCGAGTGCTGAAGCACGTAGTGCGTAAAAATCGTATGTCCTTGGTTGCAACACTCACTACTGAGTTCCAAACTGCCTCTGGAAGCAACTCAGCACAAGAACTGTTCATCAGGAGCTTCGTGAAATGGGTTTCCATGGCCAAGCAGCCGCACACAAGCCTAAGATCACCATATGCAAAGCCAAGCGTCGGCTGGAGTGGTGTAAAGCTCACCGCCATTGGACTCTGGAGCAGTAGAAACAAGTTCTCAGGTGTGATGAATCATGCTTCACCATCTGGCAGTCCGAAGGATGAATCTGGGTTTGGTGGTTGCGCTACCTGCCCGAATGCATAGTGCCAATTGTAAAGTTTGGAGGAGGAATAATGGTCTGGGGCTGTTTTTTTATGGTTCGGGCTAGGCCCCTTAGTTCCAATGAAGGGAAATCGTAACACTACAGCATACAATAACATTTTAGATGAACCTGTGCTTCCAACTTTGGGGAAGGCTCTTTCCTGTGCCCATATGCACAAAGCGAGGTCCAAGTAGAGATTGTGTGAAATAACTTGAATGGCCTGCACAGACAGAGCCCTGACCTCAACTCCATCGAACACCTTTGGGATGAATTGGAGCGCCGACTGCGAGCCAAGACCTAATCGCCCAACATCAGTGCCCGACCTCACTAATGCTCTTGTGGCTGAATGGAAGCAAGTCCCAGCAGCAATGTTCCAACATTAGTGGGAAGTCTTCCCAGAAGAGTGAAGGCTAGCTGTAAAGGGGGTAACAACTCAATATTAATGCCCATGATTTTGGAATGAGATGTTCAACGAGCAGTGTCCACATACTTTTGGTCACGGAGTGTATGTACCTCAATTTCCTCATACTCCTGCACATCGACTCAGTACTGGTAAAAAGTGTGTAAACCCTTTGGAATTACCTGGATTTCTGATAAATTGGTCATCAAATTTGATCTGATCTTCATCCAAGTCCCAACAATAGACTAACATAGTGTGCTTAAACTAATAACACACAAATTATTGTATTTTTCTTGTCTATATTGAATACATCATTTAAACATTCACAGTGTAGGTTGGAAAAAGTATTTGAACCCCTAGGCTAATGACTTCTCAAACTAATTGGAGTCAGGAGTCAGCTAACCTGGAGTCCAATCACTGAGATTGGAGATGTTGGTTTGAGCTGCTTTGCCCTATAAAAATCACTCAAAAAATTTGAGTTTGCTATTCACAAGAAGCATTACCTGATGTGAACCATGCCTTGAACAAAGAGATCTCAGAAGACCTAACCCTGGAAAGGGTTACAAAAGTATCTCTAAAAGYCTTGATGTTCATCAGTCCATGGTAAGACAAATTGTCTATAAATGCACTGTTGCTACTCTCGCTATGAGTGGCCATCCTGCAAAGATGACAGCAAGAGCACAGAGCAGAATGCTCATTGAGGTTAAGAATCCTAGAGTGTCAGCTAAAGACTTACATACATCTCTGGAACATGCCAACATCTCTGTTGACGAGTCTACGATATGTAAAACCCTAAACAAGAATTGTGTTCATGGGAGGACACCACAGAAGAAGCCACTGCTGTCCAAAAAAACATTGCTGCACGTCTGAAGTTTGCAAAAGTGCACCTGGATGTTCCACAGCGCTGCTGGCAAGATTATTCTGTGGACAGATGAAACTACAGTTKAGTTTTTTGGAAGGCACACACAATACTGTGTGGAGAAAAAAAGGCACAGCACACCAACTACAAAACCTCATCCCAACTGTAACGTATGGTAGAGGGAGCATCATGGTTTGGGGCTGCTTTGCTGCCTCAAGGCCTGGACAGCTTGCTATCATCGCCGGAAAAATGAATTCCCACGTTTATCAAGACATTTTGCAGGAAAATGTAAGGCTATCTGTCCGCCAATTGAAGCTCAACAGAAGTTGGGTGACGCAACAGGACAACAACCCAAAACACAGAAGTAAATCAACAACAGAAGAAAATACGCCTTCTGGAGTGGCCCAGTCAGAGTCCTGACCTCAACCCAATTTGAGATGCTGTGGCATGACCTCGAGAGCAGTTCACACCAGACATCCCAAGAATATTGCTGAACTGAAACAGTTTTGTAAAGAGAAATGATCCAAAATTCCTCCTGACCGTTGTGCAGGTCTGCAACTACAGAAAACGTTTGGTTGAGGTTATTGCTGCCAAAGGTTAGGGTCAACCAGTTATTAAATCCAAGGGTTCACATACTTTCCCCACCCTGCACTGTGAATGTTTACACGGTGTGTTCAATAAAGACATGAAAACGTATAATTGTTTGTGTTATTAGTTTAAGCAGACTGTTTGTCTATTTTGTGACCTAGATGAAGGTCAGATAAAATTGTACGACCAATTCATGCAGAAATCCAGGTATTTCCAAAGKGTTCACATACTTTTTTTGCCACTGTATATAGCCAAGTTATCATTACTCATTGTGTATTTATTATTGCTTGTTCTTACTTTTCTATTATTTCACTATTTTCTTTCTCTCTGCATTGTTGGGAATGGCCCTTAAGTAAGCATTTCACTGTTAGTCTATACCTGTTGTTCACAAAGCATGTGACGAATAAAATTGAATTTGATTTGAACGCAGTCGAGGCCTTCTTTGACTGAGCCGCCTCTCCCTTTCATGAGAAGTTATGAAAGTTTGAATATTATGTTAGATACATGATGTTTGTGCCCACCTACATGTTCTGTCAACTGTGAATGTAACTGGAATTGCTAGCAACCAAATACAGTATCCATAGTATGTGTTTCTTTTTAGGTTCATTAAAACCACAAGCATATTTATGCAATTAGAAATATCACTCACACTTTTGTGAAATCTGAGGATAAGTGTCAACCACAGGAGGTTGGTTGCCATTCCATTTACTCCATTCCAGCCATTATTATGAGCCGTTGCCATACCTCCAAAATCACGGTGTTGTCATGTCTCTCTTGGAGGTCTGGAGGTCTGGAGAATTTTGGATTGCAAAAACGTTTTTAACGTTCCACTGGCTCTCAGATTTTGWTTGGATGTTACATTTCAAGAACCCTCCCTCACACGCCCATTGAACTGGGTGGTACGTGTTAAGTTGTTCCGTATGCTAGCTAGTTTGCAACATTGCAGAAAATGCAAGAAATGAGGGAGGAAAAATGTAATTATGTTTTGCCGGAAGTTCTATATACAAGATCTATGCACAAAATTGAGTTGATGAAGGCATTACAGCTCTTCTGCTTGAACACTCTGCTAAAGAAAATAATCGCTTTAATGTAATGTCTACCTACAGGTTATGGTAAAAGGTATGTGTATCAAGGGTGGCAGGTAGCCTAGTGGTTAGAGCGTTGGGCCAGTAACTGGAAGGTTGCTGGATTGAATCCCCTGAGCTGACAAGGTTAACATCTGTTCTGCCCCTGAGCAAGGCAGTTAACTCACTGTTCCCTTGGTGCCGCAGATGCAGATGTGGATATCGATTAAGGCAGCCCCTCTGATTCAGAGGGGTTGGGATAAATGTGGAWWWWWYWTTTAAGTTGAATACATTCAGTTGGACAACTGACTAGGTATCCCCCTTTCCCAGTCTGTGATTTACTGAAATTGAAGAATTGTAGGTTCTCCTTTGATATCAAGGATCTGGTTTGTTTCTAAACTCTCAAGGAACCGCATATGCAGTCAAAGTGTGATGGAGGACAAGAAAATGTCCAAGATTGTCTTTGGGACTCCTGAAACTTTTGTTGGCTTAAAGAAATGGCGATGCCTACTTCAAACGCCATTGTTCTGCGAGCTTGTCATTGGAATGGCTATCGATGAGGTCCACACCGTGGTTCAATGGAGAGTTATTTGTGTGTAACTAAAATGTGCTTTGATCTTCTTTTCAGGTAAGTTGACATTGTCAACCTTATATGACCTGGTATTATTTGACTTGTAAAGCGAGTGTCTGATACGTGATACCTGCTTATACTTTGATCAGTATCTGTGTGTTTATGTATATATCACTAAAAAATATATATGTTGAACTTTCTCTTAAAATGACTCTCAGGCCACGATCTACCTTCAACATGACAATGTTGTCATTGAACCAGTATTATTTAGTCCTTTATTATGACAACTAATGGATAATTTCATACTTTTATCCCATTTCCTATAAAGGCAGTAGTAAGGCACAGGAGTAGGAGGCTGCTTTTCGGAAATGGCGTGAAGTGGTTGGCGAGCTGCAGTCACTCGTTCCAGTTCCTGAATTGGCCGTCACAGCTACAGCTTCCAAGACTACAAGGAAGAACATAATGAAGCACCTGGGCATGCAGCAATGTGTTGAGGTGGTGAGAAATCCTGACGGGAACAACATCAGACTGGCCGTGAACGTGTCGTCTGACCCTGAAGAGACGTTTTCATGGTTGCTCACAGAGTTGGAGTCAAAGGGGCCTGAGACCCCAAGGACTGTCATATGCTGTAAGAGAATTGAAGACTGTTCTTTGCTGTATAACCAGTTTTTTCAGCATTTCCTTCATTTCCTCTCATGGTAATGGACTACAACGTGTTGAAAGAGTTTTACAAGGCTGCTGGCCCATTTTGACTCCAATGCTTCCCACAGTTGTGTCAAGCTGGCTGGATGTCCTTAAGGTGGTGGACCATTCTTTATACACACAGGAAACTGTTGAGCATGAAAAACCCAGTAGCGTTGCAGTTCTTGGCACATTTAAACCGGTGCTATGTCATCAGTCTGTCATGTTGTACACTCCGTGTATATCAATTCTTTCCAAAATACCTCTAATTATCTGTGTCTTTGTACCGAAGGTAATTGTAACAGTGACCTTACAAAAATGAAAAACTTTGGTTTTAATATATGAGACTGTCGTTATGCATTATGCAACACATTTACAAGGACATTACTTTGTGTATGTGCCACATAAGCTGGGCTTTATCAGTTAAAAGAATCTGTGAAAGAAACTAACTACACTGCTCAAAAAAATAAAGGGAACACTAAAATAACACATCCTAGATCTGAATGAATGAAATATTCTTATTAAATACTTTTTTCTTTACAGTAGTTTGAATGTGCTGACAACAAAATCACACAAAAATTATCAATGGAAATCAAATTTAGCAACCCATGGAGGTCTGGATTTGGAGTCACACTCAAAATTAAAGTGGAAAACCACACTACAGGCTGATCCAACTTTGATGTAATGTCCTTAAAACAAGTCAAAATGAGCTCAGTAGTGTGGTGGGCCTCCACGTGCCTGTAGACCTCCCTACAACGCCTGGGCATGCTCCTGATGAGGTGGCGGATGGTCTCCTGAGGGATCTCCTCCCAGACCTGGACTAAAGCATCCGCCAACTCTGGACAGTCTGTGTGCAACGTGGCGTTGGTGGATGGAGCGAGACATGATGTCCCAGATGTGCTCAATTGGATTCAGGTCTGGGGAACGGGCGGGCCAGTCCATAGCATCAATGCCTTCCTCTTGCAGGAACTGCTGACACACTCCAGCCACATGAGGGGCTAGCATTGTCTTGCATTAGGAGAACCAGGGCAACCGCCCACCAGCATATGGTCTCACAAGGGGTCTGAGGATCTCATCTCGGTACCTAATGGCAGCAGGCTACCTCTGGCGAGCACATGGAGCTGTGCGGCCCCCCAAAAAATGCCACCCCACACCATGACTGACACCGCCAAACCGGTCATGCTGGAGGATGTTGCAGGCAGCAGAACGTTCTCCACGGCGTCTCCAGACTGTCACGTTGTCAGTGCTCAGTGTGAACCTGCTTTCATCTGTGAAGAGCACAGGGCCAGTGGCGAATTTGCCAATCTTGGTGTTCTCTAGCAAATGCCAAATGTCCTGCACGGTGTTGGGCTGTAAGCACAACCCCACCTGTGGACGTCGGGCCCTCATACCACCCTCATGGAGTCTGTTTCTGACCGTTTGAGCAGACACATGCACATTTGTGGCCTGCTGGAGGTCATTTTGCAGGGCTCTGGCAGTGCTCCTCCTCACAAAGGCGGAGGTAGCGGTCCTGCTGCTGGGTTGTTGCCCTCCTACGGCCTCCTCCACGTCTCCTGATGTACTGGCCTGTCTCCTGGTAGCGGCCTCATGCTCTGGACACTACGCTGACAGACACAGCAAACTTCTTGCCACAGCTCGCATTGATGTGCCATCCTGGATGAGCTGCACTACCTGAGCACATGTGGGTTGTAGACTCCGTCTCATGCTACCACTAGAGTGAAAGCACCCCAGCATTCAAAAGTGACCAAAACACAGCCAGGAAGCATAGGAACTGAGAAGTGGTCTGTGGTCACCACCTGCATGAGAACACTCCTTTATTGGGGGTGTCTTGCTAATTGCTATAATTTCACCTTTTGTCTATTCCATTTGCACAACAGCATGTGAAATTTATTGTCAATCAGTGTTGCTCTTCTAAGTGGACAGTTTGATTTCACAGAAGTGTGATTGACTTGGAGTTACATTGTGTTGTTTTAAGTGTTCCTTAATTTTTTTGAGCAGTGTATATATAAACTCAGCAAAAAGAAACATCCTCTCACTGTCAACTGCGTTTATTTGCAGCAAATTTAACATGTGTAAATATTTTGTATGAACATAAAAGAATCAAAAACTGAGACAAACTGAACAATTTACACAGACGTGACTAATATATAATAGAATAATGTGTCAATCAACAAGTGTGGCCACCAGCTGCATTAAGTACTGCAGTGCATCTCCTCCTCATGGACAAACCAGATTTGCCAGTTCTTGCTGTGAGATGTTACCGCACTCTTCCACCAAAGCACCTGCAAGTTCCTGACATTTCTGCGGGAATGGCCCAAGCCCTCACCCTCTGATCCAACAGGTCCCAGACGTGCTCAATTGGATTGAATCTGGGCTTTTCGCTGGCCATGCGGAACACTGACATTCTGGTTACAGAAATCACGCACAGAACGAGCAGTTTGGCTGGTGGCATTGTCATGCTGGAGGGTCATGACAGGATGAGCCTGCAGGAAGGGTATCACATGAGAGGAGGGATGTCTTCCCTGTAACTCACAGCGTTGAGATTGCCTGCAATGACAACAAGCTCAGTCTGATGATGCTGTGACACACCGCCCCAGACCATGACGGACCCTCCACCTCCAAATCGATCCCGCTCCAGAGTACAGGCCTCGGTGTAACGCTCATTCCTTCGACGATAAACGCGAATCCGACCATCACCCCTGGTGAGACAAAACCGCGACTTGTCAGTGAAGAGCACTTTGCTAGTCCTGTCTGGTCCAGCGACGCGCGGCGTTGTTGCCCAGTGATGTCTGGTGAGGAACTGCCTTACAACAGGCCTTCAAGCCCTCAGCCTATGCGGACATTCTGAGCACTGATGGAGGGATTGTGGCATTCTGGTGTAACTCGGGCAGTTTGTTGTTGCCATCCTGTACCTGTCCCGCAGGTGTGATGTTCAGATGTACTGATTCTGTGCAGTGTTGTTACACGTGTCTGCCACTGTGAGGACATCAGCTGTCTGTCCTGTCGCCCTGTAGCTCTGTCTTAGGCGTCTCACAGTACGGACACTTCAATTATTGCCCTGGCCACATCTGCAGTCCGCATGCCTCCTCAGCATGCTCAAAGCACGTTCACGCAGTGAACAGGGACCCTGTGCATCTTTCTTTTGGTGTTTTTCAGAATCAGTAGAAAGGCCTCTTTAGTATCCTAAGTTTTCAACTGCGTCTTAATGCCTTACCGTCTGTAAGCTGTTAGTGTCTTAACGACCGTTCCACAGGTACATGTTCATTAATTGTTGTGATTCGTTGAACAAGCATGGGAAACAATGTTTTAACCCTTTACAATGAAGATATGTGAAGTTATTTGGATTTTAACTAATTATCTTCGAAAGACAGGGTCCTGAAAAAGGGACGTTTTWWAAAWATATATATTTTTGCTGAGTTTACATTATCTAGGATACAATTTCCACTATGATCAACTGAATATATTATTAAATGTAGCCTACAAATGTGAGCCTGTAGAACTTGTGCAACACTTTTTTCTACCTATGTATATGATGAGTATGAAGAGTGGAATGATTAATACTGGGATAATAAACAAAACAAACAATCAAAAGTTCACCTGCAGCTGCATGGCCTATTGCATTTACAAAAGTTAGCTGTGGATAGCTATGTTGTTTGGAGGTAGATCACTTACTTTAACTATGCAGTGAACACTTTCGTTGTTGTCACCTACAGCCGATGATGCACCAAAAACCGCTGATTCAGCGGTTGAATCCGTATATCTGGCGGCTGGCCATCTATCGCTGCAGCACATCTTTTCATTCCAACTAGAATTTGCTCTTTCCCTCACAAAACAGCAGATTCTTTCCACGCTATTGGCAATTATTTATATTTGAGTAGAAGATTGTGACAGAAGCCCCATACTGCTTTGAAAAACCATCACTCAGCATTTATTTTATAAAACTAAAAAAATTTTACCTTTATTTATTAACTAGTCAAGTCAGTTAAGAACAAATTCTTATTTACAATGACGGGTTACCAAACGGCCTCATGCGGGGACAGGGGCCTGGGATTAAAATAAATATAGGACAAAACACACATCACAACAAGAGAGACAACACAACACTACATAAAGAGAGACCTAAGACAACAATATAGCAAGGCAGCAACACATGACAACACAGCAAGGTAGCAGCACAAAACATGGTACAAACATTATTGGGCACAGTCAACAGCACAAAGGCCAAGAAGGTAGAGACAACAATATATCACACAAAGCAGCCACAAATGTCAGTAAGAGTGTCCATGATTGAGTCTTTGAATGAAGAGATTGAGATAAAACTGTCCAGTTTGAGTGTTTGTTGCAGCTCGTTCCAGTCGCTAGCTGTAGCAAACTGAAAAGAGGAGTGACCCAGGGATGTGTGTGCTTTTGGGACCTTTAACAGAATGTAACTGTCAGAACGGGTGTTGTATGTGGAGGATGAGGGCTGCAGTAGAGATCTCAGATAGGGGGGAGTGAGGTCTAAGAGGGTTTTATAAATAAGCATCAACCAGTGGGTCTTGCGACGGGTATTCAGAGATGACCAGTTTACAGAGGAGTATAGAGTGCAGTGATGTGTCCTATAAGGAACATTGGTGGCAAATCTGATGGCCGAATGGTAAAGAACATCTCGCCGCTCGAGAGCACCCTTACCTGCCGATCTATAAATTATGTCTCTTAATCTAGCATGGGTAGGATGGTTATCTGAATCAGGGTTAGTTTGGCAGCTGTTGTGAAAGAGGAGCGATTAAGATAGAGGAAACCAAKTGTAGATTTAACTTTAGCCTGCAGCTTTGATATGTACTGAGAGAAGAACAGTGCACCGTCTAGCCATACTCCCAGTACTTGTATGAGGTGATTACCTTATGCTCTAAACCCTCAGAGGTAGTAATAACACCTGTGGGAAGAGGGGCATTCTTCTTACCAAACCACATGACCTTTGTTTTGGAGGTGTTCAGAACAAGGTTAAGGGTAGAGAAAGCTTGCTGGACACTAAGAAAGCTTTGTTGTAGAGCATTTACCACAACATCCGGGGAGGAGCCAGCTGACTATAACACTATCATCTGCATATAAATGGATGAGAGAGCTTCCTACTGCCTGAGCTATGTTGTTGATGTAAATTCAGAAGAGCGTGGGGCCTAGGATTGAGCCTTGGGGTACTCCCTTGGTGACAGACAGTGGCTGAGACAGCAGACAGGTCCCGTTATCTCTTCTAAAGCCAGTGTGTAGTCCAGTCACAATAAAGRCTCTTATAATCTCCACCCTGCACAGCTAGAAGAGGACTGGCCACCCCTCAGAGCCTGGTTCCTCTCTAGGTTTTTTCCTAGGTTCTTGCCTTTCTAGGGAGTTTTTCCCTAGCCACCGTGCTTCTACATCTGCATTGCTTGCTGTTTGGGGTTTTAGGCTGGGTTTCTGTATAGCACTATGTGACATCTGTTTATAAATACATCTGCTGATGTAAAAGGGCTTTAAAAATACACTTGATTTGATTTGAAAAACAAGTTACCTTGCAAAAGATTGTTTGTTCCTGTTACAGTCGTACGGGTCACCACAAACACGGCATACATCAACATATGTTGATGGGGGTTTTAATAGGAGATTTCACAGCCATCCWCACACACTGTTGCATCTACAACACTAATCTAGTGAGCACATTTGATGCTCTGCCTAAGTAAGGTATTTGATTGGTTCGACATGTTGCAAGGCATCACTGATTTACTMCAGATTTCCACCCCTTTCTAGCAGATTTTGTTTGACTTTGTTTGACTTTGACTTCAAGTAATGAAGTTTCAACTCCAATTACAGTGTGCATTTCTTTCCCTTTCCATGTAAAAGGACCCATGAGCACCAACATGTGACATTCATAGAAGCATGTCAAATTGGGTGTCAAATTAAAGCTAAGGGTCAATATGTTTTTGAGAAAATAAGGCATATACAGTGCTTTCGGAAGCMTTCAGACTTTTTCCACATTTTGTTACATTACAGCTTATTCTAAAATGGATTAAATTGTTTATTTTCCTGATCAATCTACACACAATACCTCATAATGGCAAAGCAAAACA
Organism: Salvelinus sp. IW2-2015; assembly: GCF_002910315.2. Lineage (NCBI taxonomy): Eukaryota > Metazoa > Chordata > Actinopteri > Salmoniformes > Salmonidae > Salvelinus > Salvelinus sp. IW2-2015. Next base: position 28,644,349 of record NC_036860.1, on the reverse strand, counting down.
CTGAAATAACACATTTACATAAGTATCTTGGTTTGATCAGACCAGAGAATCTTGTTTCTCATGGTCTGAGAGTACTTTAAGTTTCTTTTGGCAAACTCGAAGCGGGCTGTCATGTGCCTTTTACTGAGTGGCTTCCGTCTGGCCACTCTACCATAAAGGCCTGATTGGTGGAGTGCTGCAGAGGTGGTTGTCCTTCTGGAAGGTTATCCCATCTCCACAGAGGAACTCTAGAGCTCTGTCATCTCCCTGACCAAGGCCCTTTCCCCCTGATTGCTCAGTTTGGCCAGGCAGTCAACTCTTGGAAGAGTCTTGGTGGTTCCAAACTTCTTCAATTTAAGAATGATGGAGGCCACTGTGTTCTTGGGGACCTTCAATGCTGCAGACATTTTTTGGTATCTTTCCCCAGACCTGTGCCTCGACACAATCCCGTCTCGAAGCGCTACGGACAATTACTTTGACCTCATGGCTTGGTATTTGTTCTGCCATGCACTGTCAACTGTGGGACCTTATATAGACAGGTGTGTGCCTTTCCAAATCATGTCCAATCAATTGAATTTACCACAGGTGGACTCTAATCAAGTTGTAGAAACATCTCAAGGATGATCAATGGAAACAGGATGCACCTGAGCACAAATKTTGAGTCTCATAGCAAAGGATCTGAATACATATGTAAATAAGGTGTGTTTTATATTTTGAATTCATTTATAAAAACCTGTTTTCAGGTTATGGGGTATTTTGTCATTATGGGGTATTGTGTGTAGATTGCTGAGGAATAATAATAATAATAATAAGGCTGTAACGTAACAACATGTGGAAAAAGTCAATGGGTCTGAATACTTTCCGAAGGCACTGTATACACTGAACAAAATATAAATGCAACATGTAAAGTGTTGGTCCTGGGCTCCCGAGTGGCGCGGAGGTCTAATGCACTGCATCTCAGTGCTAGAGGCGTCACTACAGACCCCGGTTTGATTTCAGGCTGTATGACAACTGGATGTGATTGGGAGTCCCACAGTGCGGCGCACAATTGGCCCTGCGTTGTCCGGGTTTGCCACTACAGACCCCGGTTTGATTTCAGGCTGTATGACAACTGGATGTGATTGGGAGTCCCACAGTGCGGCGCACAATTGGCCCTGCGTTGTCCGGGTTTGCCAGGGTAGGCCGCCATTGTAAATAATAATTTGTTCTTATTTACAATGACTTGCCTAGTTAAATAAAGGTAAAAAAATATATATAATCCATCCACCTGAAAGGCCACTCTAAAATGTGCAGTTTTGTCACACAACACAATGCCACAGATGTCTCAAGTCTTGAGGGAATGTGCAATTGGTATGCTGATTGTAGGAATGTCCACCAGAGCTGTTTCCAGATACTTTTATATTAATTTCTCTACCTTAAGCCGCCTCCAACGTTGTTTTATAGAATTTGGCAATCCAACCGGCCTCACAACCGCAGACCATGTGTGTGGCGTCGTGTGGGAGAGCAGTTTGTTGATGTCAACGTTGTGAACAGAGTGCCCCATAGTGGCGATGGGGTTATGGTATGAGCATGCATATGCTACGGACAACAAACACAATTTGAATGCACAAAAATACCTTGATGAGATCCTGAGGCCTATTGTGAGGCCCATTTGTTTTTAAAGGTATCTGTGACAAACCGATGCATATCTATATTCCCAGTCATGTAAAATCCATAGATTAGGGCCTGTAACTCAGTAAAATCAATGAAAGTGTTGCATATTGCGTTTATATTTTTGTTCAGTATTTTTCAACCATATTCCATCCTTAAAGTAAGCTTTGATTTCTGGTCAAACAGATGGAAAAGTGGTCTTTCGACAACATCTAACAGAAACGTCTTAAAAGGTATTAGAAATACATCAAAACACAATAATGTTGTAGTGAAGACCCCTGCCAACTCATATCAACACTTATATTTCGTTTGAGAAATTATTTGCCTTTTGCAAGTTTAAGAAACTTTGCATTGTGCCTTGTATTTCTGTTATCGAAAACCCATATATCTTTAAGATATTTTCACATTTCTCTCCATCGTGATGAGGAAGAATAATGAAAGTTCCCAGAAGTAACAAGTAAAGGTATACATTTGTCACGTGTACTCCCTCTCCGGCCTCTAGGTCACCAGGCTGCTCGTTATGGTGCACACCTGTCACCATCGTTACACGCACCTGCGTGTCATCAGACTCACCTGGACTCCATCACTTCTCTGATTACCTTCCCTTTATATGTCACTCCCTTTGGTTCCTTCCCYAGGYGTCRTTGTTTCTGTTTCTTGTCTGTGGTTCTTGTTTTGCATTATGTTCCATTTATTTTATTAAAACACTCACTYCCTGAACTTGCATCCCGACTCTCAGCGCACATTGTTACAACCTACCAATTAGTTAGTGTTTTTTCTGATATCAAGTTTGTACGAATTATTAAGTGATTAATTCTGTTACCAAATCAGTWACGGAATTACTTCAATTGAATTGGCTACAATGGGAAATCATAGTAGTCACAAACCACAGTTGGGTCACCTGCTACTGTCCTCCCTTCCACTGGCATACTGTTATGTTCAGCACATAATCATTTTATTTCTACCTTTCTGGTGGTCAAAGTAAGGCTGTGAAAACAGTCTGGACAACCCCTCCCTCTCATTCACCCTCTCACTCTCTGCCTCTCTCTTTCCCTTCTCTCTCTCCAGTAAATGTCACCTCTCCCAGCTCTTACTGACACATACCACCAAAACTCTTTCCATTTACTGTAACAAGCATCCTCATCCAATGAGCAACGACTTACACCGGACGTCCATGGACATTGATAAGTAGTTGAAATTTGGTCAGTCCGCCCTGGCCGGACCAAATCTGTACCAATCATAGACGTCTGTTTCAAATGTTAAAATGGCGTGCAGGATATTAGGCTTTATTAGTTGAGTGACAACTTATCTTATGTAATTTTACATCTAGCTTTTGCACTGTTAAATTGTTCTCTACTGTGCTCGGCTGTACTGTACTGTACCGTGTAACAYAGACATCTATGATTGTTTCAGATTTGCTCTGATCTGGACCAACCGTGGTCTAGTTGGGGGACTGAGCTCATTACAATAATAGCCAGTGTGTAGAATAATACCCAAAGATGCAAAAGAAGGATATTGCATTTATCTACCTTTGTGTACATCACCATGAAGATAATTATATTCATATCCATAATTATGCATTTCTGCATTACAAGGTGTGATTTCATAGCTGGCCACATTCTTTCTGCAGAGTTTTTGGAAAACGTGGTCGCATAGAAAACTGAGGGAGATTTTACCGTAATTCTGTTACCAAACTTAGCATCTGCACAGTTCTTACAGTAAATGTGTTTTCATAAAATTTGATGTAAATTGTCAAAGTAGTCCAGTTTGTTAAACTTTCAAATCAAGGGTTTTTGTTTGGCATACATTTTGAAGTAAAAAATCTGAGTCAAAGCGTAATTCCTAGGTATGTGACGATTCAACGATACCCATCGGTCCCCGATTCAAATGTTTAAGATAAGACTGCATCGATCCAAATGTAGCATGCATCAGTCAAAATCCATTAAAACGTTGAAAATCGGTGATTCACAAAAATGTTTTGCTCATATTACTTTCATTATACCTTCTGAAAATACCTCATATTTTGTGACAACTGATGCCTCCTATCCAGTGTTGAAACTAAGCATGTAACTGTGTTGACAGCAGAGGAGGCTGGAGCTRTAGAAGGACGGGCTCATTGTAAGGGCTGRAATGGAATAACTGTACCGGCATATGCCTTGTTTCCCTTAAGACTCAGATCAGGTGCCTCCATAGTACATACACCATAGACATACATCATTTAGACACACACACACAAACATTGTACATACACCATGGACACACACACACACACACACACACACAAAGTCAGATCAGATCCATCCTACTAAGAGAGGCCCAGCTCATGAGCTCCATCAGCAGCAGTTTTTAATTCATAATGGAAAATGAATGTGTTTATGCAACAAATGTTAGTGCATCGGATTGTATCGACTCGAACTGAATCGCATCAAACTAAAATGTATCGTTCCTGTATCGTATCAGATCCCATGTATCTATATACATATCGAATCATCTTGAAAGGGAAAGGTGCACATCCCTAGTAGGCCAATTCTGTTACTGTGGAATTGCCCCAGTACATCAAAAGCCTATCCAGTATGTGGTCCAAAAGTTGCAAAGTAGACAAATGTCTTATGAAGGTAAATTAAAAAACATAATTTTCCTGATGCCTATAGATGGGGGGGGGGGCTTATTGTGCATTGATAAAAAGCCAGAGGGCCCAACAGCGCCGGTATGTCAATAAGACAAATGTGCCTATTAGAACCCTCTGGAATCATTCATGGATGTAGCCCAGACCTGTGGGAAGGTGAGGATAGCTTATGGTGTTAATTTAAATTAACTCTGAAAAATAGAGCCGCTTGATATGTGTGCAAATGATGACGTTCACCAGGAAAAACCAAACAATGATTCGCTGTATCTCATTCAAGTCACTCAAACAATTCATAGAGCTTTGTACCAAGATAATCAACATTTCGTTTTTCATGATTAATAGACAGGTATATTCACCGTCTAGTGCTGGACTGGACCTAGCATTTCCTTAGGTGTGCAGTAATAATTTCCAGCTTTTCAGGGTGGTCCCTATATGAACAAATATAATGGTTCTCATGAGCATAATGGTTCTCATGAGCATGGAGTTTAAGTTCCAGTTAGTATTGGTTTGCATACATTTTCTTTCAACAATGCCACTGCGGTTAAAAGGTTCTGATGTTGGCTCTGAAAAGTGTGAAACCATCTAATGAAGTGAGTGAAGTCAGGTTCACTGCTTTAGTTCTCATCACTGTTCCATCCAAGCAGCAGAGAGAAAGATGTGATGGAGAGGATTTGTTGATGGCCTATGCTCCCTGAGGAGTGCGTGTTATTCAWCTAGAATACATGACCTATTTGCCACATTCTCTCTCTTTTGTTTGTTTCCAACTCTCTAAAATAAAAAATAACAGAGGGACAGACAGGCAAGTGTGAAAACAGTAGGAAGKGTGGACACTGGGAATGAACCCCGGTATCCGGTGGGGAGTACTAGATACAGTCAGGTCCATAATTATTGGCACACTTGATAAAGATGAGCAAAAAAGACTATCAAATAAATAATACAAATACTGAGCTATATTGTATGCTCAAAGAAATTTAAAYTTTTGAATTTTTGCATTGTCATTTCAGAAAATGTCCATAATATATCTGTCGCTAGTGGAATGCTAGTGTTTCACAGTATTACTTACCCGCAAGTGTTGTGATTGGCTGTAATATTTGCCTATTGATTTCTCCCGCGGGAGCGGCATCTGTTGTCAAACTGTTTGCTCAATTTCAGTTTATGACAAAACAAGCATTGAATAGTGCAGGGAATCATTGTGAAATATATTTTCAATAACAGAAAATCGAGTTTTTACAGCTGTTTGAAGCTGGTGGACCAAAACTAAAGTTACTTTTGGTATTGGTCCACCAGCTTCAAACAGCGATTTTCCCATGTACCATACGCTTGCCCCTCTATTGCACTGGAGAAAACTGAACATTTTTCCCATTTGACATGGGAGAAACCGCACTGCTTGCATTTACATTTCTGGATTGTTCTTTCTGTACTTCACCAGGTCTCTGGACTGTACGCACCTCCTGAAATACGTTGTGTTAAAGATTCTGGCTCCTCTGGAGTATGGTTTTAATAATGTCTGTGAATCCAAATGTTGTAAAATCTAGATTTGCCAATCTTTTCTTGCTTTTACTGTCAAGAAATGTGCAATCTAGCCCAGGTCCTGACATTTCCGCCCCATCTGAATTAAAAAGTTTAAAATGATCTAAAAGGTTCTGCACATAAATGTAAAAGGYGTCACGTAGCTAGGTGTGGTGGGTATGGAATCAGGCGCAGAGAGCAGAGGTTTCGGGGAAAACCGTAATTTATTCGGTTTAAATCGTCACGCCAAAACAATAGGCGCAAAATAAAGACAGACCCAAAACAGGACACCAAACAGTYCGGAAAAAATGCACAAACATAACCTTCCACGACAAAACAGAAAACAAGCCCGCACAAAAGCAGGCGGGCATAAAAGACAAGAAAAACAAGAAACAGGTGAAACCAATAAAGACATAACCAACAGAAAAAAAAAGGGAATCGGTGGCAGCWAGTAGACCGGTGACGACGACCGCTGCCCGAACAGGAAGAGGAGCCACCTATGGTAGAAGTCGTGACAGTACCCCCCCCTGATGCTGCAATCATGCAGCACGTCTGACTGCAGCGCACCAACACCGGCCTCGAGGGCGACCCGGAGGGCGGGGCGCAGGGCGATCCGGATGGAGGCGGTGGAAATCCCTCAGTAGTGATGGATCCAAGATGTCCTCCACCGTTACCCAGCACCTCTCCTCCGGACCGYACCCCTCCCAGTCCACGAGGTACTGTAGGCCCCTCACCCGGCATCTAGAGTCCAGAATGGAACGTACTGTGTATGCCGGGGACCGCTCGATGTCCAGAGGGGGCGGAGGGACCTCCGGCACCTCACCTTCCTGCAGGGGACCAGCTACCACCGGCCTGAGGAGAGACACATTAAATGAGGGGTTAATACGATAGTAAGAAGGGAGCTGTAACCTATAACACACCTCGTTTATCCTCCTCAGGACTTTAAATGGCCCCACACACTGCGGCCCCAGCTTCCGGCAGGGCAGGCGGAGGGGCAGGTTTCGGGTCGAGAGCCAGACCCGGTCCCCTGGTGCGAACACGGGGGCCTCACTGCGGTGGCGGTCAGCGCTCCTCTTCTGTCGCCCATCAGCTTGTTTGAGTGATTCCTGGACGGCTTTCCAGGTCTCCTTTGAGCGCTGCACCCACTCCTCCACCGCAGGAGCTTCGGTCTGGCTCTGATGCCACGGTGCCAGGACCTGCTGGTAGCCCAACACGCACTGGAAAGGCTACATGTTCGTGGAGGAGTGGCGGAGTGAGCTCTGAGCCACCTCCGCCCATGGGACGTACCTCGCCCATTCTCCGATCGCTGAAACCTACCCACATCCTGGTTCACTCTCTCCACCTGCCCATTACTCTCGGGGTGAAGACCCCCAGACGCTCCATAAACGCCCTCCAAACTCAGGACGTGAACTGGGGACCCCGATCAGAAGCGATGTCCTCAGGCACCCTGTAGTGCCGGAAGACGTGGGTAAACAGGGCCGTAGGGAGACAGGGCAACGGGAGGAGACGGCAGGACTTAGAAAACCGATCCACAATGACCAGGATTGTAGTGTTCCCCTGAGACGAGGGAAGGTTGGTGAGAAAATCCACCGACAGATGAGACCACGGCCGTTGTGGAACGGGAGGGGCTGTAACTTCCCTCTAGGCAGGTGTCTAGGAGCCTTACTCTGAGCGCACACTGAACAGGAGGAGACATAAAACCTCACGTCGTTCACTAAAGTGGGCCACCAGTACTTCCGCCTATGACCCCGCACCGTCCTCTCAATACCCGGATGACCCGAAGAGGGTAGCGTATGCGAACACCGAATCAATTTGTCACGAACACCAAGCGGCACGTACTGAGGGGGCTGGGACATTCATAAGAAAGAGAGTCCATTCTGTCACATCCAGTGTTGTCCTGAATACAGCTGCTGGTATTGACATAGCTCTGTCTTCTGTGGCTAAAGCAGTCTGAACTGTTTGATTATTTTGAAAGTGTTTGTCTGCTGTGAATCATCATAATCCATATACTGGTAAGAGTCTACAGTTAAAAYGCTACATGTACATACGATACTGTCTCTATAACAAAGTTATTTTCATTGCTAGCTATATGGCTAGCTAGACATTTGCATACAGGTAGTTTTATTTTACCAGGAAAATCAGTTAAGAACAAATCCTTATTTACAATGACGGCCTAGGAACAGTGGGTTAACTGCCTTGTTCAGGGTCAGAACAACAGATTTTTACCTTGTCAGCTCGGGGATTCGATCTACCAACCGATTACTGGCCCAACGCTCTAACCACTAGGCTACCTGCAGCCAATAGCTTGCTTTATAGCTTGCTTCGTCCCGCAATGAGCCATTGTTTATGTATGGCTCGTTGCGGGACGATGCAACGTTAAGACAGCTAGTTGAGCAGGCCAGTTACATTATGCTGTTAATGTTAATTGCTGATGTGCTAAGGCATGCATGACATGATGACAATCTTTTTCATGTTTGCCAGTTTGTCATGTTCAACTAGCTAGCTACTGAAAATAGCCACTGTGGTGTGAATGCTAATCAAACCCCATGTTAAGTTATCGAGATGTATGCTAAGTTGGCAAGCTAGCTAGCTACAATGAAATTATAGCGAAATAGCTAGTTAGCAATAGGATTATAGATTTCCCTGTAATTGTTTTGCATGTTCAACTCCCTGGGTAGATGAATACCATTTACATCTAGCCAGTTGGTAATTATGAAGCTAAATGTTTGCTAAATCTAGCTAGTTATCTTGTATCTGCATTGCCATTGTTGGGTTGGAAGCAGGGTGTACATGGCATTTTAGTACAGCTGTAGCAGTCAACAGGCAAAAACAAGCTAGAAGACATGAATTAATTTATGTTTTTTTAACCTTGAATTTTAAAACCTTCTCTCTGCCACCAGTACAAGGAGATGATCGAGTGTGAACAAACAACACTTAAGGTATTTTGTCTTCCTCACATAGGTGTAAAAGCATCCCTGAGACTGGATACAACCCGGCAAACATATTTTTGAGAAGATCAGGACTTTTGAAATAAAAAGTCCAAGCACAGTATATGTCCTGCTCCAAAGGGCAGGACAGAAATATGTTCTCAGGCTAGATTCCTTTGTTTGTTTCATAACATGACCTGGACCAAGTTATTCAAAGGATCTTATGATATAGGCCTAGGTCTAGATATTTATTTTACCTGAGCCTTTATGTGTATGTGTATGTGTTTGTGTTTTTTATTTATTTTTTCCTAATTGTAGGCTTCTACCTTTAGCACTTGAAGTTAATAAATGATTTTATTGTTGAAATAATTTCTTCATTTTTTAAGCACTAGCTCACTGCTTTAGCACATGGCCACATTCACATGTGTTCCAATGTAAATTCTTTAAGAGATGGGCGGGTCAAGGGTTAAGAGGGTGTGAACGATGCTAAATAGGCATAAACAAAGAACAGCACTGTAGCTGTTCAATGTGAAAGGTTATCTTTATTATACAGCAATAGGCAATTTAATACTGTATGTCATGACGTTGCCCTATTGGGGGAGGTTTATTTTTATTTATTTTTATATTTCACCTTTATTTAACCAGTTGGGCCAGTTGAGAACAAGTTCTCATTTACAACTGTGACCTGGCCAAGATAAAGCAAAGCATTGTGACAAAAACAACAACACAGAGTTACAAGTAAACAAACGTACAGTCAATAACACAATAGAAAAATATATGTACAGTGTGTGCAAATGTAGAAGATTAGGGAGGTAAGGCAATAAATAGGCCATAGAGGCGAAATAATTACAATTTAGCATTAACACTGGAGTGATAGATGAGAAGTAGAGATACTGGGGTGCAAAAGAGAAAGAAGATAAATAACAATATGGGGATGAGGTAGTTGGTTGTGCTATTTACAGATTGGCTGAGTACAGGTACAGTGATCAGCAAGCTGCTCTGACAGCTGATGCTTAAAGTTAGAGAGGGAGATATAGGTCTCCAGCTTCAGTGATTTTTGCAACTCGTTCCAGTCATTGGCAGAAGAGAACTGGAAGGAAAGGCAGCCAAAGGAAGTGTTGGCTTTGGGGATGACCAGTGGAATATACCTGCTGGAGCGCGAGCTACGGGTGGGTGTTGCTATGGTGACCAGTGAGCTGAGATAAGGCGGGGCTTTATCTAGCAAAGACTTATAGATGAACTGGAGCCAGTGGGTTTGGCGACGAGTATGAAGCGAGGGCCAGCCAACGAGAGCATACAGGTCGCAGTGGTGGGTAGTATATAGGGCTTTGGTGACAAAACGGATGGCAGTGTGATAGACTACATCCAGTTTGCTGAGTAGAGTGTTGGAGGCTATTTTGCAAATTACATCGGCGAAGTCAAGGATCGGCAGGATAGTCAGTATTACGATGGTATGTTTTAGAGGTCGACCGATTATGATTTTTCAACGCCGATACCGATTATTGGAGGACCAAAAAAAAGCCGATACCAATTAAATTGGCCKATTTTTATTTKATTTATTTGTAATAAATGACAATTACAACAATACTGAATGAACACTTATTTTAACTTAATATAATAAATAAATAATGAAACATGTTCCATTTGGTTTAAATAATGCAAAAACAAAGTGTTGGAGAAGTAAAAGTGCAATATGTGCCATGTAAGAAAGGTAACGTTTAAGTTCCTTGCTCAGAACATGAGAACATATGAAAGCTGGTGGTTCCTTTAAACATGAGTCTTCAATATTCCCAGGTAAGAAGTTTTAGGTTGTAGTTATTAGAGGAATATTTCTCTCTATRCGATTTGTATTTCATATACCTTTGACTATTGGATGTTCTTATAGGCACTTTAGTATTGCCAGTGTAACAGTATAGCTTCCGTCCCTCTMMTCGCTCCTACCTGGGCTCGAACCAGGAACTCATCGACAACAGCCACCCTCGAAGCAGCGGTACCCATGCAGAGCAAGGGGAACAACTACTCCAAGTCTCAGAGCGAGTGACGTTTGAAACGCTATTAGCGCGCACCCCGCTAACTAGCTAGCCATTTCACATTGGTTACACCAGCCTAATCTCGGGAGTTGATAAGCCTRAAGCATTGCGAAGAGCTGCTGGCAAAACGCACAAAATTGCTGTTTGAATGAATGCTTACGAGCGTGCTGGTGCCTACCATTGCTCAGCCAGACTGCTCTATCTAATTATAACATAACACACAGGTCATTAATATGGTCGAATCCGGAAACGATCGTCTCAAAAACAAAACATTTATTCTTTCAGTGAAATACGGAACCGTTCCGTATTTTATCTAACGGGTGGCATCCATAAGTCTAAATATTCCTGTTACATTGCACAACCTTCAATGTTATGTCATAATTACGTAAAATCCTGGCAAATTAGTTCRCAACGAGCCAGGCGGCCCAAACTGTTGCATCTACCCTGACTCTGCGTGCAATGTATGTAAGTGAAGTGACACAATTTMACCTGGTTAATATTGCCTGCTAACCTGGATTTATTTTAGATAATTATCCAGTTTTATAAATATATACTTCYGTGTATTGATTTTATGAAAGGCATTGATGTTTATGGTTAGGTACAGTCATGCAACGGTTGTGCTTTTTTCGCAAATGCGCTTTTGTTAAATCATCCCCCGTWTGGMGAGTGATTATGATTGATTGTTTTTTATAAGATAAGTTTAATGCTAGCTTGCAACTTACCTTGGCTTCTTACTGCATTCGCGTAACAGGCAGGCTCCWCGTGGAGTGCAATGAGAGGCAGGTGGTTAGAGCGTTGGACTAGTTAACCGTAAGGTTGCAAGATTGAATCCCCGAGCTGACAAGGTAAAAATCTGTCGTTCTGCCCCTGAACAAGGCAGTTAACYCACCGTTCCTAGGCCGTCATTGAAAATAAGAATGTGTTCTTAACCGACTTGCCTAGTTAAATAAAGGTGTAAAAAATWAATAAAAATCGGYCAAATCGGTGTMCAAAAATACCGATATCCGATTGTTATGAAAACTTGAAATCGGCCCTAATTAATCAGCCATTCCGATTAATCGGTTGACCTCTAGTATGTTTGGCAGCATGAGTGAAGGAGGCTTTGATGCAAAATAGGAAGCTGATTCTAGATTTAATTTTGGATTGGAGATGCTTAATGTGAGTCTGGAAGGAGAGTTTACAGTCCAACTAGACACCTAGAATATGTGGACAACTACAAATACTAAAGTCAGAACCGTCCAGAGTAGTGATGCTAGTTGGGCGGGTGCGGGCAGAAATCRGTTGAAGAGCATAGTTATACTTGCATTTAAAAGCAGTTGGAGGCCACGGAAGGAGTGTGGTATGGCATTGAAGTTCTTTTGGAGGTTTGTTAAGTGTCCTAAGAAGGGCCAGGTGTATACAGAATGGTGTCGTCTGCATAGAGGTGGATCAGAGAATCACCAGCAGCAAGAGCGACATCATTGATATATACAGAGAAAAGTGTCGGCCCKAGAATTGAACCCTGTGGTACCTCCATAGAGACTGCCAGAGGTCCGGATAACAGGCCCTCCGATTTGACACACTGAACTCTATCTGAGAAGTAGTTGGTGAACCAGGCGAGGCAATCATTTGAGGAACCAAGGCTATTGAGTCTGCCGATAAGAATGTGGTGATTGACARAGTCAAAAGACTTGGCCAGGTCGATGAAGACGGCTGCACAGTACTGTATTTTGACGATGGCGTTTAGGACCTTGAGCGTGGCTGAGGTGTACCCATGAACAGCTCGGAAACCAGATTGCATAGTGGAGAAGGTATGGTGGGATTCGAAATGGTCGGTGATCTGTTTGTTAACTTGGCTTTCGAAGATTTTAGAAAGGCAGGGCAGGATGGATATAGGTCTATAACAGTTTGGGCATAGAGTGTCTCCCCCTTTGAAGAGGGGATGACCGCGGCAGCTTTCCAATCTTTGGGGATCTCAGACGATATGAAAGAGAGGTTGAACAGGCTAGTAATAGGGGTTGCAACCATTTTGGCTGATAATTTTAGAAAGAGAGGGTCCAGATTGTCTAGCCCAGCTGATTTGTAGAGATTCAGATTTTGCAACTCTTTCAGAACATCAGCTGTCTGGATTTGGGTGAAGGAGTGGGGCTTGGGCAAGTTTCAGTGTGCAGAGCTGTTGGCCGGGGTAGGGGTAGCCAGGTGGAAAGCATGGCCAGCCGTAGAAAAATGCTTATTGAAATTATCGATTATCGTAGATTTATCTGTGGTGACAGTGTTTCCTAGCCTCAGTGCAGTTGGCATCTGGGAGGAGGTGCTCTTATTCTCCATGGACTTTATAGTGTCCCAAAACTTTTTGGAATTAGTGCTAMAGGATGCARATTTCTGTTTGAAAAAGCTAGCCTTAGCTTTCCTAATTGAYTGTATATTGGTTCCCGACTTCCCTGAAAGTTTCAAATCGCTGGGGCTATTCGATGCTAATGCAGAACGCCACAGGATGTTTTTGTGCTGGTCAAGGACAGTCAAGTCTGGGGTGAACCAAGGGCTATATCTGTTCTTAGTTCTACATTTTTTGAATTTGGCATGCTTATTTATTTAAGATGGTRAGGAAGGCACTTTTAAAGAGCAACCAGGCATCCTTTACTGACGGGATGAGGTCAATATCCTTCCAGAATACCCGGKCCAGGTAAATTAGAAAGGCCAGCTCGCTGAAGTGTTTGACCCCCCATAAATACCTTTCCCCCTTTTTCTCTCCACTCTACAGAATGGACTCTTGGAAAGCCCTTTGTTAACATAGTATGGTAACATCAAAAGGTTGGGGAAAAGAACAATCTTTCTGTAATCCAACCAGTTGAAAGGGTCCGTTGGTACTTAAAGAAKATGATGTCAGTTGGTGTCTAGGACATTATATCTGATGATAGGACGACATAAATTATATCTTGGAAAGTCTACACATTCTAGTTATCAGATTCACATGGAAATGTTGTGCAAATTAAATGTTTAAATATGAAACTATTTGTGACAAGATTAAATGTCATTTTAGCTTCTAAATGAGATTATTGTTTTCATAAGTAAACTATGCTCACTCAGTGGCCACGCCCAAGTGAATAGACATTGGTTGAGAACTATGAAACAYGCCATTCTCTCCCCCACTATTAAAGCCCGTTGACGAAAATCAACCTGTGTTCCCCATGACGTGAGGACTGATAGCCATACGTTTAAAAGGGCTAATTTCAACGTGGAGGTGACGATCGCCAAATTGGAAGGATGAATTTCGACTACACTAGCCAGAATACAGCACGACCTGAGTATGGCAACTTGGTATGAACTTTGAACTCTTATTCACTAAAGAAGTGATACATCATAGATGTCGAGTTACAGTATATCAGCAGCAGCTGTAAACGTACGTGGCCTAGGAAAGGACAGACAATCTCACTGAACGACAGGGTACTACAACGTATCCGCTCTGCCACACGAAGACCAGAAATATTCTTCAAAGGACAAGGGCGATYTCTGCTTGGCAAACCAGTCTTGCATCTTTGACCAATCTATCRAAGTGCAGCTCAGAGTAAATATATTTCTTGCATTTTCCTTTTCCGAATGGGCGGTTATTAGGATGTATACGATTCTGTATTTACGATAGCATAGCTTCATAAGGTCCGATAGAGACCCAATCATTTTGTTCCTTTTGTTCATCTTCCCGCTCTTTCATTCAAACCCAACCCCCTTTTTTTGTGTAACCAGCCATCATATCGGTTTCGTCCGCTAGGGACATTTGCTTTYATGACATAATTAGTCATCAATGTATGATCCATCCTGTGTATATGTAATTCTGTGTGATTATTTCGGTATTAAGTAAATAAATAATTAAACCACATTTTGTATTGCTGATTCAAATTGTTAGCCAGGGTTTGTGAAGATAACCAAGAATTTTACAACATTCAGATGAGACTSAATAAGGTGGCGATTAATATTTGACTGTTATTGATATAAAAGATTACCAGATCTTTAAGAGTTTATTCGGAAGACAACATCTCTATAAACATTCTTCCGTGGTGCCCCGACTTACATGATTYGTTTAGTCAGGTAATATTAATTACAGAGAATTGATTTGATAAAATAGCATGTCATATATAATTTCATCCATAGTAAAGACACGACACTGTAAATGTGACTCACCACCTGGATTCGGTCGTATGTAGCAAAATGTGAAATTGTGTCGTTTCCATTGGATAAAAGTAGACTCATAGCTACAAAATGGTATATCATACACTGCGTTTTTGAGGAACAATGGGAAAGTCATTCTGCTTTGAAAGTTGACAAACTTGTAAACTCACTTTTCAGAAAATGGGCTTTGAATGTTTTGGTATCTAGTGAAGAGCTCTTCTTTGTCTACACCCATTCAGCATCATTCACACCACCTTAAGCTTTAGCCCAACCTATCTCGTTTCACTCTTGGCGCGTTCAGAGTGCACACTTGACGCTCTGGCTAATGATTTGTTTACCTCTGGATAACATGAAAACAGCCTAATCAGCTCTGCTGGCAACAATTATTACACTTTTTGCAGATGTTTACTGACACCGGATATATTCAACGGGTGTTGTACACTTTAGCTTAAGACATGTAGCTGGCTAGCTATGTAAACAATGAACCTAACTAGATAAACTACGTGTAAGATCACACACGTCACGTAGCTAGTTAAACAACAATGAACATAGTGCCAAATCATGTCGTGACAACCCTGCATGGAATCTGCTGGGAGGATACCAATGTCGAGTTCAATGGTTAGCCTAAGCTACATTAGGCTCTAACTAGCCCAAGCAAAATGGCTCTGGGATAATAATGAAATATAATGTCAGCTGGGGGAGCCAGCAGCTAACGTTAGCTAGCTAGCTAAACAGTACACTTAGTTTAAGACATGTAGCAGCTAGGTAAAACAATGAACCTAGCTAGGTAAACGATGTGCTAAGTTCACACATGTCACGTAACATTAGCTAACGAGCCAGCCAGCTACGTTAGCTAGTTAAAACACAATGAACATAGGGCCAAGTCATGTTGTTACTACCTGCAGTGCATCTGCTGGGAGCTAACCAACCAGGTTCAATGTTAGCTAGCTAACATTAGGCTCTAACTATTAAAAACAAACGGTTCTGGAATACGAATAATAACGGCATACACTTAATGTTAGCTAGGGAGCCAGCTAGCTAAACCGTACCATTAGCGTGAAAATTAAACCCACTTTCTGTCAAAATTATAAATGTGTAATATCTGAAAATGTAGCTAGCTAACACTAGACTATCTTACCCGTAAACATCATCATGCATGATGGACGCATCTCCCTGTCACGGATGCCATGCCACGGTAGCCCTTAGTTTGAAGATGTAATCGGAGACAGTGTTTTCTCATTTCTTTAGCTATCATACTATAATTCCCCTCGATCCTCCAGAAAGTGAGAGCAACACTTATGTAGCCCAATACACAATACATTAAAAAAGCAGTGTGCGACAGGATTACCAACACAGACTGACCAGCTCAAATAGACAGAAGCCCTCTATATGGCAGACCAATCCGAACTCCTCTCTTGCATGTCCAGCCCACCATTATCTCAGCCAATCGTGGCTAGTGGGAAAGTTGCTTTCTTTTTCTGTGGCTTAACCAACAAGGTTCGGAATTACATATGGCATACCATTTTGTTAAGGCATTGAGTAGTCACATGTTCCTGAAGCATTTCTGCCAACAAACGCATTTGATGAAAAAAATAAAAAAACTTATAATGGCTCTCCTGTAAAGTTGTGACTTGCGACATACGCCTAGTTTCCTGAAACGGGTCACAAATGGTTTGCCTAAGGCGGTAACTTGGTGAGAAATGTTCAGAGAATCAATTTAGGCAATTTGGTGAAAGTATTCCTTTCTCAAATATACTGTATGTTTCACAAGGAAAGTTAGAGCAAGTGAGAAAATCAAAATGTTTGAATCCCTTTTTCTCCTAAATTGGAATAATACAATTTATCAACATTTTAAAGCAGCATTACTTCCCCATGTTTCCTCCAACTACAGTGTATGATATGCCATTTTGAAGCTCTGAGTGTTCTTTTAAAAAACACAATTTCACATTTTGGAACATAAGACTGAAAAGAGACGGTGGGTCACATATACTACTCTGTATTCTAGTGTAGTGCAATGAACTCTGCTCTTCTGTRCTSTACTMTRCTRTRCTGTRATRTCCATACTTGGTTGTTCTTTTTATCTCGATCGTCCACTGGAGTTTATAGTTTACCCACTACATCACTGATTACTATACTACATTACATTACTAAGAATGTGTGGGTGTGTGTGTATCTCTTCACATTCCGCGTTGTGCTGTGAGGTGTTTTTTAAATCCGATTTTACTGCTAGCTTGAGTTACCTGAGGTGGAAGAGAGGTCCATGTAGTCATGGATCTATATACTAATGTGTGTTCGCTCTGTTCTGGACATGGGGACCGTATATTATGATCACTACATCCGATGTGTGTGGATGCTGCTTTAGAATAGTTTCTTCAGCATTAGTAAAGCTGTGATCAATACAGATTAATGATTTGAGGATGACCAGTGGATGATGTGCGGATGACCAGTGGAATCACCAAAACCACCACTGGTGTSCTTGGTCAAAAAGCTCTMTTTTCATGTCATCTGACCATAGCACCGGCTTCAATTCAAGTGCCAATGCCGTTTATCAAACTCCAGGCGGTGCTTTGGTCAGATGACATAAAAATAGACGTCTTTGGCCACACACACCAGTGGATGTTTTGGCGTCAAAAAAATGGGTCCGACCGCCTAGATTCGGTCTTACAGTGCCTTCGGAAAGTTTTCAGACCTCTTGACCTTTTCCACATGTTGTTACAAATGCCAAGTGGGCTGTCATATGCCTTTTACTGAGGAGAGGCTTCCGTCTGGCCACTCTACCATACAGGCCTGATCGGTGGATTTCTGCAGAGATGGTTGTCCTTCTGGAAGGTTCTCCCGTCTCCACAGTGGAACTCTGGAGCGCTTTCAGAGTGAATATCAGGTTATTGGTCACCTCCCTGATCAAGGCCCTTCTCCCCTGACTGCTCAGTTTGTCCGGCGGGCCAGCTCTGGGAAGAGTCTTGGTGGTTGCAAACTTCATCCATTTAAGAATGATGGAGGCCACTATGTTCTTGTGGAACTTCAATGCTGCAGACATGTTTTGGTACCCTTCCCCAGATCTGTGCCTAGACACAATCCTGTCTCGGAGCTCTACGGTCAATTCCTTCGACTTCATGGCTTGGTTTTTGCTCTGACACGCACTGTCAACTTTGGGACCTTTCCAAATCATGTCCAATCAATTTAATTTATCACAGGTGGACTCCAATCAAGTTGTAGAAACATCTCAAGGATGATCAATGGAAACAGGATGCACCTGAGCTCAATTTAGAGTCTCATGTAGATCATGTATATATATATATTTTTTAAATGTAACATTTTCAAAAAGTTCTAAAAACCTGTTTTTTCGCTTTGTCATTATGGGGTAGTGTGTGTAGATTTCTGAGGATTCTTTCAATTTAAACCATTTTAGAAGAAGGCTATAACAAAATGTGGGAAAAGTCAAGAGGTCTGAATAGTTTCCGAAGGCACTGTATGTAGCAACATTTGAAATTGTATTTTTTCCATTGGATAAAAGTAAAGACTCAGAGTTACAAACTGGTATATCCTACACTGCAGTCGAGGAGCAATGGGAAAGTAATTCAGCTTTGTTTTGTGATCTACTCTTTGTCTACACCCATTCAGCGTTGTTCACACCCTCTTAAGCATTAGCCTCACCCATCTCTTTAAGGATTTACATGTGAAGCCATGTGCTAAACAGAGTGAGTARGTTAGTGTAGTAAACCAAAGATTTCAAGACTGAAAGTGGTGAAAGTATTAATCTACAATAAGGAAAAACTCCAGCTATAAATACACTTAATCTAGTCCTTAGCCTATATCCTAATCTGATTTTGGTGCAGGTCATGTTGTTCTTCACAATTCCGTTTCAGGTAAACACACACTAAATCAAATAAAATCAATGTTTATTCATTGCATGCCCAGGATACAGAAAGTATAAACGGTACAGTGAAATGGGTACTTGCATATTTGTATAGTAACAATATCAAAAATAGAAAGTGTCCAGATAAAATATTGTATAAATATTTTAGAGTTATTAGATGATGCTTACCCAGTAACTAGGGGTGTGCCGAGTAGTCGGACAAAACGAGAATCGTAACAGATATAGGCAATTTTCTGGATCTGATTATGATCAGAGTATTTTTTGTAATTATCTGTGATTAAAAAAAAATCTAATTGGGTGCCAGCAAGCATGTTTCTCATGTGTCAGTCATGTGCGTGGTCTAAATAACTMAATCTGTAAAGAGAAGGGCGGGMTGTATGTTGATCCTGCTGCTATGATTGGATAAAGTGAAGACGTATTTCTCCATCCACTCGCTTTATAATTTCACCCTATCACTTTTCCTTGCATGTTTTCGGTCTGATCATTTAGATTGCTGCTGCCTGCTACTATGATAAATCACATGCATAATATCTAACAAGTGGGTCAAGGGCAAGGAAATATTATGATTCTGGTTGAGTGACAGCAAACTTGGCTGCCCGCTGGAAATTGAGGACACACACCCACACACCCACCCACCCCTCCATGTGCTGCTTCTAATCTGCATTTTTTTTGCAGTGAAAACGTGCAGGGAGGTATTTTGCCAAAATCTATTTAGGCATATTAAAACACAAATATTTTTTTTAGATCACGAGTATCATCCGATCCGACTATCAACTGTCAATTTATGGATACGGTTATCGGCAAACCCCTACCAGACACACTTGTCTAAATTGATGAATCATGTGAAATGTTATTCGTATTTACAGATGGCATACACAAGTTTTATTAAGGCACATGAAAGTGCACATGTTCCAGAAGGTATTTCTGCCAAAAAATGCATACATTTTTAATTCTATTTTTTTTTCTCCAAATGCCTCTCCTGTGATGTCGGGACGTGCAACATACGCCTAGCTTCCTGAAACGGGTCACACATGCAGAAAAGTACCATATTCCTACAGTCCAATTTGTAAGTCGCTCTGGATAAGAGCGTCTGCTAAATGACTTAAATGTAAATGTAATGTAAATGTAAAATATGCAGGTGAATCTTTGATGTTATGGGGCTATTTTGCTTCCACCTCTACTGTGGCCCTTTTTAAGGTCAATGGCAACATTAACTTTACTAAGTACCAGGACATTTTACATGGGTTGCCTCTGACAGGCTGATCCATGAATACATTTTAACTTTTTTGGGGGGGGGATACAAATGTACAAAATATAGCTTACCCCTTGGTTATCACCTTGATGTACAGAGTACTGAAACCATGGAAACAGAGGCACTTCATGTGATACTTATTTGCTCACAGGGCCACTGTTTTTCCCTTTATAACTACTGTGTGCTTTACATGTCCTTTATCCACAGATGTTGGTAATCAATTGAGGGATCTTACCACCTCTCCTCTCGATTGGAGTAAACAACTGACAACAATACGTCTTCTACTGCTACTTACAGCAAATTTCACTCACATATACAGTACACTATAATCTTAACAACCATTCCTGGACTTGACTCCAAAAGCGAGTCATCAGACAGTACCAAAAGAGATGATCTGTTGATTCTGTTTCTTTGTGGCAGAATTTGCACAGGGCTGACTGTTGAATTTCCCATAACTGACCATTCTTTTTTTGGGGGCGGGGGGGGGGGGACATTTTTGCTTCTAACTATCAATTTTGAGATTTGTTGGTATTTTGGTCCGTTAATATTAGTATTTTCAAAAAGTAAACATAAAAAAGGTCAAACACTTGATTAAAATGTATATTTTATATAGTTTATCATACTACCGTCAAATATTTTAATGAATTTTGACCACTTTAAAATGGACATACTATACTGTACATCAATCATTTCAAATCTCACAACATTAAATTCCACAATTTAAAATCCCATTTAATAGATAGTGTTACAAACTAGACTATATTTAGTARCTTACTTTGAAGAGATGGTGAATGGGTCTAAATAGGTGTATTTTGTCTTTAGTATTTTACAGATAGAAAGATGATAAATGTATTTATCCCAAATGTACTTTGCGCAAGTCTGGTCATGGAGTGTCTTAACAAAAGGAAACCAAAATATTTAGGCTGACTTCATCCGGGTGTCCATAAAAAAATATTTAATGATATATCACCTAATTTGCATATTTTAATAAAACATTTCCGAGCATTTGTAATACAAAATAGTCTTATATTTTTGTCTAATTCAACTGGTAAAASTTGATTGTGATATGATCAAGGGAAATTACCCCATGAGGGTGTGGTGCCTGGACTTGCATGGAAAAAAAACAGATTGATGCGTCCGTTGTTGTTTTGTATATCAGTTCATAAACCCGATGCCATGGTATTGGGACATMAAAAATCTGTTCCCAACTATCTTGAATTTTATGTGGCATAGTTCTCAAACCTTTCGACCTTCAGTGAAACTGATCAATTTTATGATTTATACTAGTCATTTTAAGCCATGTATGGTTTTTCATTGGAGGCAGAAAAACTAATGAATTCCTTTCTCTTTTGAGTAATTGCTTCTTCCGTTTTTGTGGCAGAGCTGCGATAAGTTGCTTATACTTTTGTATTGACCATACATCTCCATACACCTTTGTTAATTGCTTGTGTGACATAGTTTTACCGTCCTAATTTACAATGTGATCCATAATTCTTCCCAAGAAAATGTGTCTTTTCCTTTATCAGTACATTGGAGTTTAGATATTATTTGCTGTAATATTTGTTCAGCCTCTTCTGGATGATGAAATTGGAGTTGTAACCAACTGTGTGGCTTCGTTTAAAAAGGAGAATACTTTGAAAAGGGTTCTATTGTCAATCCACTGGAAATGGTTGGTTTTAATCTGAATAACATTGGATGTGCCTCTCTTAGTGGCCTGCTGCAAAACCAGTTTGGATTTAGATTTAAATTGAATTTACAAATGTATTAACAAATGCGGAAGTCATCCGTTCACCTACTCTGCATCTCACAAAGACACAGCGGTTGGAACCCAAAATTTCAAATGTGGACTCAGACCACACGACAGATTTCCACCGGTCTAATGTCCATTGCTCGTGTTTCTTGGCCCAAGCAAGTCTCTTCTACTTATTGGTGTGGTTTCTTTGCAGCAATTCGACCATGAAGGCCTGATTCACGCAGTCTCCTTTGAACAGTTGATAATTGAGATGTGTCTGTTACTTGAACTCTGTGAAGCATTTATTTGGGCTGCAATGAAATTATCCTCTGCAGCAGAGGTAACTCTGGGTCTTCCTTTCCTGTGGCGGTCCTCATGAGAGCCAGTTTCATCATAGCGCTTGATGGTTTTTGCGACTGCACTTGAAGAAACTTTAAAAGTCCTTAAAATGTTCCATATTGACTGACCTTCATGTCTTAAAGTAGTGATAGACTGTCGTTTGTCTTTGCCTTAATTTGCTGTTCTTACCATAATATGGACTTGGTCTTTTACCCAATAGGGCTATCTTCTGTACACCACCCTGTACCTTGTCACAACACAACTGATTGTCTTAAACACATTAAGAAGGAAAGAAATTCTACAAATTAACTTCTAACAAGGCACACCTGTTTATTGAAATGCATTCCAGTGACTATCTCATGAAGCTGGTAGAGAGAATGCCAAGAGTGTGCAAAGCTGTCATCAAGGCAAAAGGTGGCTACTTTGAAGAATCTCAAATATAAAATATATTTTGATTTGATTACTACATATTCCATAAGTGATATTTCATAATTTTAATGTCTTCAGTGTTATTCTACAATATAGAACATTTTTAAAATAAAGAAAAACCCTTGAATGAGTAGGTGTGTCCAAACTTTTGAGCTGTATGTAAACTGCGATATCACCAGAGGAATCTGTGTAACAGTTCTTGTGCTGACTTTGCTTCCAGAGGCAGTTTGGAACTCAGTAGCGAGTGTGGAAACCGAGGATGAACGATTTTGACGCGCTACTCACTCATTCTGTGAGCTTGTGTGGCCTACCACTTCGCGGCTGAGCTGTTGTTGCTCCTMGACSTTTCCTCTTCACAATAACAGCACTTACAGTTGACCGGGGCAGCTCTAGCAGGGCAGAAATTTGACGAACTGACTCATTGGAAAGGTGGCATCCTATGATGGTGCCACATTGAAAGTCACTGAGCTCTTCAATAAGGCCATTCTACTGCCAATGTTTGTCTATGGAGATTGCATGGCTGTGTGCACTATATACCTGTCAGCATAGAGTGTGGCTAAAATCTCTGACTCCACTATTTGTAAAGGGTGTCTACATACATTGGAAATATATAGAGTATATCTCTATTGGAATGCCATCAAGGCCATAGGATTTTCCCCGTCTGAAAGGAATCAATTGCCAACCATAGTTCATCCAGAGCAAATAGGCCTTTACAATATTTGTTTTGAGACACAGATAGTTTAACATAATTTTGGAGAGAAGAATATCATAAAACTCATCGTCAAGTGAGGATGGAGGAATATTTTAGTTCCTCTTTCAAAATCTTGTTTGGTGAGAAGGATTTCTCCATCGTTGTGTTTCTATATTGAAGGTTTTGTTCTCCATCCAATTTGCACAGTTTTTTTAGGTAAGTGAAACTTGATCTTTCCTGAATAAGTTCCTCAAACTCCTTTTGTTTTGCGTCTAGATCATTCAGTGCTTTGTAGTAAATGTATCAACACCATTGATGTGTAATGTTAGATGTTGTATTTTCTCAGTTGACCGATACTGTTTCAGTTTTTAGGATGAAAATGTAATTGAATGGCATCTAAAGGCACATTTAAAGCATCACATATGATCAGTGGGTCCGCTGAAACTGTATTGTGCTAGAAAAAAGCCGATTTTATCACGCCAAACTTGCAGAATTCAAGTTACGGTATTCATATGACAAAAAAACTATTTTTTCAAGTGTCCCTCTGTGTTGATAGATATATACTGTAGTCATGGGATGTTATGGACTGTCTTTTCATACAAAATATATACAATCTACGTTTAAAAAAGTACAATACATTTTGTTATGTGACATTTAACATTCTATGTACATAAGAGGCATACAACACGGATATAATTTACCTTTAAATCCCTTAAAAATCTTAGCCAAAGATATGTAACAGTAGAAAAGACAGTCCATGCTTAACAACATCAATTCTCGGGGGCGCTAGAGAGCGTGCTATGGAGTAGACGTGCATTGCTAGAGCTCCGCTCAATTTTGAAACAAATTAATATTTATCTTAACCTCTCACAACCTATAACTTCAAACAAATATGACAAAGGGAAAGGCAACAAAAAAGGGGGCGCTAAACAAGATAATTGGAATGAGATAGCACAACGAACCAATTTCAACGTCGCCGACCACGAGGAGCTAGCTGAAGAGGCTAGCTTCCAAGAGTTCCCACAGATCCTACTCAAAGTGACATACTGGCTGCCATAAACGCACTAAGCAAGAAGGTGGACAAAAGGTTGGCTGATATTTCAAAGAGTATTGGGACTTTGGCCGAAACTGTGAAGGCAACTAAGGGAAGGGTGCACGAGGTTGAGCAGACGACAATCGATCACGAGCCAGGCTACAGGACATAGAGAAAGTGCGCAACGTTCAAAATGACAACAAAACCCTGAAGGCCCGACTGGAAATGCTCGAGTCGCATTCAAGACGCAGAACATCCGAATATGTGGGATCCAGGAGGACACTGAGAAAGGGAAACCCACTGAATTTGTCTCGGAGCTGATACCGGCATTCTGGGGAGTGAACACTTCAAAACGGCCATCCTGATCGACCGCGCACACAGAGCACAGGCAACGAAGCCGGCCAAGGGTGGGCCACCAAGGCCATTCATTGTAAGGCTGCACTATCCCAACACCAGGGATCTCATCCTCAAGCTGGCTAGTCAAAAGTTCCCCCTTAACTACAACGGGCCAGGGTGTCTTTCTACCCAGATCTTACCTTGGAGGTGAGGAACTAACGGAAAGAGTATGATGAGGTACGCAACAAATGCAGGGCGGCCACTCCGATATGGATTCCTCTTCCCAGCCCGGTTTAGGTGACAGTCGAGGGATCAACACGTACGTTTGACAACGCAAAAGAGGCCGATCTGTTCTTGACAAGCAAGCTCCCCGGCTGAGGATACAGAACGGCTGTGCCAGCAGGCTAAATGGCCAAATACAGGCCAGGAATGTGTGTGAATTGAATTTCCGGCCTATGTCTTTTCGATCAGAAATTGGGACTTATATGATAGGTGAGATGTTGTGGCTAATATAGCATTTGTTTGGCATGTCATGTTTTAGCGCCACTCACCCCCTAACGTGGAGAGTTAAGTTAAGTGTTATTTAATATTAGTTTATATGCGGAGCATCTATAGACGACGAGTTAGTTCAAGCTTTATGTCTAGACACCCCTAAGGTTTGTGTGTTAGCCAAGGAGGGCTTCGTTTGGGGAAGTCACTCAGTAAAGGGACGGGAAGGGGGATGGGGTCTGTGTTTTATGTTCACGTTTATTAGTACAGGTGGCATGACAAGCTCCCGCCGGCGGGACGTTTTTCTTCTGGGTTTTGTATGACAACAGCAATTTGTTTTAAATAAGAATGCCACATAGTGACCGAGCACAGAGTAGACCAGGTGGAATAAAGATAGTCAGCTGGAACTGTAATGGATTAGGGCATGTCGTGAAACGAGCTAAGGTTTTTTCTTCTTAATCTTGTCACTACAGGGGTGCTGTTTCAACTTCGACATTTTGCGTCTCCAAATTAAACTGCCTCGTACTCAATTCTTGCTCTGTACAATATGCATATTATCATTACTATTGGATAGAAAACAATCTCTAGTTCTAAACCGTTTGAATTATGTCTGTGGGTGAACCAGAACTCTTTCTACAGCGAAAATCATGACAGGACATGCGAAGGTCTGAAAACTAGGCTCTGATCTCGGATCAGTTTAAAGCTCTGTATGGCCCTATGGATCGAAATGAACTGCACCCGCCTTCCCCTGGATGTCAGTAACCAATGAGAAGTGGAATGGTGTTTCTACGTATTTCTCAGAGCTTATAAAGGGCAAGGAACGAGGTGCGCTTCTCTTTTCGACTTCCGCCATTACGCAACGCAAGACCCCAGGATAGCATTTTGAAACTCTCAGTTATCGGCCTTAGATTGTCCGTCTGTAATTTAATTCGGAATAGGTGTTAGAAACATCATAACGAAGTTATTGAAACCGATTTATATCAGTTTTATGCGAGTATAATTGCTATTTTCGGATGTTTCGTAGTATTGGTCGTTTGAGGATTTGACATGTGTGTGCCACGTAGCTACTGTTAGCTGCTAGTTCCGAAGTTGAAGTGGACGTTTTACAACAAAGCAACGATTCTTTTGGACAAAAGGACACCTTGCCCAAGATTCTGATGGAAGCTCGTCCAAAAGTAAGAGCTATTATGATTTTTATTCCGTATTTATGTGGAAAAAATGTAAACGCATTTTTCCGGAAGCTCCATTAGCATTTAAAATTGGCCGGAGTTAGGGTGTGGTTTAGGTGTGTTGTG